>NC_084763.1:34689062-35013361 GCF_028858725.1 Colius striatus | reverse complement strand
TATTTCCTCAGAACTTTTAAGAAGGCAATTTTTTCCCTCTAAACAGGAAAAATTTAGTAATTATTATGTTGAAATAGCTTCACTCTATGAAGTAACATTTAACCTCATTAAAAAGAGGCAGGAACACAAACAAAAAGGGAGGAACACTGACAGGGTGGCAATGTGCATGACGTCAAACAAAATTATCAGAGTGTGAGGCTGGTCACAGAAGCAATGCCCGATATCACTGTCTGCAGTGCTGAGCAAGCTCAGCAGAATAAAATTACTGAAATTGGAGAAGGACTCATCTGTAGACTAATCTAAACATGAACTGGGACTCCATGTCTCTTAATTTTGCTATGATGCCAAGCTTTTGTCTTCAAAATACTAAAAGATGCAGACTTGCCTGATGGTGCTTCAGGTGGAAATAGATGACTCAATTCAAGCTGCCTCCTTGGTCTCACAGTGAGCACATGCTGATGATCTGACTTTAAGGCCCTCCACACAAGATTGCACCCACCCTACAAACAACTAACCCAGCTCCTCTACTCACCAAGAGGGTCTCGTCTGTCCCTCTCCCTCCAGCCCTACAGAGAGGCTAGCCCTGGTGCTGACAGGCCTTGAGGGATACTTTCTAAATCTTGTTAGTCCTGGCTGCTAATACACTTTGGTTCTCTGGTTTTCTTCAGGAAGGCCCTGGGCTCTGCTCTCAGGACTGCTTGGTAGCAGGACTGGTACCTTCAGTAGATCTTTCCCCGTATTCAGAGGAAAATGTACAGAAATCTATTCAAGAGAAATGTTGCATCCCCAAAAGTCATCCACGAAAGCAATTCACTGAGAAAGCCAAGGTAAAACCAGTGCAGAAAGATTTTTTAAACAGTCGAGTTTTCCTAGTGCCTGTGCTGCCCCATTAGTCTCCTTTACTTGGACTGGTTACATCCCAACACAATGGAAAGTTCTCCTAAAATTTCTCGACATACTCATCACACAGCTCATGTACTCTTTCATTTTTATAGTGTTCTGGACTACATTACAAATAACCCAGTTCCACTGGGGACATCTCTGATTACTCACTTTTAGTTTAGTTCCTAATTTATTTTCAGAGAGGAAAGGAATTCAAACTCAAGTTCTAAATTTTTGTGGAGTACTCAGACTTGGGACTTGAATTGCCTGTTTAAGTAAACGATCATGTAACCACAGCCCTTCCTCCAGAGGAGACACGGGACTCATCGTGGTTGTGGCTTACTGTCAGCAAACTGCCCTGGTGTCCCACTCTGCCTCAACACCACAGCCCTGAAATTACAGCTGAGCCAAAACATAAACAAAAGGGAAATCAAAAGGGAAAAGTTTACACTATCTCCATATTAGCTTTGATTTTAAATATCTTTGTTTCTGCAAGGGATGTAAGTCATTCCTGCAGATCACTCTAAGTGCAGTGTGTTATATTTCAAAGGCATGTTAGAGTTTCTTCCTGTCTCTAGTGTCCAAATGGGATGAATCTGCATAAAAGGATGTCTACTAATTATAAAATAAGACTAGGTTCATTGACACCTTTAAGCTTATGCACAACAGAGTTGAGGGGGCAGTTAATCTGCAGTTTCCTTGTCTTTGGGACAGCTCTAACTATTGGCACTAGTGCCAACAGAGACGAAAACAATTTGAGTATTAGCAAGGTATAGCTAGAGCTGAAAGCATAAGGACTTCAAGAGACACCCTACATTCCCTCTATGTTTTTCCATCTCAACTGGAGAAATCAGATCCAAATCTCAATCCTTTACTCTACTGAGGTGCTTCAAATTGGAACGGAGCAGGTGAAAAAAAAAAAGCAAAGCAAAAAATAAAATTAAAAAAAAATCAGAAAACTGTAGCCGGTGAAGATAAAATCAGGATTGCCAAAGGATAGCGGGTAACTTTGGATCAGATCAACTCACTGGACACTCTAAAAGTTTTTTAGGACAGGCTCAGAAATCGGAATCAATTGTCCTGAGTCTCCACAGTAAAAGCAGTACAACCATTACAAACTCCATTGACTGGACTGCAGTTCCTTCATTTTTGCTGTTCATTCATCCAGACATAGGAGTGCTTTCAGGCTGTAACTAGCAGAAGACACCTTGCTGAAGCTCCTGTGAAGGTCCAGTTGCACACCCACCTTGTTCATGTGTGCAGTTCTGATGTGTGTGTGTGGACCTATGGATTACTCTCTGCATTAACTGGTCAAATGCCCAGATGGTCATCTGCACTTATAAGCACCTCATGTACATACATGGTGATGTAATTTTATGTGACATATAGGATCATAACCCTCTACCTTTGATATGTATGCCTTCCTTTTGAAATGGTGTTCCCAAGTAATTAATAAATGACTGTCCAGAAGAGTCTGAAATAAAGAAATTATGTCAAGTTAATCAAAGTGAAGAAGAACCCATGTCATCCTCCAGGCCTGGTAGAAGGGTGATTGAGAGCCCAGGAGACAAAGAGTTGTGACAGAGAGTTGCTTTGTGTGTCACTTTGTGTGTACATTTGGAGGTCTTACACACCTCAGGGCATCCTGGCAGACTCCAGTGAGGCGCTACCTCAGCAGGAATACCTTTTTACCTGTCCTACCCCCTTTATAAAAAGACACATGGATCCCCTCCTTGTATTTATAGCAGCCTTTATTAGCTGCATTGAAACAGATCACCTTGAGATTTGGTTCAAACACAGTAAATCCCTTGAGTTTTTTCCCCAGCTGTTAGGGAAGAAAGCAATTGTTTAAACACTCACTTCGGGGAAGCTTCAGACAAAGGCACTACATCTTCCCAGATGTGGATTCTGTCTGACTTTGAAGTGAATCTACTGAGCTGCCTTCAATGGTTCAGCATGTTCTGTCGTTATGTTAAACTGTTAATTGTCCTAGTTTCCAACATAATGTGCATTACAGTCATTAGGATCCACTGCTGTGGCAGCTTTTTCTCACTAGTTATTTGGTCTACTTTAAAGAAGAATGTATTATGTGAGTCTCTGAGGTCTTGAGTATTTTCACCTGTTGCACCAAAATTTGCTGTTTACTCTAATGGAAGCACAAATCCCTGGTGTGAAGAAATATTTGCATGTGAAAAGCCTAAAATGATAAGGTATACATAAATATTTTAATCTCTTAGATCTAAGTAAACATGCTTGCGTTTGTGGGAAGTTGCAGTTTGAGTTTACTGTCTGCACAGTATGCTTTATATGGCCAACTCCAAACTGATGGGCTGATTAATGCCTGAGGTAAAGGTGAGTGTTCCTTCAATACTTGAAAGCTGTAGATAATCCTTGGTGTTACTTTGTTTTCTCCAGAGTAGTAGCCCATTTTCTGAACCACTCTTCTCCAGCATTGTTCAAACCCTTCCAGTTTTAATACAGCACAGGCCACTAATAGGGATACTGAATACCAGTAACAGGGATTACTGAGACACTGAAATAAATTTTCAGCACTTTCCTCAACCGAGGTTAGAATTTACCCCTGAATTCACAGCTCAGTATTCCAGTATTGTTTTCTTTTTTAACCAGGAGGCCTGTTATGTCACCACAATCCTTCTGGCTGGTTCACAACTGCAGAAATACATAAAAGGTCAGAAAATTTATTTCACTGCTTCAGTGAGAAATTAATAGAATTGATTAGCCACAGTATCTCATGGCTTAGATCCATGCTTTGCAGAAGAAATTAATAATATCCTGAAAGTTGAAATCCTGAAATATCATTTCACTGCTGTGAATAAGACCAAATCAGCTATTCGTTGCACTCTCTAAAGATACAGTACAGTGAACAGAATGATAAGCCTAGCTCGCTGTTAGCAGTGTAACGAAAGCAGCAAACCATGACAAGGCTAATCCTTGCCATTAAGAGTGACAATAACACACCTTGTTGATATTAATAAGGTCTTTGAGCTTTATTTTATAAAAGGCTTAATAAGTCATAGTGTGAAGTTGACCCAAATGCTGCTGATTCTTCTCCGTCATCGTATGATATGCCTATTTTGCAACTGGTAGAGCAGGATGCTCTGTAGACCCTGTTTCTTAATCAGAGACTAAAGCAGCTATCATGGATGTAGATATGGAAAACTCTAAGAAATAGTGTGTCTCTTACAGAACTTTATAGTGTCATTCAAGACCTATTCTGAGACCCACAGAGAGTTTATGGGACTCACAATCACGATTATAGCCTCTGCACCCCTTCTTTCTTGTGTTTTATTTCTGATATAAAAATGAAATATTGTCAGCATTACACTTTTTACTTAATCCGTCCCTTTATTGCTAAGAGACATGCAGGATCTTCAATGGCTATGCCACTGAAATCTAGCAAGCTAAAAACCCCTAATAGAGCAAAACGTGTGCTTGAGCATTCACCAAAGAAGTATGCACTACCACAAGCTCTTACTGTACTACAATTGCAGATTTTTAAAGTGTAACATGTAAAAATGAAAAAGCAATTATTTCCTAGTAAATTATGCATTCAATGCTTTGAGGATCTGGTTTGGGGGTTTTTTTCACTCTTCCCTGTAGTCTTATTAGGTGTCTTCACTATCCAAAACTGTTCATGTAAGTAGCCTGCAGACTGTTCACAAGCAATCTACTGGATGTGTCAACAAACTGGTAGCTGAGTTGTGTTGACTGTTTTAGTTGAATGCATCAAACATTATATTCCGCTGTGTTTTTCCTATGGTTAAATCACTGCTATAGATCACATCTATCGGTTTTGAGACTCAGATCAAGCTATTCGTGATTTACACAACGGCCCTGTAAGAAAAAACTTCCAGTAAAAAAACTGTGAAGCCAAGAAGTCATTCTTAATCAAACTTCTCCTAAAACTCATCACTTCAATACTGTAAGTACCAAAGTAAAACCTAGTTATGTATAGGTACTGAGAAGAAGCAACAAAGTGGTCGTATGCTGCCAAAGATCCTTGCTGCACTCTTATCCTGGCTCACTTGTATCCCAGCCACTGTTTGTTTTGTTTTGTTTTGTTTTTTCCTTCAGTGTTAAACTATGAGATATACTGTTTCATTCAGTAGGGCTCATCTTGGAGCCATGCAAATGTTAAGTTTACTGCCAGGTTAAATGCTTACCAGCACTCATGAGTATTTGCTGCTAGGAAGAACACAAAATGGAGGATGACTACATCAGAGAAGAAAACTTTTTTTTTATTGGATAGTTGGGTTTTTTAGGCAAGCAACTTTCTTGATAGGAGAAATCAGAAAAGTTTAAACTTCCTGGCAGACAAAATGAAAGTAAACCTAGCACACAAAGTTGACTAGATGACCTCAAGCAAGATAACATTTTCTCAGCTACTGCTCTTGCACATTTGCATGCTCTTGCTCTTGGTGTATTGCCCTTGCTTTCTCCTTTTCCTGGAAGAAAGTGAAAAGCTCTTTTCTGAATTTTTTTTGGCCGATACTTCATCAATCCTGCTTTAAGGTAGGAAGGTCAGAATTATGCTATAGAATAGACAAGAGAGAAGTAACTGTAAGTGTATTTTTAAGAGTTGTCTGATAGCTATGTGGTAGCTCTTTGTCTCCAGCCCCACCTCATGGTGCCATCAACATATAAGCCAAAACAACCCATTTCTTGGGATTTACAAGGAATACAAAATCAAGATATGTGTCTATATCAGATGGTGAACAGCAGCTTCACTGCCCCTTGCTTCACTGGTTTGTTGTTAGCAACTTGTGATTCTGCACAAAAAAAAAAAAAAGAGTGCAAAATGCCACAAATTATTTATGAATAGAAATATGTTATGATAAGGTTTCAGATGCTGTTACCATCACGAGTATCGCTATCTCTGTGACCTTCTCAGCACAGCTCACTAAGCGCCACTGGAATTTCTGTTCAAAAATTATTCACTCCAGCAGAAGGTCATGCCATCTAGCTGGGTTAAGTCACAAACTTCCCAGTGCATGAACATGTGTTTGGATTGAAGTAAACAACCCCCTCCCAAAACTTAATGATGGAGATTGTTACAAGGTCTAAATAAAGCCAATTATTTTAAACTATAAGCCAACAAAACGTTCCTTTTGTTTGTTTTGCGTTGTCTTTGACTTTCAGGGCTTGAAAACAGCTGCACGCAGGAGGGCAGCCAAGCCAGCCAAGGAGGAGCTGCAATTAATTTCAAAAACTCCTCTGAGCAGCAGTACGGGGAGGCACATGAACGGCCCTCCTGAGGCTTTGGTGGGGAATAACGCACCTGAATGTATTTTTTAAACATGATCTGCCCCTAAGTTCACCTGCTAAATCAAAGGCAAGTCCTGACGGAAAACAAGCAGGAAATGAGACAATGCCAAAGATAAGGTTATAAAGGAAACTTTGGAGGGAACAACATGAGCAGCCAATAACTCGGGACCACATCTGTCTGACGGAAATCTAGCAAGTAAGATTTACCTTTCCCAGGCAGAGCCCGAGAACAAAGGGTAAAATGAAATGCTTAGAGATATGCAGGAACTGGGACATGGGTTTTCAGCACATGCACAGAGGCACCCAACAAAAAAGAAAAGTGAAGGCTGCTTCCTGTAACTTGAAGTAACTCTGCCTGGGAGTAAGCAGGAAGAGAAACATGCTCCTATGTTAACCCTTTGCTGTGCATAGAAGAAATGCTTTGTTGGAAATAAACTGTTCTTTTCAGAGATGCTTTAGGCAGGTGTCAAACACAGGTTGCCACTGTAACACAGACAACAAAAAAAGTAGAAATGATCACCAAAATCCACCCTGAGAAGTTTCAAACTAATTTAAGTCACTCTGGGTGAAATGCAGACTGTTTCACCACTCTGACAGGTTCATCAAGTGAACTCCTGATCTTTCATCTGCTCTTGCTCCAGCCTTCATATCAGGTGAAATGGGTTCAGAGGTGTTCAACAGCAGCTTGAGATCTCTGTGTCCCCATCTGTTGAGTTCTGACTGTTTTTCAGGGGAACCACCAGCTCAGCTCACGAAACGGATGTAGTTTGTTTGTTTGCTTTTTCTGCTGCTCCTTGACTTGCACTTCCCTCCACTACCAACTCTGCTAGAATGAGGAGGATGGTGCACCAAGGCAGAATCCATGGTTGCTAATGGCAGCACTTCTCTGCAAGACCAAAGTCTGTCTTTCAATGGTGATACAAAAATATAAAACTGAGAGAATAATTGGTGGGAAAGGAAACTTGGGGGGGGAGAAAGGACAGGGGGCATAGGAGTGAAAAGGAGAGCAGAAAAAAAACCTGTGTGGAAAAAGACAAAAGAAGAAAAAAAGAGCCCATTCCAATTTATATTTTCATCCTCTTCTTTATCTCCTACCTGATTCTTTCTAAAAAATTACACACCTTCTGTGTCACAGAATAGCCAACATAATACCCTTGTTCCTTTACACCCTCAGACATGATGCTAGTGATCTGTATTGTTTTTTATCATTAAAAGGACAACCAAAAATAAGAACAATATGACAAAAGAAGTAGCATAGCATCAGTATTTCAGTGAAATAGTCTTGGATGATGCTTAAGGCTTCCAGAATGGCTTCCAGAAACCCGGAGTGTCACATTTGCTCTTCGGTCATTTTGCATGAACTGAATGCAATATGACATTTCTGCTTGCCAGAAAACCTTTTGTAATCATAAAATCATAGAATCGTAGAATGGTAGGGGTTGGAAGGGACCTTTAGAGATCATCTAGTCCAATCCCCCAGCAGAAGCAGGTTCACCTAGATCAGGTCGCACAGGAACATGTCCAGGCGGGTCTTGAAGACCTCCAACGAATTTTTTTTTCCTTCTACAAGGCTTCTGATATGCATAGAGAGAAAATAGTTTAATACAGAAGAAATAAATATATGTCCACACAGAGGACACCTAGGCACCATAAAACGTAGTACATAGACATCCATGCATAATGCTGGTATTGGATTGCTCTTTCTGAATGTCATAGTCAAGCCCTTCTCGGTGTCCCATTTCCGCTTAGATTGACTAAATACTCAAAAGTCTGGTTTTAGTTATTTTGATGTAAATCTAGCTAATTTTGCTGTGATGCATATAGTTACTCCAAACATGAAGGCAGATAGCACGTGGGAATCTCCCCAAGATTTCACCCAGAAATATTTCCAGCCTAGATGAACATAAAAATGTCTAGAAAATCTGACTGCAAGTTATGATTCCCATTAAAAAAAATAAAAATAAAAATCTGTGATCTTCAAAGTTGATTCGTCATCAGTGTTTCTAAGGTTTTGTGCTCTCTTCCCAATATATATGACATACTTTGTTTCCAGAATGCATCCAGTATATACTTGCTAATTTCTACTGATTGAATAGATTTGGGCAGAAAAAAAATTCAAAGATGGGTTTTATTCTCAGACTCCTAAGGATGTACTTAGAATTGCATAAAACATTAATTACACTGCTCCACAATTCTTAATTAAAAATCTATTTTTCCTTGATGTTAAAACGTTACAGTTGTATATCAGCATTCATATCAGAAGAATGTTAATCCAGTAAATTTAGCAGAGATTTAAATAATGAGGTATCTCACACTTCGGTGTAAAGCGATCAGGAAACTGATTAAAAATGCTAAAGTGCACTGTATTCTAATTTGACGATATTGGCCATGCAACTCCTATTCATTTGGCAAAGATGACGACAGAAAAAAAGCTCCTGATAAAAACTGCTGCTACATAAGCAGTTGTAAAGCAAACATAGAAAGATATTGCTGTGTATTCCTTAAACAAAACAGGTCATATCTCACAAGCAAGGAGATTTACTACAAATGTACTGAAAGATTTGTAGCTGTAAACTGATAGGATGTGTAGACTTCAATTCTCTAAGCATTGTATGCCTGAGGGAGGTCTTGTTGACTTGAATAGATTAACTCCCAGCTGGCATCAGCCTAAGTGAAAGAATCAAGCTCTGTATGTAGACATTCTGCTGGTTGACTAAAAACCTAAGGGAAAATTGGATGACGGCATTCCTCATATTTTCTCCACCCCTAAGATGTTGAAAGATATGATCAAATGCAATGCAAGATGCTTAATCTTATTTGCATATTTCCCCATCATTTTGCGCAAGACACCAGAAAAAAAAAGTTACAGAAAGCAAGTATCACTTTGCCTGGATAATAAATGTGAACTATTTTAAGATGTGATCAAGGACAGTTCTGCTCACTTCAGACTTCTTTGGTACTTCAGGCTTTGCAGTTTTTTCAACCATGATTGTTATATGCAGGACATTGAAAATTTCATAACATTTGTACTTGAAAAGCACAAGAGAGTAGAGGTACAAGTTTGATTACGTTGGTTTAAGCTATATTAATGCTACAGATTGGGTTTTATAAGTATAATTCGTTTCTGGCTTACTTGTGGTGACTTGCAGAGTGGTTAATTACTGCTTGGAGGCAAAAGTTGTGGCACAGAGGTCATTAAAGAAAGAAAGATTTAGAGAGTGCAAAAAAAGCCCCATTTTTTTAGAACTGGTTCATTTGTCCAAAGGGGGATACGTTTTTATAGCACACATAAAGCAGAAGTGTTTATCTTGAAGCAAAACCACAATATTTTCCTTTCTATTTTCAGAATCAGCCGCTTGGTTGTTCTACAATGTTGTTAGACAGATATCTCATTGTAACTAGTTTCTATTACAATACTTTCTCTGGCACTGAATTTTGAATTTTTTAGGTTCTTTGACATGATAATATAAATACTTGTCAGCTCTCCCTAAAGCTCTGTTGATGATATATGAAAAAAATATCCCCCCCCCAAAAAAAAAAGCTGTGAATCTATTAGAAAAAGAAAAATAAATCCTAAATATTTTTTAATGTTTTAATTTCATTAACTTCATATTCCCTTCAAATAGTTTTGACTTTGACACCTGCCATGTTAATTCAGGTCATTCTTCTCATCAATGTCATGCTCAAACTTGGTTGCCTCCTGTTTCCCACAGTTTTTACTGAAAGTTGTAGAAACACCGTGTTGAAACACCTTTATCGAAAGTTGTAGAAACACCTTGCAAAATATCACCCAACAAAGTGATTCAGGTTCTTCGGTGAGAACCTCAGCCTAATCACGAACCAAACAAACAAATAGGCTATCTCAGAGAACTGATTAGAAATAAGATTTGCTTTTGCCTTTGGAAGCTGACTGCCTGAAAGCTGGTAAAACAGAGGCAGAGAACAAGTCTCTGTTACAATTACTTACTCAATGACAACCAAGGAAAAAGCATTGTCTTAAATAGATGGGAGCCCAAAATGAGAAATTAATTAATGAGAATTAATTAATTTAATTAATTTAATTAATGAGAAACATAAATGGGGTTTTTTTCTGGAAGTCAAATAAGAGGCGTTGAATTTTGAGAATTTAACAAGAGAAATATATGATCTTGGTTTAAGTGCTCAGATTCCTACACGTAAAAAGAAACTTGCAGCGGATATATATCACTGCAGCTGGATTGTATGCAATTAACAGAGTCTTCTTTTTTTCTTCTCTGCACACAAAAAGGCACTTTTCTCCATCATTTTTCCTACTTTATCTATAGTTTAAATCAAGATGGTGGTTAGCAGCAGAGATACTTGTCCTCATCTCAGAGCATCTATTTTTTTGCCAGGACTCCACCAACAACTGACATTCCAGTCTGTCTGGGCCATAGTCTGTCCTCAGTAAACTGAAGCAAAAATGAAGGTATTGAAGATTTATCATAGTACCTGGCTTCTTGTTATCTCAATGTAGTAATTTCTTATTAATTTGACAAATTTAAGGTTCAGGCCTATACGAAAATTGCATTCTAACAGGCTCTGAAATAGATTTTTGTTTAATTAGTTACTTACCACTCCCTTGAAAACAGATATGTATTCATAGATAAACAAACACACACACTTTATACCTACTACCGCTGGCACAGGATCCTCAGTTACAAGTCTGTATACTAGACGAGCTGCATACATTAATGATTTCTTATTTTGGTATAGCATCTTTAGGCATTTTATGTGTATCTTAATATAACCGAAGAATGGCCACACAAGTTTGTATCAAAGTTCGTTATCCTCTGTGATTGCAGCCGAACACAGATGCTTAACATAAAATATAAGGAGAGCAGAGTGTTACTACTTCATTATACACTCTCAGTTTTCAACTTTCTGTGACTCAGAGAAGTCAGCATAACTTAGGAAACACAAATATATGTACATAGAGGACTTTCAATCATTAAATTGGTTTTACTCTTTGTATATTACAGAATTGAATGACTTGTGTGAATAAAAAGAAAAATAGCTCTCTGCTGCCTCTATGCGAGAAAGGGAAAAAACTAACTTGGGCATATTTTATGCAAACTAAATTAATCCCAGTGTACCTCCAATGTCTGTTGTGATTTTAAAAAGAATGTTAAGTAGTACATGAGAATGCATTTATTGAAGGAGGACTAAACTCTAAAGGTATGTCTAGTGCGCACTCTGTCCCCCTGTAGCACCCCAACGCTGCCCTCCCATGCAACCAAGCAGTCTTAGGCAAATAGGAAAGAAATACTGTTAATATGTTCCATAAGATTGTCACAGTTTAGTTTTCACCACCTTGAAATTCAAAAGATCAGGATGAAAAATTGATTCCCACAATCATTACCTTTAACCCAATCTATCTGGTAAGATTGCCTATGTTGGCAAAAGTATTACACTCAGGCTCCTTTATAGATTAAATGGAATTTCTTTGAATTGAATAGTGTGTTCTGGCCTTGTTTGTAGATTCAGACTCCATGATATTTTGATTTCTGCCTCTGGAGCTCCTCAGTCAAACACAAAATTTTAATCAAATACTTTTTCTCTTTTTAGTATCCCATTGTCTGTCAAGAACGTTCATTCCCAAAATGAATCATACCAAATGTGGTTTGGATTCTCAGAATTACATGAGTTATTGTGTTACCACCCCACACATGTTTACTTCCTATCCCACCTTTCCAGATACCCTTTTTTTCCCTCCTTCTCTCTCTCTGTGCAACTCTGAGGACATCAATTCCATCATTAATACACGACACTAAGGAGGTCGCATATGGAAGGAAAGGAGTGCAGAGCACTAGTATAATGTATAATGTACGAGCACATGTGCAGCCTCAAGAAGCCTGTACTCAGCTGAGCAGCTGGTTTCACACCAAGGCTATCTGCCAGCAACCAAAGTTCCATGTTTGACCAAGGAACAAAAAAACCCCACATTTAAAGATGTGTCACTAAGCTTTCTCTATTTAATTCTGTATATTTGGCTTAAGCCAAAGGATTCAAACAGCTCTTTAGCCAGATGCTGATAACATTGATGTATGCGTTGATGTAAAATTTTGAACAATAAATCCAACAATAAACATATTGCATTTCAGGACATTTGCTAGACCTTCTGAAGCTTTCCTTTTCCTTTTTTTTTCCTTTGGTACAGGAAGCACAGCACTTAAATTCGAGGCTTGTAGCCCCGGCCCCCACCCTGCCTAAAACAGCTGGGTGACATTCAACTCTGGTTTGATCTTTCAAAAGAGCAAGACCCACTAGAATTGCTCACCCCTGAGAAACAAGGCCAAGCTTATTTTGTTTCCTTGGCACGGAATTCACATCTATGCACAAATGATAATTTTTGTTTATTAAACATAGAAAGGTACTCTAAAGCAGAATATATATGCTTGCAAATTCTCTAGGGATTACAGGGCCTAACACAGGGGGTCTTTAGCAGGAACATTTAAACTCTGTTAATATCAAAACAATTTAATTGGCCCGTTAATCCAGCTGCCCAGTCTCGTGACTTTATCAAGAATCTCCCTGTAACAGACATGACATTCTCTTCTGGCATCTGGAGATTACATGACAATTTCCACTTTCATATATAATGGAAAAAAGCTCCCAAGTTCACAAAGAAGATCTTGAAACCAGGAACAAAATATCAGCAGCAAATAAAGAGGCCACATTTTTAAAAACTGATTTTGAAGTCTGTCTCACCAGAGTCTGAAGGCCTCCCTTATGATTTCAGGTTGGCGATTATCACAAGCAGTTAAGGCTTGCAGTAGGCTCTGAGGCTGGCTCTGACCCCTGCAATTTTGTACAGAGCTGAGATTTAGGATCGTGGCTCCTGGTCCAACTAATCTAGGAAATAAAAGACATGTAATAGGGAAGAAAGTACTGCTTGGTAAGCATGATGTCTAGCATCCAATGAGAGGCAGAGCCAAAAGGAATAATCTGGGTCTGACAGATGAACCCACATCAGAGACAGAAATAGTATCAGTATCTTGGTTCCAGTGCACCTGGCTGTGGTCCTCACCAGCCATAAATCACTTTGGGATTCTTCAAGATAAAGAGAGTTCCATGAGTACCACTTATCATTACTGTGCCATGCAGATCTGTTTTCACAGCTGGATGCCCTGATGCCCACAGCTATTGCTGCTTGAAGCAGAGCTCATTCAAGCCACCTGCCAATGCAACTTCACAGATCAGCCAAATGTCAGGACAGAAAATATTTCTATACCTTAAAATCTGTTTCTTTGCAATTTGAATTGGACACGTCAGCTTAGTTTTTTATGTCCTCAGTGACACTCTGAAGGGCACCTCTAAAAAAAGGAAACCCTGGCTGAGCAACACTGGCATTTTGTGCATTGACAATAAATCTGCCCACATCTTAATTTACAATATGAGGAAAAAATATCAAAACTTTAAGAAAGGTAATTAATTTCCACATTGATAAGAATCTTCTTTGTAAAAAATAAAAATGCATTCACTCTTCCCAGACTTACACCATTAACTACTATTCTGAAATACCTTATCTTAAAACCCTTCTCCTCATTCCATTAAGTGCCAAGATTTAATCAGGCTGAGTTATGTGGAGACCAAGGGGCAGGGAGCCCTTTACAAAGCAGAAAGGTGAAAGTTCATACTTCCTATTAGCCATTTTGAAGTAGAAGGGAATTGTCTTTCACCCTTCCTTTGGTAACTTAAGCATTTGCTTAAGTGTCTGGGAGTTACTTCTTTCCTCCTTCACAGATAGCTCTGGCTTGAGGATGTTGCTTTGGAGGTTTAGGAAGAAATTTCTCTGGTCAGGTTAACATAGACCCTCAGCTCATCCCATCTTCCTCTTAGGCACAGTCAGAGCAATAGATTTCAAAGTGTTACACTCCCATCAAGGTGCTTCACAGAGACATTTAGCTCAACACATTTGCAACTACTGTCTGAGACATATTAGCAAATTCTGGGGTGTTCAGCACACCACCATGAGATCTGTACATAGTCCTGTCTGTGTTACCACTGGTGAGAACCCAGTGAACTTATGTCCTGAAGCAACTTGGAAAACAGCTGGTACATCAGTTTAATAAACTCATAGCTTATGTTGTCTTCAGTTGCCTACATGAATGGACCAATGGATTTACTGTTCAATCCATTTCTAATGTGTTACCGGAAGCTGCACTTAAATTTTTCCCTGGTTTGGAAATGCAGCTATGTCGATATTGCTCACCATTCAGCACTTTTTCTCTATAGATTTCAAAGCACTTTACAAAGCAGAGACATTTACGGAAAGAACAAGCTGAAGACAAGGTAGAGTTACTCCCATGTGGGCAGCTGATCACAGGCAGAACAGCTGAAACTCCTTGAATCCTCATCCATTTCTGAAGTACCTTCATTGTCCTTGTCCAATTTGAGAGGTAACTGAGCTTCCATTCAGTGAGTGGCAGGCTCATTAGCTGGTGGTCACCGAATGGATGTGATAAACTTCTTTTTAACAAAAAGCTTCTGAAAAGACAAATTAGGTGAATGTTTTGCCTTGGCTTTGGATTGTTCTCTGAAACTGTCAGCTAGGATTGGAGCTCTAGCTGAATTTGTATACCGTAGCACAGATAGCTCATTCAGGACAGGTCGCATAGGAACGTGTCCAGGTGGGTCTTGAAGACCTCCAAGGAAGGAGACTCCACAACCCCTCTGGGCAGCCTGTTCCACTGCTCCGTCACCCTCACAGTGAAATAGTTTTTTTCTTATATTTAAGTGGAACTTTTTGTGTTCCAGCTTCATCCCATTACCCCTTGTCCTGTTGCTAGATACCATCGAAAAAAAGGATGCCCCAACCTCCTGACACCCACCATTTAGATATTTGTAAATGTTAACAAGATCTCCCCTCAGTCTCCTCTTCTCTAGAGTAAACAACCCCAGTTCCCGCAGCCTTTCCTCATATGAAAGATGTTCCAGTCCCCTGATCATCTTGGTGGCCCTGCACCGGACTCTCTCCAGAAGTTCTCTGTCCCTCTTGAGCTGAGGAGCCCAGAAGTGGACACAGGACTCCAGATGAGGCCTCACCAGGGCAGAGTAGAGGGGGAGAAGAACCTCCCTTGACCTGCTGGCCACACTCTTCTTGATGCATTGCAGGATATTGTTGGCCTTCTTGGCCACAAGGGCACATTGTTGGCTCATGTTTAGCTTATTATCAGTCAGGACTCCCAGGTCTCTCTCTGCAGAGCTGCTCTTCAGCAGTTTGACCCCCAGCCTGTCCTGGTGCATGGGGTTGTTTCTTCCCAGATGCAGGACTCTGCACTTGTCCTTGTTGAACCTCACGAGGTTCCTCTCTGCCCAACTCTCAAGCCGGTCGAGATCCCGCTGAATGGCAGCACAGCCTTCTGCGGAATCAGCCAACATGTCTGGGAGATACGGAGGACACTGTGCCTGCTAGGACAAGGCTGATCGCTTTCATACCTTTGCATACATACACACATACCTTCAAGAAGGCAGGTGATATTTTTACCATAGGCTATCCAAGACGGGGAGCTTTAGTTTCCAGGATATTTGGCCAGGTTAACTTGCCCTTGATTTATTGCTTTTACACACCTGGGAACAAAAATCTCACTTATACCTCATGTTCAAGGGAATATTGGGTGAGCATGCAACAGCAGAGTCCTGCCCTTCCTCACTGCATAACCAGAGAGAAAACCCAAGACACAAGTCCTGAGCAAGGTTATCTAATTATCTCATGGTGATTCATAAGTGGCAGTAGAATCAAACATATGAACTGCTCCTGCAACCACAGATACTTTGTCCAGTCTTATAAAGACTATTTCATTCCCAAAGGCTTCCAGGACTCAGCTTCTCAGCCTGCTATCTCTCCCTATGCATATGTTGACAAATATTTTTAGCTTGTCTGTATATTCAAAGCAGAAGCTAAGAATGCAAAGGTTATTAATTTCCAAAGCACTCTCTCCATGGACAGGTCTGAGATGTCTCTGACAATGAATAGCACTGTGCTGGCATGCAAATTTGCTAAATGTAACCAAGGAAACCGGACCTTTGCTAACATCATACACTTCTCAGAGCATTTGCTGAAGGCAGAATAGCATCTCTGGTATCTATATGCTGTCACTTGCCTCTGGCAATGCAATGTAAAAATAATTACATATACATAATGAAGAACGGGAAAGAAATAACTTGTACGTAAATGTAGCCAGATAGTCCTCTCAACGAAAGGAATGATTTGATCAGGAAAGCTGATGGAGCAGAACTGCAGTACTGATTTGGTTTCGATTCCCAGTGGAAAACAGAGTAGATATGCAGGAAATACAAAACTGTTTGGGCCATTCAGCTACAAATTTGTTGCTAACATACATCTGGCCATGTGGATGGGTTTAACATACTGTGTGGCCTGGATCGTGGATATAACCATATACGGTTATATCCGTATAACCGTATCTGGTATAACCATAGCACACTTGAAAGTCGACCTTGAGATCGACCTTATGGCACCATGCGGGCATCAGTGCTATCTTGAACAAACAAACAAAACCCAAACAAACAAACAAACAACATAAAAACCTGAAGTCCTGAAACAGCCTGAATAGCAGAGGAGCTGATGACAGGAATTGTGAGTTAACTAGGAGTAAGCCTGAGGCTGCCCTGGTGTGCCAGTCACCCATAGTATAACCAGACACCATGGTTTTGTCCCAGCCAGGAACAAAGCCGCTCACTCACTCCTTCCTCTCTGGGCAGGCCCTTATGGTCCTGAGCAAAACAGATACGGCTACTCAACTTGGGGAAGAGAACAAAACTAATTTAATCCTCCACCAATGAAAACCGTAATAAGCAGAAACCAACACAGAGTGGGATGATGTTGAGGAGTACAACCAACCCTTTAAGACCTCCTTTCCCCTACCCCTCCCCTCTTCCCAGGCAGTCACCTGATCCTGGTGTCTTTACCTCCCTGAGGAGGTAAAGGGGGAGGATGAATGGAGGTTTCAATCTGTCCTGTTCTGATGGCTCCTGCAGCTTGTCTTGCCTCAGAGCAGGCGGGCTCCTCACCAGTCCTCCCTGCTCCACCGCGGGGTTCCTCACACACCGGGCAGCCCTGCACGGGTCACTGGCATACGCTCATGCCAAGGGCTGCAGCTCCTCTCTGCCTCCTGTGTGGGTCTCTGTGGCCCACAGGCACTCCAGCACGGCCTGCACCACGGCTGCCTCCTCACACAGTCTCTGGCACCTCTGGCATGGTCATACCCTCTGGCACAGGGTCCTCATCATGCTCAGTCACTACAGCATGGGATCCTCCAGGAGCTGCAGGTGGGTTTCAGTCCTGCCATTACTTTCCATGAGTTGCTGGAAGACAGCTTGCTTTCTTGTCATGGGCTGCAAGGCGAGGGTCTCCAGTCCAGCACACCTCCTGCTCTCCTTCTTCACTGACTATGGAGTCCATGTTGTCACCTCTATCCTGTCCCACTTCTTCCACTTCCTCTCCCACTGCAGATTTTCTTTCTTCAACGGTGATGGCAGGGGTGCCAGATTGGCCCAGCCAGGCTGGAGGTGTGTCCAACTCAGAGCTGGGGAAAGTTTCACGAACTGCTTTCTGGGACCAGCACTGCAGCTCTCTCTCTCCCTGTTACCAAGCAAAAAGAGGCTCCACACAAGCCCAGCACACCAGACAAGTGCTTGCTAAAGGGGATTATCTGGGACATGAACCAGAGAACATGATCTGTGGAGGAACTCAAAAAGAGAAAACTTAAGCCGAAGTTTGGGTGATGCTCATGGTCTCTGTGGATGCAACATACCTCTGATGGGTTACTGTTCCTCGTGTCTTCCTCCACGTCCATCCCAGCACCAGGCCATGCTTAGCAGTTCACTTCCATCTTAACTACTTCTAGCAAAGCCATGCCAGGACAGGAGGGCAGAGAGAGCATAGTGACCTGTGAGAGGAGAAGAATTTGTTCTTTTTTAGGAAATTTGTACCGTAGACATGATGTCAGTGTGAGCTGAGGCAACAAACGAACCTTTGATGGCAGTTAGAGTGGCACAAGGCAGAGCTGTGAAGATACAGGGTCAACACGCAGTTCAGCGGTAGCAACGGGACTGTGGGGAGGGGATCAAGGTAGAGCCAGCAATTAAAGAGCAGGGAGAGGAGGGGAGCATCTGATTGTGTGTTGCAGAATCCTGGGAAGAGTTAGGTCTTTCCAGGATAAAACAATTTTTTAGTTAGAAAAAAATGATCCATTAAAATAAACAAGCATATAGCCAGGATCCACTTCTCAATCTCTGACATTCAGCTCCTGTCTCTGTGTTCTTCCTAATAATAATCCTAATGCCAAAGAACAAAAAACATTTAGACAAAACTAAACATTCTACCACTTAACAGTCTGTAATATAAAGAATCTGAATCTGTATTTGAATTCACAGGATGTGAATAAGTAAAGGAACAAGAGATGTCATAGTATCATTGACAGTGAATGGAAATATTTTATCTGCTACAAGTGAATTGAAAATTTTGGGACATTCAGTTTTGAAGAACTGTGAAACCTGGACATCCATCCAAATATTCTGGAAATTTATCTAAAGAACCCCAGAATGCTAATAGTTAGGAAATGTCAAGAAAAAAAGGTCTTTCTATGGTGTCTAGTTAATGTCCTGATTTCCTTTAGCAGTACCCAAAAATATTTGTGGTATTTTTGTAAATCCACTTCTGCTCCCACAGATTCCAAGAAGTGTCAACATGTGAGAAAATGTAAAATTAAACACTATTCCTAACCTCAAAAAAGTTTCATATTTGGCTATTCTGGTTTAGCAAGGAGCAGCTTTTGGCTTAGTAACAGGGGGAGCGGGTTGCAGTGAAGACCCGGTAAAGAGTTTGCGGACTCTCCCCCGGCTCCTGGGTTCACACCCACCTCCGGCCCGGCTGGGCCAATCTGGCGCCTCTGCCATCACTATTTAGGGGACGGGAATTCGGAATGCGAGGCAGGAGGTGTAAGAGGGATACAAGATGGAGGCGATCACGCGGACCCTTCAGCCAGAGAAGGAGGAAGGAAGAAGAAGCAATAGACCAGGGACCCCCTTGCAAGTTGTAGCGAGAATGCAGGCTGTGCCCCTTCAACCCTATGGAGACCCACGGCAGGACTGAGAGTTACCAGCAGCTCCGTGTGAGTGAGCCCGGACGGGCGAGGGACTGTGTGGGGAGACGGCCATGGCCCAGGCCGTGTTGGAGAGCCTGCATGCCGCAGAGCAGCCCCACACGAGAGGCAAAGAGGAGCTGCAGCCTTTGGAACAAGTGCGCGTCGGAGCAGCCCGTGCAGGGCTGCCGTGTGTGTGAGGTACCCCACGGACTTGCAGGGAGGATGGGTGCGGAGCCTACCTGCCCTGAGGAGGGACAAACGGCAGAAGCTATCGGGAACAGACTAACTGAAACCCCCACTCCCTGCCCCCTCGAGCCGTTCGGGGGGGAGGAGGTAAAAACACCGGAATCAGGGCTCTGAGCCCGGGGGAAGGGGAGGTGTGGCAAGAAGGTGTTCTTAAAAAGGCTGGTCGGACTCTTCATTGTTGTATTACTCTGTGTTGCTTTATTTTGGTTATGTTTTGGTTTTTAAGTTTATGTTGCATTAAATTATCTTCTGTTTTCTTCCTCAAGCCGAGTAGTCTGGTCTGTTTTGTCCTGAACCTTAAGCGGCAATTAAGCTCTCCCAGCCCTTCGGCAATTCTCAGCCTCTTCGGTACTTGAGGTTAATGGTGGTCTTTTGTTCCCTGACAGGCCTAAACCACGACATTGGCTTATTTGCACTTTAGGGAAAAGCTCAAGTTAAAGGGTACTTTCCATGAAATATGTTGTTCGTGTCTATGTACCTCCGTGACTTTTGTAACAATCCCATTTCACTTTGTACTAGATATATTATTCTGGCATTGGTATTTTCAACTATTTAGGTAAAGACATTGTTTTTTCTCAATTTCTTTTCTGAAAGGATATTATACAGAACAAAGCTACCTTTCGTATGTAGGTGATGACGTACATGGTGATGTCCATCATCTCTTTGTCCGTGCCTTAAGTCTGGCAGCTGCAGAGTTCTGTATGGCTCAAAAGTCTACCAATAGATGCAAATAAGTTTGAATGTAGATGATACTGAGTGAAATATAACACAGCCCAAAAACTAGTTATGTGTAAGCATCATATGTTTATTAAGAAGCTTGCGGAGTCAATTTAGTCTCCCAAGTTCTGCACATTCATGACAAAAAAATCCTCATACGATATCATGAAGTCATTGAGTGCCAACAAGGCTGGGTGAAGACTGGCTGAATCTGGAGCAACTGGAAAACGTCTTCCAGGAAATAGCTTTGATGCCAGGATGAAATACAAGAAAAGTGGCATGTTAGCTAGAGGAAAAATAATAGCCATTAATGATCTATGGTCTTAGGTTATTCTGCAACAGTATAAGAAGTACAGGAGTGAACTATTTGACACTGGCACCAAAAAATCAGTAATTTTATACAAAATTGTAACCTCCATTTCATTGTCACTAAAAAAATCATTGAAATTCTAGGCAGGTTGACACTTTAGAAGATTGAAGAGATGAGAAATATTTACTTAAGAAAAGTAAGACAAATAACATAATGAATGATGCCAGCCGTGGCAGATGGTCTGTCTTATTCCCTGCTTTTTACTTGGGCCATAATACAAGAACAAAAAAGCAACTAAGGAAATGTGAAAAGGTAGAATAATAGACACAAATAAAAGCGAATACTTCTAATAAAAATATTTTACACATATATAGTACTTTGAATGATTTCAAAACACTTTAATGAACTTAAACCTCAGTTTTACATTTGAGAAGACAAAACCAGAAGTAGGTTAGTTTTAAAAGATCATACAGAAAGCTTGTACAGAAGTTGACAGGAGAACTTATTTTCTTTTATTCCCATCGCTTCCAGACAATTTTTAATTTAACCACAGAGGCGTTACAGGACATTGTTGAAATAAGCGGCATAGAACTTTTCTGTACCTATTAAGAACTTTATATGAACAGTAAGTGGGAAAATAGGATTCGGTATATGACCTTGTGCTAGCATGTATATGATTTTAATCGCATATATACCATACAAAACAAGGTGGGGTATCCCCTGAGGAAAGAAATCCAACAAGACTAATCCTACGGGATTAAGTACTTTGCAATAGCTGGCCATAAATAAAAGCTGTGAGAGTCATTTACTGAAAACATGCAATAGGCTTTTCTGCAACTATCAGTAAATATAGTATGTGCAGACTACAACACTGGAAGAGTGAGGCTGAAAGTGATCCATTGTGAAACCTCTGAATTAAAGGTAAAATATTTCTGCTTCCTTTTTCCCAAGTACTAAAAAAAATGTTGTTACTTTACGAAAGCGAAAAGGCAATTCAGTCTGGAAATAGTTTAAGCTTTGGTGGCACAACATATGTTTCAAACCCAATTTAGAACTGATACTGTTCTTACTGGTGGAGAAGCTACTAAGGAAAAAGTGAAAGGGTGTAATTAGTGTTACAACATTACATTTAGACATAAATAATTTCTCTGGCAGGTCGTACAATTCACATGTATATTTTATTCAACTGTAAGAAATAATTTTCTGTGTGACCCTGATTTTCCTGCATGCTTTGAAGTATGAAAGCCAGCAGTATAGCCTATAAGTTTAAAGAAATTTAGAAAGAATTGTGACGTTAAAAGGTACTTTTGATGTTTGTTCTCTCTCTTCTGTCACAAGGGCATTCAATACCGAAGTAGTAGAAAACATTAATGTCTAAGAAATTTCCATGGCAGTCATGCTCATTTAACTCTTTCTAATCACTTAATATAAAAGGCTGGAGAATGGTATTCAGTTAGAAGGGATGTAAATATGGCACTAAGAATTTCCTGGTTTACTGTCCACAAATTCTTGTCTTACTGTCCTTTCATACATTGCTAGGAGTTATTCCTTGCATCGAGAGTTGTTACGTTCGGTTGTCAAATAAGAGAACAGTTTTTCGTATCTCTTGAGACTGGATTCAGACAATACCTCTTTGCACTGGAAACATTGCTACTATTTCTGATCACACAAAATCACATCAGGCTGCCAGATAGCCTCCACTCCTTTGTTCAAAGAGCCCCCGTGTTCCCATCATTCAAATGACTGTGTCCACAAACATGCTGGGCTGCAATGGAACACATCTGTATGGCATAATGTTGACATGGTGATCAGTCAATTTTTTAGTTTCCTTCTTTCAAAGTAAGTTGAAATCTAACTGATAGCTGGAGCCAGGTGGGCTATGCTATGAATACCTTCCACATGTCTCACTCATTCCCAGTACTTTTCAAGTCTTGTACGAGCTGTGTCCATATTCTGGCACACAATTGAGAAAAAAATGTGACTAAGCAGTAAATGAATATCAGTGCTGCTGAAGTTCACAGGGGTTTCCCAAAAGACAGACATTAATTTCATGACTAGTAAATTTGTATCCATTCAGAACATTTCTGACCAGTAGCACCAGAAGGTGAAAATATACTGTAGAGTAAACACCTTGGTGGAAGCATTTCATCTTCAAGTGTGACAATGTCAAAGCTTTATTGGTAATTATACACTTGACTTTTTGGTGATTGTTCTTTGAAGCTTCCTAAGCTTTGAGCTGAGAAGATAAAATGGCAGCTGGTGAAGAAAAATGTTTCAAGATGGGATTTCAGAGAACAAAAAGTTAGAAAAAGGAATCCAGAACACCTCGTCAGAGGTTATAAACACACCTCTACCTCATCTCCTGAACACAAATGTTTTAAGCAGTCCCACCGACCTTAAGTGCAATTGCCCATTAAAATTGCAGAATTGGGACTTAAAAGGGTCCTAGGTTATTCCTCTCTACAATGAACACTATCTAGTACTTAAAGACAGCACGAAACACACCCACGGGCACTTTAAATAATCCTGTATGTATGCAATGTGAAATATCATGAGCTTGTGAAAAGAACATTTAAATCAATTACTCAATTTCATAAAGAAGATTTCTCAGAAATTCCTGCTAAATTGTTAAATAAAATTACCTGTCCACCAAAGATGAGGTATTAATTCTGCCAGTTGGTTGCAACAGTGTCTCTTTGCCAGCTGTATTGTAATAACCAAAAAGTTAACATCTCTGACTTTATGAACAAGATGAATTAAATCTTTCAGCTTAGCTGCTTATGCTGTGAACCAGCCTAAGTTCCTGAAAGGTAAGAAATAGATTGTGCTTTTCCAACTGTTTTTTCTGTGTGGAGACTGAGGGAAGAAAAGAAGCCAGGTTTCTGTGGAATTTAAATTCACTGTTAAAAAAAAAACAAAATCATGGTAATTATGAATACGAGTTGTAGAATTAATTGGTGAGATTGAAAACAGCTCTGAAATGAGTATATAAGTCTTTTACCATGTCAAGGGACAATATGCTTTGTTAAAGGGTGACTTGTCTGGATGTCTCAACCTGTGCAAATATATGTGTGTATGTGTATATACATATATGTATAGACACATCAGAATATGTTTCCCTTGTAATCACACAGGTTCAAAAATACAGTTGAATGGGCATGAAAGAACACATAATTTCTGCCAGCTTTCATTCTTTTTTCCTTGTTGGTGAGGCTTTCATCACCCTCACTGGTATCTATATTTCACACAAAAAACTATCGAACGCCTTTTATGTTTTACCATTTCCCTCAGAATGAAAGGGATGGTGGTATGTTGGTGCAATTTGCCAATAACACTAGAAAACTAGGAGATAAGTAGATGGTGACGCTGGCTCATTTCCAGACTGTAAATTCATTGTTAGCAAGGCAGCTCTTCTAGTCAAAAGTATCAGACCTTCTGCAAGCAACAAAATAGAGAAGGATCTGAATATTTCTACGAATCAGTTTTCTTTTTTTTTTTTAATTCCACATGTTCTGCAACTAAAACAACAGCTGTATTATATACATGTATACATGCATATATGCAAACACATGTGCAAAGACTGACTCCATTCACATAAATGCTGTTCAGCACAGAACTTTAATCTAATGGGGGATCAGCCACTGCTTAGGAATTTAACCTCATTTCTGTGCAAAAATTCTCATCAGAGCTCAAATAAGGAGTTATTGGTGAACTAGATACATTTGCAGATGTGACTATCCGATACTGCTCTTCTCTCACTTCATCATTCTTATATTCTCCACTGGGAGCAATGTTTTAAACAGTAGGAATTATGGGTCTCTACAGTCATGTGTCTTTAGACTTTTCATGCTGCATTTTTTTGAGTGAGGATTAGTATCTTTTTATGTTGCCCTTTTTGCCATCTCATCTTTTTCTCCCTGTGAGATTTTTAGTGTGCTAAACACTGCAAAATGCCCTCATTTCTCAGAATTATTTAATAGTCTTGGAAGGGTAAAAGAGACTCTCTGTCACATACCTTTAAGTCTGCATATTTTTACTTCCTATGTAATTTTGATTTTGCTGTGAATCAGAACCCTCTACAGTAAATAGAACTGAAGTCTGCTGATATTATGGTCTGCCAGGAACAGGAGCTGTTATGGCAAGCCTGAAGAATTTTATACCTCTCTGATTGCTTTTGTACCATCTGAATCTTATTAAAAAGTGTTTGTGCCTGACCTGAAAGCCTGGAGCCTGAGCCTTCATGTGTGGGGAACCTTAATGCTAATGACAAAATAGGTTTTATTGAACCACAGCTTCAGAAAGAAATAATATCAAACTTGGATGACTTGTTTGAAAGGATTTTTACTATCAGCATTGATTAACAAAATAAATAATATACCAGCAAACCAACTATGATCTGCTACATTTATTTCAGTCTTTATTTTGTATGCCTGACCGGTCTTTGAGCTTTGTTATCCCAAGATGTGTGCTACAACCTGATGCCAAGAGTAACATCCCCATACAGCTCACTGTGTGAAATACAGTAGGAAGTTTGCACTGGTTCTGCGTGGCTGAACTGACATCGTATGTACAGAAAAATCATCAAAAATGTGCAGATCAATGTCCAAGAGAAAACAGAGCTGTGAAACATGGCATTATATGTCAGAACAACAGATACAGAATTGTTCCTTTCCCTACAGCTGAAGCTGTCCATCCACTCCTTAGTTAAAGAGACAATAAAACTGTAGTTTGCACTCTGATTAATGTCAGTGTAGTGTTCTGATGTGCCCCAAAAAGACACAGAATTATATAAACAACATCACAGGAGATTCGGGAGATTTCTTCGCCCATACCTCTTTTTTAAACCTGCATCTAAGCTGATTCAGTCAGAACAGTTGTCTTGTATCTTAAAGACAATGCAAGAAAGAAAATATTTGTAAACTTAAAAGATCAATTAAACAGCTTCTGCCTAACAGGTCATTAAATGATCAACTTGGTTTAAAATCTGGACATCTGTCTATTATAGTTTTGCCGCCTCTTGTTCACAAACTACTTGGTATTTACTACCCGGAGGTTTCTATAATTCATACTCCAGTTGTAGTTAAAGATAACAGGCAACAATTTTTCAGAGTCATTATTGACGATGATAGGAAACACAGACGTTCTGATTTTTCCAAGTTGATTGGATTTCCAGACAGTGATATCAACAGGATCATGAACCAGCTTGAATAGCTTACACTGAGATCAAAAGAGAAACGATCTCCGACGTTGTCAGAAGATTCATGTCTCTCTGTGTGTGCACCCACGTGAGCACAAATACACCAATACATCCTGCGTGCAAGCGCACACGTACCTGGGTGACTATTGGTGGGCTGACATTGAGAAAGAATGTAATGAATTTCTATAGCTGCAATATAACTGTGATACTCCTTAGCCTAAGAAATGGTCACCAGATTACTGAATATAAGCAAGGGAACTGGATTGTAGGGGCATCATTTGGGGGCTGTGCAGTTCCACCTGCCTGGTGCTCTGAATCATGGACACTAGGGGACCTGCCAGCACCAGGCCTTCAGGCACAGACTTCAGGCAGTGTCTGTGTAATCTCCTACCCACGTCTTCAGACAGTCTCCCTCTGCCCTAGATATAGAAAGAACAAGGAGAAAAGTCTATGCATAAAAGCTCTCAGGGCTGAAATAATTTTGACCAGGAAGCACTAGACTCCCAGCACGTCAGTTATAAATGGCGAGCTACAATGTTGTTAAACTTTCAAATGGAAGAAACCCCATCTTTTTGGTCTGACAATTTTCATGCCATTGAGCACTTGATTTTTTAATGACTGTAAGTGTTTGAAAATAAAGGCTTTGAGTGTGTTCTCACCTGTAGTTTTTACTGCTGCTGTTATGATGTCACAACAAAATAATAACACAGACTTGTTTTTTAACTGGTGTTCCATTTTGCCTTTGCATGAAGTGCAAATATCAATTATTTTGTAGTCCTGACATTTTGTGGGGATACAATATATCTCTTATGCACCTTCTGAAAATAGAATCAGTTCAGTTTACGAGCCCAAATATTACTGTTATAGATTCTCCTTCTGCAACCCCCCCTTGCATTAGAAAAGCAAGCTGTGGTTCTGCCTTCTGCATCCCCAGCATAGGCAGGAGGGGATTAAGCCACTCTCCTGGGGTCACAGATCTGTGGCCAGCAGCAGCTCGGGTACAGGCGGGAGCCAGGGCTGAGTGAGGCAGGTGGCAGAGGTGCTGTGGGGGTTGCCAGGCAGCCTCCTGGAGGACTCAGCTGCTTCCCTTGGCTGAGACATCAAGGAACCAGGAGCACAGGAAGATGAGATGGCACCCTGAAGGGAGAGGGAGGAAAGAGGGATCCATTGGGCAGACTGGGTGAGGAGAGGCAGCAAAGGATCATTTTTGAGAACCTGGTAATTTTGATAAGTCTGGGTATCATTTTAAGCCTCAATCCACTCCTGATCACAAGCAGTGAAAGCAGAGACATGCTGGTAACAGGGACTAGAGGAAAACAAAACCCTAACACAGGTAGCTTTCTATTAGATATTAAAATCCTATAATAACAACTTAAATTGACAGGCCAACTGGCAGCACTGGAGTTGGAGGTCAGCTAGTGCACTACAACTTTGAATTCGTTGCTGTGCTTTCCAGGCCAAACCCGTATCATTGGCAGCAAAGCAAGAAGATTGGACTCAAATGCATGACAGGATTGTATTACTGAGCAAGAAGGTACAGTTTTTACGTAGTTATTTGCAGCTGCAGTTCATTTTCTCCATGCATTGCTGCAATTTGATTATCTAAATGTCTCAAGAGGCAACATATAAGCCATTAGATAACTGAAGTTATAGATAAAGAACTTTTTTCAATGTGAATTTTCAATTGAAAGAGATAGAAATAAACTGTGTGGCCCAGAAAAATCGCATGATAGCGGGAACTCAGTGAATATTGACAAGCAGACATAACATTTTCAAAGTGGCTTATGGACAACTTTTGACTATTCCTTCCCCGACACTTACATACAATTACAAAAGTCCCTAACCATCATCTCCTACTAGAGACTTTCACAACTCTCTGTTTTGTAGTTCATTGAGGAAGGGAGGATTAAAAACCCCTCATGGTAAGAGCAGCATGATCCTGATTTACATGGTATTTGTTCTATTTGATTTTTCTTTTGTTTGTTTGTTTGTTTGTTTTGTTCCCAAATGTGATCCTTCTAGCAAAGACAGTGCTCTGGAATGTTTAGAAGTGTGCCGTGGTGCTGTGTGCCACCCTCTGCTATTTGTGGGTGTTTGCTGAATTGTGTGACCACCCACAGCATGGCAAGATGCTTTTGAACAAGAAAAAGCATCTCTCCCTGCTACTTACCTTTACATTTGGATTTCCTGTGTAATTACACTTTATCTGTGAATCAAGACCATCATCAGAAAACAGAAAGCAGGCAAAGGTTTTCTGATCTGTTATGTTATGCCAGGAACGAGAGCTTCTTTTGCGTGTCTGAAGAGAGCTGTAGCCCTACAACTGCATATGTGAATCATTAAATTGATTGTGACCCACTGGAGAACCAAGGCTGATTTTCATGCACAACCTCCAACATTAACCACAAGACAGTCTCTTTGGCAGCAAGTGTAGCAGCTCTGTTGAGGTACACAGTGTTGGGGCTCAAAATACCTGGACAGTTCCTGTGAAAATTCACCTTAGCTGTGGCTCAGCAGGAAAGCACTTAGTCCACATGCCTTAAATTTTTACTGTTAGCCAAAAGCACTCAGCGCAGTTTGTCTTAGTCATTTAGTATTTTAGCATGCTGCATCTGAGACACACTGCCCTCCTGCCATAGCTTCATTATTTATTAAACCAGGAGAGGAACAAAGCTCCTCTGGCTTCTTCCCCGCTTCCCACCTTAGCTGGGGGGCAACTTACCTTCCCGCTCCTACTGTTCCACAAACATGGTAAATACATCCCTTAGCCCCTACAGCTCAGATCTGATTCATTCCTATAGCACTCCCCCCTTGGGGAGAAAGATATTTGCTATTTTTGTTTTTGCAGATGCAGCAAGGTGATCTCCTGGTGTTATGGGAGGTCTCCAATAACCTGTGTGGGAAAAAAAAAAGGAAAATAAGTATTTTTCTTTTTCCCTTCTACTGCAATATGTGCAGCTTTTCAGATTCTTCTTTTCTTCCAGAAGCACAATTCAGCTAGAACCCAGTTTCCCACAACACTTCCCAATGCCAGAGGACTGATGCCAATTCACCAATTCCTAGTAAATTACTTCCTCCTGACAGTTTGCCAGACATGCTTCCCTCTAGAAACCTCCAGCCACACATTTCACATGGGGAGGTCTCAACAGGCTCAGAAGGAAGAGATAAAGATGAAAGGTTCCCTATTCTGCAGGTATCTGGCCCTTTCCTTCATGAAAAGATGTGTCTGTAGGGAATCAAGTGGGAGACTTTACATCCAAAACATGCCATCACTTCTCTTCCATTCCATTCTGGGCAAGTCACTCCATATCTCTGTCTTAAGAAGATTATTGCACTGTCTTGTCCCAACTTCACAGTAGTGTTGCATTACAGCATTGATTCTACAATACTGGAGCAACTTTTCAGTGACATACCACTGGACTGAAAGACAAGAAAGCATGAAAATATTAATCAGGGCATCTTTTACCTAGGACTAATAAAAGAGTTAATACTAAGGACCCAATACTAAGCTTCCTATATAGTCTTTTTTCTCTAGTGTTCTGGAATGTGTCTAAGATAGATATGAAATAGACATCAGAGCTTTTCTTTTTGCTTCCAGGTGGACTGCCAGCAAACCATGTTACAATGTAGACTGAATGACAAAAAAATGAGTTTTGCTGGGAATAATTTCTGAACGTATCTGGCCACTATTAAGTATCACGAAGGAAGAGAAATTGAGATACTGGTAACCTGTAAGAAATAAATTGTCTGAAATTTCACTGCACATTTTCACTACACATTTTCACTACAAATTGTTCACCTCAAATCCTGACCACTGTGTTTTATGAAATTATGTACCAGTAGTGTGATGATATTTAAACCAAATTAGAAGGTTCGGAAACATTTTATAAATAAACTCTTTTTTCTAATATCTATTTGTATATGTGTTTGTGCTTCAAAAAAATAATATGTCTTGAAAAAATATTTATGGTTACAGGTGATTCAACAATCAGACCCACTAAAATGCTATATATCAAGTGAATCTTCTGCTTTTCTGTGCTATGATGTAAACCTCATTCACAACAATTCTTAACGGATGGGAAATACCAAATTTTTCAAATATTGCTAGCAGTTCCTGTTAACTGATCAGATCAGTGCTGTTGTTAACTTCACGATTGCACATTAAATCATAACAAGTCTTGTGAAAGATAGAAGTTTAAAACAGGAGAATTGTATAGATTGTGGATAGTGTCTGATAAACTGTTTTTCAACCTGTACTGAAAGTGAATTAACTTCCTTGTGCTTTTATGTGTGAAAGGTTTCTTCCTTTTATTTTTATTTGACATTTTCTTTTTTTATTGTTTTTTTTTAAAAAAAAAAAAATCTGTAGGAGATGGAGCCATTAAAAGGCATTAAAAAAAGTGGGAGTCCAAACTGAATCTAAAGTGAAAGCTGGCAGCACGTGCTTAGCTTAGCCTCTGATGCCTCTGCCCTGCGGATGTTTCTCAGCAGAAAAAGTCTTCATCAATGCCAAGACACAGAAGGCAAGTTACAGATAATACTTCAGCTTTCTCTGTGAACCCCCTTCTGTTATCATCAAAATTAAAATGCAAAATATCTATCCGGTTAGCTTGTCTGTCCTCCCACTGTAGGACTACCAGCCAATTCTTGTTTTGTCCTTTACAGTAGGACAAGGTGTATCAGAGAACCTCAACTTATGATTTCACAAATTGCAGAAAAGGACCTGGATGCCCTGGTGGACAGCAGGTGAACCTGAGCCACCAAGCATCCTTACAGCAAAGAAGGCTATACCATATACTGGACTGCATTAAAAGAATCTGAGCCAGAAGGTCAAGGGAAGTGACTGCTGTTCAGTGCTCCGCACTGATGACACCATATCTGGAATACTGTGTGGAGTTTTGGGCTCCTCAGTAGAAGAAAGACATTGACAAACTAAAGTCAATCTAGTGGGTGGACACCCAGATGGCTGGAGGGCTGGCGTTTAAGTAGCAAGAAGAGAGCCTGAGAGTGCAAGGTTTTGTTCTTTGGTAAAAAGAGCTGGCTAAAGGAGAATTTATTGTTTTCAGCCATGGAGTGGGAGGATATAGACAGCATAGAGTAAATGGACAAGTGTCCTGGCTTAGGCCCATCAGGGGAAAAAAGACCAGGATTAGCCTCAAGTACCAAAGACCTGAGGATTGCCAAAGGGCAGAGAGGACTTAATTGCCGCTTAAGGTCCAGGACAAAACAGATCAGGCTACTCGGCTTGGGGAAGAAAACAGAAAAGAATTTAATGCAACACCAACTAAAGCATAACCATAAAACCCCAAAACATAACCAAAATAAAACAACACAGAGTGATACAATGATGAAGAGTCCGACCAGCCCTTTAAGACCACCTTCTCCCCACCCTTCCTCTCTTCCCAGGCTCCGAGTCCTGACCCCGGTGTTTTTACCTCCTCCCCCCATGAACAGCCCCAGGGGGACAGGGAGTGAGGGTTTCAGTCAATCTATTCCTGATAGCTTCTGCCATTTGCCTCTCCTCAGAGCAGCTCGTGCTCCGCACCAGTCCTCCCTGCATGTCCGCGGGGTACCTCACACACACAGGGCAGCCCTGCACAGGCTGCTCCGACACACGTTCATCCCAAAGGCTGCAGCTCCTCTCTGCTTCTTGTGTAAGTCTGCTCTGCGGCCCTCAGAGCAGAGGCCACCTCCCCACACAGTCTCTCGCCCATCCGGGTGCACTCACACGGAGCTACTGGTGGCTATCAGTCCTGCCATGGCCCTGCATGGGTTACGGGGGTACAGTCTGCATTCTCACCATGGCTTGCAGAGGGGTCTCTGGTCTGGGCCTCCTTCTCTGACTGTGGGGTCTGCGTGGTCGCCTCCATCTTGTATCAGTTTTACACCTTCTACCAGCACTTCAAATTCCCGTCCCTAAATAGTGATGGCAGTGGTGCCAGATTGTCCTAGCTGGGCCGGAGGTGAGTCTGAACCCAGGAGCCGGGGGAGAGTCCACTGCCTCGTCACTCTCACAGTGAAATTCTTCCTTGTATTTCTTTGGAACCTCTTATGTTCCAGTTTGTACCCATTGCCCCTTGTCCTATCATTGGACATCATTGAGAAGAGGCTGGCTCCATCCTCCTGACATCTGCCCTTTACATATTTGTACACATTAATGAGATCACCCCTCAGTCTCCTCCTCTCCATGCTAAAGAGCTCCAGCTCCCTCAGCCTTTCATCATAAGGGAGATGCTGCACTCCCTTTATCATCTTTGTGGCCCTGCACTGAACTCTGTCCAGCAGCTCCCTGTCCTTCTTGAACTGAGGGGCCCAGAACTGGACACAGTAGTCCAGATGTGGTCTCACGAGGGCAGAGTAGAGAGGGAGGAGAACTCTCCTAGTTGGCACAGCCACCATTTGCATCAAGAAGTTACCACCAATGCACTGAAGGAACCTCCTGGACAGTAAGTGACTAGCCATGTACGTCTTCCAGCAGATGTCTGGGTAGTTTAAATCCCCCATGAGAACCAGGGCCTGTGATTTTGAGGCTGCTCCCAACTGCCTGTAGAAGGTTTCATCAACTTCCCCAGCCTGATCAGGTGGCCTGTAATAGACACCCACAACAGTGTCACACATGCTAGCCTGCCCATAAACTGACCCATAAACTCTCAACTTGCCCCTCATCCTCACCTGGACAGAATTCAGCCGCTCTTTCACATAAAGAGCAACTCCACCACCTCACCTGGCTGGCCTATCTTTCCTAAGAAGGACATAGCCATCCATGACCACATTCCAGTCATGGGAGCTGTCCCACCATGTCTCTGCAATAGCCAACAGATCATAGTCCCTCGCCCATACACAGACTTCCAGTTCCTCCTGTTTATTCTCCATGCTGCAGACATTGGTGTACAGGCATCTCAACAAGGATTTACCCCCCACATTGGCTTGCCACCCTTAGGCTCAACTCTACCAGGCCTGGTTTTATCCCCTTCTCCCTTCAAATTTTGTTTAAAGCCCTTTCTATGAGCCCTACTAACTCATTTGCAAGGATCCTTCTCCCCTTTTGAGATGAACTCCACCTGTCACCAGACCTGGCATCGTTAAAATTTCACCATGGTCGGAAAAAAAAACCTGGAGTCCTCAGGGGGAAAAAAGCCCATGGAGGTGATGCCTTTGTCCTCAAGTAAATGGTGAAGGTTCTCCCCCTTCCCCTTCCATCACGGTTGGGGCATCCTCTGTATCACACCAGAAACGTGAAGGCTTTAGCAGTCCAGCTGCTGTTGGATACACTTCAAAAACTTTCCAGACAAGCTGATGTATTTACCCTTCTCTTTTGGGAGTTTGGTCTTTAGTATTTCCATAAGTTAATGGATTCTGAAGAGGCTGCCAGGTAATCAATATGCAAGAAGCTGCAGGAGACAGCAAGCTGCAGGTGGTAATGGCTTCTTAATGATCTTTATCTCTTTGTCTCCATTGTCTCTTGACTACTTGTTGCTCTGGATTTGACCTAATGACAGTAATGCCAGCATACCTCAGGCCTTAGTACGAGCTGTGTGTTAGCCAAAATGTGAGCAAGAGTTCAGTAACCCATCACCAGAGACATCCTTGACCACCAGTGGATGGCAAGTTTTGCCCTCCAGAATACTTTACCATAATGGTAAAGGTCCATAACGGGCCTCACCATATGCTGGAAAAAATGCTGCACCATATGTCAGGATCAGGGAGTACAATGAAGGGAAAAAAGTCACGGGAAACAGTACGTTGTCTGGAGATCCTGTGGGATCTCCCTTCTTGGAGAGATATTCATCACTCAATTGGACATGGTGCTGAGCAATTTGCTCTGATTTCAGAATTGTCCTCTGAACTGAAGGAATAGACCAGAATTCACTTCCAGATGAGATTTTTTCATGATTTTGCAGTCACAAGTAAATTTTAAATTTAATTTAAAGGAATTTTTAATTTCAGTGCTATGGCAGTTTATAGAAGCTCTTTTTCCCTTCATCCTGTCTCATAGAATCAATATATCTTAAGTGTCTAAAAATATCATAGAATCATAGAATGGTAGGGGTTGGAATGGACCTTTATGGCATTTTTTTTTTCTGACAAGGAAGACAGCAAGAATAATTTGTCTGCTCTCATAAAAGTTCACAGTCTTCCTGTCTTTGATAAAAAAATATTTACTACTATTTGTTTTCTCCTGTCAAACTTGTTTGCATCTTTCTTGTTTTCCAGAACATAATGTTGTCTCTCACTACTTAGGCCCATTTCTACGGACTGCTGTTCCATCTTCTGAAGCCACCTGAATAATAAGCACTGCAATTTAGTCATGGAAGGGGTCAGGTTTTTTCCTCTTCCTTTCTTCTCTGTTTTGGGGTAGATATGTCATCTGCTATTTTGACAAATTGTGCTTAGAGCACTTAAAGCTCACTGTGGAAACTTGCATTAACTCACATTTCATTTTAGAATATCTTTCATAGTTTATTCTTTTTCCCTTATTCCCCCATGCTACTTTTCAAAGTAAGTCTAACGCGTACATAGCATATGTTTGGGTTTATTTAATTTGGTTTTGATTTTGTGCAGGAATATGCATATCCTAAAGCAAGTCCCTATTCCCAGTACAATGCTGCAAAATGTCATTCCAATTCTGGTGCTGGTGTTTTTCCCTTTGACAATCCTGCTCTTCTATCACTAGGACTGAGCTTTTAAGAGTATATGCACTCTCCTTGGATAGCTGTATCTTAAACACCCTCTCAAATACCCTCTCTCATGCCACATTGATTCTTGATCCATGACAGTTGTTCCTCCCATTTATATCCATTTGCTGTCCAGAGTTAGAAGTAACCGTCTCACCCTGACCTTGGTGCAATCATTGCCCTTGCCATCCTAGCTCCAAATGATTCCTCACACTGTATTTGCCTGCTACATTTTTGACACAAAAGGAAAGCAAACCCTTGTCCCAGGAAAGGGATGACTCTGCTACCAATTGCCAGGGACTGGAAAAGAGTCGAGTAAGAACAGAGACTTGCACGGACTCCTTGTATTAGATGGTATCTGTTCTCAAACCACTTCTGCCTCCATTTTTCTTCATTCTGAAAGCTGAATTATTATCAGAATTTTCTCAGAGTTCCCAGAAGATCAAGGCTGTAGTGTTTGCCAGGGTACCCAGTGCTGGGGGGTATGTGACATGTATGAGTTATTACAGCATGTTTACTATGGACTGGACCTTCAAATGAGAGGAAATTGCTCTCCATGCAGCAGAAAGAGCCACTGCTTTTGATCTCAGGTAACCTGTCACCGTTTAGCAAGGATCAAGCTTTTGCGTGGTGACAGGGGGAGTGTGTTGCAGTGAGGACCTGGTAAAGAGTTCTTGGACTTTCCCCCGGCTCCTGGGTTCAGACCCACCTCCAGCCCGGCTGGGCCAATCTGGCGCCTCTGCCATCACTATTTAAGAACGGGTTTTTGAAGTGCTTGGGAGGAGGTGTAAGAGTGATACAAGATGGAGGTGACCACGTAGACCCCAAAGTCAGAGAAGGAGGAGCACCAGACCAGGGACCCCTCTACAACCCATGGTGAGAACGCAGTCTGTGCCCCTGCAACCCATGGAAGGCAATGGCAGGACTGAGAGCCACCAGCAGCTCTGTGTGAGTGCGCCCGGATGGACTGTGTGGGGAGGTGGCCATGGCCCAGGCCGTGCTGGAGAGCCTGAGGGCCGCAGAGCAGACTTACACAAGAGGCGGAGAGGAGCTGCAGCCTTTGGGATGAACGCATGTTGGAGCAGCCTGTGCAGGGCTGCCCTGTGTGTGTGAGGTACCCCGCGGACATGCAGGGAGGACTGGTGTGGAGCACGAGCTGCTCTGAGGAGAAACAAACGGCAGGAGCCATCAGGAATAGACTGACTGAAAATCTCATTCCCTGCCCCCCTGAGCCGTTCATGGGGGGAGGAGATAAAGACACCAGGATCAGGGCTCTGAGCCTGGGAAGAGAGGAAGGGTGGGGAAAAGGTGGTCTTAAAGGGCTGGTTGTACTCTTCATCGTTGTACTGCCCTGTGTTGTTTTGTGTTTGTTATGTTTTGGGGTTTTATGGTTATGCTTTTGTTGTTGGTGGATTAAATTCTTTTCTGTTTTCTTCCCCAAGCCAAGTAGTCTGATCTGTTTTGTCCTGGACCATAAGCGGCAATTAAGTCCTCTCTGCCCTTTGGCAATCCTCAGGTCTTCGGTGCTTGAGTCTAATCCTGGTCTTTTTTCCCCTGATGGGCCTAAACCAGGACATAACCTAAAGAATAGACATAAATAAATCCATTTCTGAAACCTCCTGTGAAGATTTTACTTTCATCATTTTTCTTTTGCCTTCCACTTATTACGTGTAATTATCACCTGAAGATTTGAAGATTTTGATTTTTAAATATATGAATAGTTATATAGGTCGAGCAAAAGACACTTGATCTGTCTATGAAAGTTATGTAGGTATAATGATACAGCTCTGTTCACGTAACAGAACAATGCAACATTTATAAATAGCTGGACAAAGCCTAAGATTACAAAATTCACATACAGAATGGAATTTGTCCTAAGGGGGGGGGCGGGGGGGGGGGGGCGGGGAGGGCAAGGTGATGTTTCATACAGGATTTATTATCTGGTGTGTTTGAGGGAAAAGGTTTCTCATACAGAGGGTCTTATCAAATTCAGCAGATTTTATTTTCTTCAGAGTAATGTCTGTCAGCAAACAATTTATTGTAATAGAATTGTTTGGAAAAATTGCCATCTCATTTTCCTCCACGGACAGGTTATTTAGATTGTCTCAGACAGGAATATGTTTACTAACTGCAACTGTTCAAAAAATATAATTGCAAGCACCTTAACCAAACTTAATCGTCAAAATGTTTCTAACTCTGCTTCAGATAACTGTTTCATTCCAAACTATCAGTGTTTTGTTAGTGGTTTTCAATATGAAGCTCAAGTTGCATTCCTTAAACACTTTTTTCCATTGTCTTTATATGTAAACCTTAGCTTCCAAGAAAATGACATGACTTAAGAAAAAAAAAAATCCTTCTTAAATGCATGAAATGGTCAAAAATTAATGTTTGCTTCATTTGCTTAGCTTTGCTGCTTAACAGAGGAACACAGAGCGGTTTTGCAGCAAGACAAATAGATTTCTTCTTTAGACTTCATCTCATACTTGGCATCACATCAGTGCTTCTTAGAAGAATGACTATTATGGACAAAATGCCTTCTCAGTCAAGAAAAATGTTTTCTCAGAAAAAATCTCAAAGAGGATAAGAAAGGTCATTTACTGGATGTAAATACCCATAAAAGAGAAATTTTTGTTTCCTTTTTTTTTTTTTTAGCTGTAGCATTGACTTTCAGGAAAAAAACATGCATTTTCCACAAAGCATGTGCTTTAGTTCACTGAGTGCAGCATGGTAATGCCGAAATCCCATGTTAGTCCTGACTGATGATGTTTGAACAGGGGAAAAGACATCATCTGTCAAAGTCAAATCTATCATGCCTTTTACTGTATTTTAGAGCTGGCTCTTATTCAACAAATAATCCAAAACACACACAGAGAAAAGATGGGAGCCAGCAGCATGAATTACGACCTATTTTCAAGAATTGTTTTAGAATACTGTTTTCAGTTTTCCCATGTCAATGATTGATTGTTATTGCCTAATGTGACTAATGATAAGCATGATGAACTAACACAAAATTTCACACTACTAACAGCTTGCATTGCTTGTTTTGTCACTCAGAAATATCCATGCTTATTGTACCACTCACACAATAATTTATTTGCAGCACATAATAGTAGACTTAAAAACAGACATTCCAGACAATTGTTCTTGATAAGTGATAAGTCAAGGTTACTTTACTTGCTCCAAAATAAAGAATTTCCTTGTTCAGAAATGATATATTTGTGACCTGATCTAGAGCATGCCAAGTGAGGCAGCTGAATGATGCAAAGCAGACAATGGAGCCTAACATTTGCATTTCTATAGCAAAAGCTACACTAACACAAAAATAATGAAAGACAAACATGTTTAAGATCTTGGTTTCCATTCCTTAATTTGCTGCTCTGTGTAGGAAGGACAGTCAGGAGGAACTGAAGCCTTACCATGTGCTTAACCATGGAGTTCCTGGGCCAGCAATTCACTTCCCTACCATCTACTATTAAAAAAAAACCAAAAAACAAAAAAACCATGCTGATTTAAGAAAGAAAATAAAGGTGAGACTTCAAATGGCCGATGCTGGTCTATGTTCCTTAAATAGAGTTGTGTTATCTGAGAATCTATCCCATAACATTTAATCTGTCATAGGTAACTGATTTCAAGAGAATTGTGTTAAAGTCAGGGCTGTCAGTAACCTTCCCATCAGTAATCTAAGCTACTCCTCTGGTCTCTTTTCAGCGTTATTTATGGCTGACTCACCTGACTACCACACAAGAAGTACATAAACTAAGCTGTTGCCGCCACCGGCAACACCACCAGGCCGCCCGCACGGATTACTCAGCCCCGCTGCTGAGGGGACAAGGATCACCACACACTCAGCATTGATGATACTTTATTCCAACCCCTTGTTTGCACCACGTGCTTATATCTGCTACCACCAGCACCTCCTCTCACTCCACCCCGTGCCCACCTCTTCTGTACCTTCCACCTCTCACGTTACAACCCGAGACCTTCCGGACGCCTACCACACTAAGCCATGAAAAGGCCTATTCCAGATAGGTTACCTCTCTTGCAGGCAACTGTTTGTATTGAAAATTTTGTCAAAATATCAAGCTTGTCCTGTGGGAAACTGGAAAATATTTTCCTCTCCTTTGAGATCTTGGTTCTTCTCAGTGCGACCTGTATTGCAAACACTGTGAGAGGATGGTGTTTAGTTTGAGCTAACATTTTCAGCCTACTGCAATTACAGTAATTAGAATCTGGTACAGGTCTCTATTTTCTTTCTGAATATTAATTCTTCCATTGTCACTTATAAGCATCAGCCCGCATTTTGAATACATTCATTAACTGCAATTTTATTTGTAGTGATCCTGAAGACAAGGCATAAGCCTAAACTAATTGCTTGCACCCAAATTCAGATCCTTTCTGAAAAGGTCCCTATTTTGTCACGTTGGACTGAAATCCCCAATGTATGTGTCCGGGACTTCAGGTTTATCCGAAATCTACATCTGAATAATGTTTGACTTGCAGGCTCTATACTTAAGGAAAAATATAATGTCTCTAAAAAGTCACAATTTAACAGAACACATACAGTAAATCAGGGTGGCTGCCGCTATTTGATCGGAAATGAAAACCAAACTTCCAAAAATTGAGATCTAAAAGTTGGTATTTACATAAAACAAAGTGGAATAACAATAGAAAGCACGTTAACAAAAAAAAAAAAAAGAGTCATGCATTTTTCTACAGTGAATAAATTGTCAATAGATTTTTCCTCTTTCACAAACCGTTGTAAAATTATGGTAGTTCCTTATTCTGCTGCTTTTCCATAGAATTTTTGGTTTGGTTTGGTTTTAAATGTTCATAGAGATTTTTCTGCTCATAAGATGGCCTATAATATGCAGCAAGGTGGTATTGGCACTGTTTTTTCTTTTTTATTAGGAAAATGTATCCATGTACACCTGAAAATTTCCTTTTATTTCAAGCAATAGTGTCCAAGAAAATATCCTGAATACTTTGATCTTCTTACGTCGAGGACAAAACCCAGAAGCCGATGCTTAGAAAATGTCATTTGGTGTTCTTGACATAATTTCCATAGTTGAGAGATTTCAAACTTCCTTTCCAGAATTGCATTTCAGTTCAGTGTTCTTTAAGTAAACAAAAAGAAAGTTCTTCTGCTATTGGAGAGCTCTCCTTTCCAGACACAAGGATCTCACACCAGTCATTTTCACTACCATCTTCAAGTTAAACAAAATATTTGAGTAAGTGCATATATTTCCATTTTCTCTTTTTAGGCTGTGCCCAGATGCAATAATCCTGGATACGCAGAACGCTCTGTCTACAGCAGAAAGCCGGATCTCTGCAACCAGTTATAGACAACACTCCACCTGTTTTCTTCAGGCACTGAAACGCTGAGAAGACTTGTACCCAAAGACAGAAAGTTGTTGTTTAGTACTGGATAAGCAATATGAACAAAATCTGATAGTAAGCATATAACCACTCAAGAGATCTCAGTACAAGAATTAATTTGCCCTAAGACACTTGAACAGGATTCATTATCTCCAGCCATCTACCAGGTAGATTACTAATGTAAATTTTCATTGGAATCCCTCGTTAAACAATGGAGAAAGACAGACTCTTTCACAGCACATATCATCCAGTCTTGATATAGGTAGTCACAGTAGGTGGGATGAATAACACTCTGAAGATGTATATTTCCATAAGGGCTCCATCCAGAGAGACTAGGTAATTGGCTCAGACTAGACACCTAAATTGCAGATAACTAAAATTAGGGGAGTCGGATCTTGCCCTGAGTGACTGGCTGAACAGAGACTGTTTCTCAAGTTGCTTGCAAAACGAATGCCCCACTACTTAGGAAGGCTTCTGATTACTCACAGTTCTCCTGGGCTTCAGAAACTTCTATGCCTTGTCCAGGACCTGCTGCAGAACTTGCAAACGCACTTTGCAGAAACTCTGACATAAGAGGCCAACCCAGGTTTGTTAGAAAGAGAGCAAAGCACCCTAACACTGGATCTAGTGCTAACTCGGAGCTCACATGCCCAGCCAGACCCAAACTAACTCAAGTATTGCTAAGGTGTGCTCTTGGCTTTGCACCTTTGGGGAAACACGACTTGCCACAAGTAACAGCCATGGCCAGTTCATTGCCACCCAGACCTCACGGAGCCCTGGAGAGGTGCCTCAACACCACTGCTTCCAAATTTCTGACCATCTTGTTAATGCAAACACGGATCTGGCTCAGCACAGCACCATTTGCTTTTGCGTCAATGGGATTATGACTCAACCTAGACCCCAAATAAGCCTAGCTGTGCCCCCGAGTGGCACTGTGGAGTCAGTAGGACCACCTCAATGGCTCTGCTTTCAGACCATGGGTAATCTACAGTGCAGATAAATGACCCACTGAGGCCTAATTGTTGACTGCAGCTTCTGCTTTCCAAATCTGTCACTGAAAGTCCTAAGCACCCAAACACGGAGGATCAAAACCTGTGTGCTACATGAAACGTACCTAAGTCCCACTGTGCACCCCTTTTCGTCTCTCTCCCCTCTCTGAAGGCATTCAGAGGGAATCCCTACGGACATCATTTGGTTTTTTTTTTCCTTTAAAAAGGATCACTCTTGCAGCCCTGCCTACAAGAGCAGTTTTTTCTTGGTAAAACATGAAGGAGCACCAAAGGTCTAATTTGACAGTTCAAATATACTTAACTTTTTGTTGTTGTTGGCTTGAGACCCTTGTAGTGGTTGTAATGTGCAAAGTGGTGCTGTCAAAGATGTCTGCATGGTCCGTCTGTCTCCAAAGGGACAGTCTGAGAAACTCTGCTTCACCAATAAAAAACTTTTGCACCAGTGATGCTAATTTGCTGGTCCCCAGGGAAGTTATCTGTATTTATTTTTGTTGACATTGCTCTTGACTGGTGCCTGATAATGATTAATCATTTCATTCAGTACATTCATAGAACATCCACATTGGTTTTACGTGCCCGACTTTAGCCAGCTGGACCGAAATTTACCTTGCCATGTATTAGCCTTAGGCTCAAGAGTTTCCAAAAGTCATTGTCACTCCTCCTGACTCATTTTTCAAGAGTGAGAGCAGAGGAAAATTACACATGTGAAAAACAATTCTGTCAAGCTTTTAGTTGGGTTAGTCTTTTCTGATACACTTTACTGGGAGAACTGGAAACTGCACCTATGGGAGGATACTTCCTCATTTAAGGTCACAATATGGCTTTAGTTCACTTAATGGGCTCCCAGGAGCACGATGGGCAATGGGCTAATGAAAGCAGTTTCCCAACAGTTTCCCAGTCTATCTGGAGGGTGAGCTCTGGACAAACACATGCATAGGTCCTCTGTAAAAGCAGCAAAAAAAAAAGGAACCATCAAATATCTTTATAATTTTCTTTTGAATCTTTTCCCACCATTAGTAGCACTCCTAATAATTCTTACAGTGGCAGTGTAGACAGTAGATAATGGGATGGTTCGGTCTTATTTTTCACAAATTTAGTTTTTACAAGACTTATGAAATCATACACAGAATCGATGTTAAAGGACTGTTACTAAGACTGAAATGTCAATAATTCAGTGTGAATACTGAAGCTGTCAGTACAAGCTTAATCTCTTCTCTTTGGTATGTGTACATTATGATACATTTACTTACAGTCATAGGTTACAGTGAGCTAACCCTCTCTCTGCAACATTGCCGGGAGTTTGATGGTCTGACATCAGAAATGGAGTTTGGAGTTTTTCTCACAAAGCTAGGAAGTATCGGTGTGCCTCTCTCATGGGGCAGGAAAAACGGAGAAACCTTCAAAAGGCTGCCCTCACTGTCTGCCATCACTGCTGTGCCTCGGCCCGTCCTGACTTGGCAGGTGAGCTGAGGTACTCATTACAGAAGAGCTGTGGACCTTGGTTTAGAGAAAGATAGGTACCTGTATTTTGTACAAGAGAGAATATTCTGAATAAAGTAGGGAGCATCAAGATAGAAAGGAAAAGGATTTTCACCTTGTCAAGAGATAAGAAATCTTGATAACATTACAGAAAACTAGAATTTTCCTCCTTTTCCAGAAGAATTTTGTCAGTGCAAATGAAGCAATGGGTTTACAATATCTTGGTAACCGCCTAGCAGCAAAGAAGTCAAGATGAAGACAAAAATACCAGATTGACTACCTAGATCTGCTTTTTATTCCCCTATATCACATTCTTACAAGGTATTCTTCCATGCATGTTTACAATTCTGTTTGCAAGGGCTAACATGCTTGCTATCTGATCATTTGCTGCAGAGTCAGTCTGTGCTGACTTGAGCCTTCTGAAAGAGAAATGTATTTAGTGAGGCCAAATAAAGAGGGAAAGCTTAAATTTTATCTGAAAGACATTCTAGGATAATATTATGTATTCAAGGGCATAATTAAGCAGTTATGAGCTAAATTCTGATTCAATTGGCTTTTAGGAGAGTCTGTACTTTTACACAACTGCTGTCTTAAAAAACCAATTATTTTGCTCCATTTCTACCAGCATAGTCTTTCACCTTTTCTGGTGTTCATGAGTATCTTTAAGTGAATGTTTATTCGTCTAAATGCATGTAGTTGTTTTTTAATGTAACCATTGTCACATAGATAGCTGCCAGAAGAATTAGTGAGACGGTGCAGATCAATGTGATTCAAGGATCTTGCTTTTCTACCCAGCTAATTCATCAAATCTTGATAACATTTGTAAATGCCTTGTCCAGTTTCAAAGAGAAAAAAAGCAAACCTGGACAGCTGGTGCCCACCTCGGTCTGTATAAGGATGCAAACTAGGAAGCAACCTGAATAGCAGGGATGCTCCCTTTTCACTTGAACGTGTGGTTACTGGTTATTAGTTGGATGACTGGAGCCTGAGGAGTTCATTCAGCTTTGGAAGATCACCTAGCAACAGTGTCTGGGAAACCACTGCTCTGAGGGATTTTTCACTTTATTATGTTTTCAAACACAAGGCAAGAGTGTGCAAAGCCTCACAGAAGATAAAAATCTGAGGAAATCAACATGCAGCATCCAGCTATCTGGTAACAGGAGTCATAAAAACCAGGCTGTGTTGGGCTGTTCCATTATACAGAGAAATTATATTTCCCAAACATTTGTGCAAAGTCATTATGACTAAAAAGTTCACTGGAACTCAGTGGTGCAGGCAACAGGAGATCAGATTTGATTAAGACACATATGGGCAGGAAAAAATGCATCCAGCCATCTTCCAGACTCATACTTGTACGGGGTGCATTATCCTACAGACATATGGGATTGCAAATCAACAAAATGCAATTATTCAAACCAGAATTCAACCAGGGCATCCATCTGAATTTCTTCTACTGCAAAAAATACTATTTCGAGATCTAGTCCTAAACATCCTGCAGAAAGTTTTGGAGATGGGTATGAGTTTTTTCCCTTTCATTTGTTCTAATAGCCATTGGATTATTCCAAAAAATATCTCGTTTAGACTCATTTAGAATTTCAAAAACAGGTCAAAGCACTCTCACACCAAATCATGGTCCTTATAGGCTGCTGGAGGAAGGACAGTATGTGATGCATATCACATCAGCATCTTCATGTGAGCATGATAAGGGAATACAGAGCAAACATTTAGTGCATTTTTTAGCTCTCAAGTCTTTAATCTTGCGTCTGTGAGAAAAAATAGGCCACATACTGTGGATGCCTCACTATTGTCCCACGGGGACAAATTGTGTAACAGCGTATTTTGACTCATATGCCTGTAGGAGTTTCTGTGTACTCTCTCCTATTTCTCTTTCACACACATGGGGAATACACGTTCTTCAAATAACCCACTATATTAAGGGACTGTTAATACTACTGTGAGACAAAGGAGTACTACCAAATTTGTCCATGTGATATACATCTGGGCTGGCATATCATCATAATGAATTATTCATTTAAATGTGTTTATGATAGGATATTGGCACATGAAATGCTCAGGTGAATAAAGAGGTGCTTTGAAGTGCAGAAATACTTGAAGTCAGTTGAGGGAGACCAAACAGGAATAAACAATTTTCAAGTATAGGTTTCTGAGAAAGAGAGTGGCTGGATCTCCCTGCTTAGAAAAGTTCCCAGTCCAAGTTCACTTTCTAGTAAACTCCAAACATGACTGTATGTAAGGTGCTTGCTGCCATAGGTTTAACTGAAATCAGGCACTAGTGTTCTCCAGCTCACAAAGAAGCAGCTAATGGTCAGTCAGAGGAATGTGAGGAAACATATGGAAGACAGAAAGTGGAGACAGATGGAGCAAAATAAATAGCTTGCCTTTCCATTTGCCCTTTAATTGTGGTGTCTGGGCACATTTGTTCCTGTACAGGTAGAGTAGGGAGACTTCCCTTGGGGCAGAATAACGACAGTGGTGCGGTTTTGCTTTTGTGAACTGTGCAATCAACCATCATTACTGATAGTACTACAGTGATGTCCTTCTGCCAAATCAACATCTTCTACCAGAATGTCTACATGCCATGTATTCTCTGCTCCTCAAAATTAAGCTTCAAGTGACAAATAAACTTTATACACAGGAAATCAAGGCAAGAAATGATAAGCAGTCTTCAAGTGCAGGGTACATCTCTTTCAGAACATCTGCGGTGTGCCTGAGTTCATGATCCTGAGTTCCTAGAGCAATTGGTGGTAAGAAATATGCACTTTTATAATGTCTGCTCCTCACTAGATGACTATTTTCAACTGAAATTAGTTGTACCTAAAAGTGCCCGTTTTCCTGTATTAATTATAAAAGAAGACCAGGTAACTAGCTCAGGTGTATATCCATAAAAATAAAACACTGGCATGTGGTCTTACGTCGACATTATTTTGGGTGTGTTTAAAGGACCTCATGGAACTTAGAGGTGCCTGGAGTCCTAGTTATCTGAAGTACCTAGGGACCTATTTAATCTCTTTAACTTCTTTAAACATGTATGTGTATGTATATATCAGAGACCCTCATCTGATCCTAAGAATTGAGCTCTGACTTCCCTGGATGCTTACTGGGAGAACTGGAAACTGCACCTATGGGTAAATGATTCCCCATTTAATCTGATAATCTTTTCCACCCTGGCTGTGTTTCTCCTAATGCAGCTAAAGCCAGTCCAGATGAGAGGTTAGAACTCTTCACCTTTTTTTGAGCAACCTTTCTCTCCCTTTGATATAGCTTGTCATATCATGATGGCAGTCTTCTCTGAAATAAGTCACTAGGAGACATCCAGGGGCAGCAGAAAAAAGCTCAACCATACTTTAACTCACTAGTTATAAGAATTTCACCATTTCTTGAAGCAGCTGAGAAAAACTGGTAATTTCTGAATTTACTTTACATACTTACGGTCATTTGACTACCAAGCATACAGCATGATGCAGAATGTTAGTAAAGAAAATAGCATGGGGATACGGGATAAGGTCAGGTAGCTCATAACAGAGAACTTCACAGCATCAGCAGTGCTATCCTCCCCTCTGATCTTGATCCAAAAGGTATATGTAGACACTCCTCCATTCTCACACTGAAGCTCTGACCAGGAAAAGAGTTCCTTTATACAGAGCAAAAATTTTCCTGCTTTTCCCTGCCTATGCTTTCCAAACATCTTGAACTCATTCATGAGACTGACACTTTGCTATCTACACCCCAAACTTAGGACTCCAAACTTTCCAAGATGTCCAAAGGAACAGAGGTGTGATAATAAATATTGGCATCATGTACAGGTAATTTTTTCCTAAGTAGAAGATACGCTCCAGAATCACAAAAGCTTTTTGTTTATCTTCAAAGTGCATGCAAAAAAAAAAAAAAAACCCAGAAAATTAGGATAACAGAACGATTAAACAGAAGTGCAAACTATATATCTATTTTTCTTAAGCTTCATATGAACTGAACATAAATTTGATCCCAAATAATGATGTGTGTTAATTCAGTGCACATAAACCTTTATTATATGAGTGATCGGTCCAAGAAAATAATGCAGAAGTATTATCGAATTATAATATATTTATCTTATATTCCATGCAGAGGAAAATACCAGTGTTAATTTACATTAATATTATTTAGTTATAGTCTAATCCATATAAGTCCAGCAAGTGAATTAATTTTCTGACTCTGCTTTGTGTAGGCACCAAAGGTTAAATACCTTTGAAAATACAGTAGAGAAGTATCAATATATAAAGTGTTTGCATTTCCAAGATGTTTCTTTGATAAAGTGCACACAGACACAATGCTAATCTCAAACATTTTCACAATAGTGGACTCACTAGTGAAGTATTTCCAGAAACATTGCTGGGAACTTTACCCAGATTCTTTGTTGTCTTTTCCCCTTGTATTAGTCTCATCCTGAATATTTATTGCTCATTGAATAAAAGAAGGGAGAAGGGACAAAGAAAGTTAAAGTGTTTATGATGTAAATGTTAAGGTCTTAATTTTGTCAGGGATGTCTCTAAAGTTTTTTAAAAAGTTATAAACACACGGGGACTATGGAAATCTGGTGATGTCATTACTCTTTAAAATTGCTCAAAACAGTGGTGCAATACTAAAAATGTGTGTATTTGGTGTAGGAATAAAGATCAATTCTGAGGATCTATTAGTTTCTGTTTTTTCCCATTATTGTTTCAATCTTGAGGAGTCTGACAATTTTTCTTCTGTTTTCTTCATTTAAACTTTATTCATGCAGTCATTTTTATTCCCTGTTAGGTTTATTCTTACCAACATGTTTGTGTAACATTTTGTAGTCTGACATGGATGCTTTTTTACTTAAAGAGATTTTACTGAAAAAGGACATAAAAGAACTGTATCTTTTCACAGCACAACCCACCTTTCATCCATCCCCTGCCTTCCATCCACAAAGATCTGTATAGACAGACGTTGAAATCACTCAAAATCAAAGATAGTGGGTTCTGTGTGCTATGATAATTCTTAAAAATGCTCTTTTATCCTCTAGTCTGGAAAGCCCCATGACCATGCTTGAGAGATGTAGATCATCATGGTTTAAAATTAAGATATGTCCTGTGAAGTGAGTAGAAATGGGACTAAACTAAGCAGTTCTGATTTCTATCCAAGGGTTAAATCGTTTACTGATGCCAACACAGTTAGTTTTTCCTTCACAAAAATCAAGACAGTAAAATGAGTTGCAGACTCCAATTGATGTTCATTTTGAGCTGATAAGTAACAAAAAAATTTTTAATTACAGAAATTGCAGGCTGTGGGAGTTGATCTTGCACAATAGCACAAATCCCAGTCAGTACTCACACATATATTAAAATTGTTAGCAATTTTAGAATTCAAAATTATTTATGGCAATTTTCTTTTGGGTGGCAACAAATTACAACTTAACTCAGCAAGAAAACATTTCCTGGTGCTATCTCTTAAAGACTGCCTGCAGTGTTTAACTATCAACTGCTAGCATCACGCAGACTGGAAGGTGACCAATGGAATGTGCGAGGAGAGATTAGAATTAATTTTTGATGTATGTTTTCATTTCATAAACTCTAGTCTCTGCAGCTGCAAGTTTGTCATTTGTTATGTGGTGTTTTTCAAAGGTAGTTTTGTCTTATCTGATGTTGAAACTCTTCCATGAAGTTTTGAATGCCGAGGCATAAGAATGAGAAATCAGTTGGAAATTTTTTCGTGTACCTTTGTGTTTGACATTTCTCCACTGATAAGGTACAGCTAAATATTGACTTTTTAGTGAAGTTCAGATTAGCTGTCTACTCCATGAGCATTGACTGTAAACCATTATCTTTTCCCCATTTATGTGTCCCAGTGCTTTAACACAAGAAAGACAGAAAGAGAAAAGAAGAAAGACAGAAAACAGAAAATGGAACAGAAAAATGTGTAATTGGTTGTTAAGGTACCATTAAATTTTACTCAGAAAAAATTATTCATATTTACCTTTAAAAACCTATCCTTTTTTCATGCTAACAGTCAACTCATTACACACATTTTTTATTCATTCAAGGAAAATGTCAAACCAAGATTGTCACAGAGACATAAAGCTGGGAAAGGTATAAAAGATTCTTCTATCATTAACTAAGTAAATATAAAATTTGGCATGAAATAAACAGTATTAAATGTAGTGCTCTATAGGGTCCCAGAGGTACTGCTAATTCCATTTTCCCAGCCCCCCATCCCAATCCAGGAGAATAATTTGAGTATGTCAAACTAGGAGCAGCTAAGAGAGCAGGATGATGTAACTATTTTAATTTTTGTACAGCCTTTGACACGGTCCCTCTCAAGAGGCTGTAGAGGAAACCAAGAGATCATGCAGGAAAAGCAAAATATGTACATATATAAGAATTTAGTTAGGAGAAAGAAAACAAACAGGAGGAATGAGTAGGTAATTTTCAGCTTGGCAAAAGTCAGTCAGTGGGGAGGCCTTTGATTCTGCTCCAGAGAGGTGGCACAGAAGAGACATTGCAAGAGAGCTTGTTACTTATCTCCCTAGGAATGTCCCTTTGGACGTCACAGACAAGTGAAAAAGATTAGGGCAACCCACAGTGCTCCTGCATGCATGGATTTATTCTGAAGCAGCCATTGCACAATCACTTCACAGCATTCAGTTAATCTCATCTAGTTTCCAAGAGTAGACAAGTATGTAACTTCAATGGGGCTGAAACTGGAGAAGCACCAATACTCTGGACGCCCTGAGCAGGTGAGATGCCTGCTACCCTTAGGTACCAAGAGAAGGAATGGGAAAAGTGTGACAGAGAGAGATCTAAGTTAGGGAGGCAGGCAAAAGCTGTATCTATTCCTCCAAGGCTGTAACCAGACCCGACCTGAGTAAATAGTGCTAGCTAAGTAGAGCATACATACTGGCCTTTTTAACTTGTACACTCCTGGGTAGTGCAAACAAAGAATTAATTTTGAAATTTTAGGTCCAGTATATCACATCTCCATGTGACTTTAAATCAATAAAGGAGACTCTCCTGATGGCTGAAGAGAAGCTGCCCTCAGTGGGGCAAAACTGATTGATAGCTGGGAAATTTGCTCCTCTAACACTGAGTTGACACCATGAATTTAAGTTTAAGGATTCTTTCTGCTGCGAACTCTGAATCTGTGCCCAGTCTTGAATTAGGAACTCCAGACGGTATCCTGTGTTCCCATTCTTCACCGTGCTTGGGTACACAGTTCAAAAATCCTACATCTGTGTGTATGTTGCAACAACGATACTTTAGTTATATGAATTCAATTAAACAAAATACATCTACTCTGCACAGCTTACTTGCAGTTTCAAATACTAGCACCTGCTAAAAGAAGACTCATCTAGAGGCATGATTTTCTCTTGTGAGGGTCGTTTTGAAGCAGTAATGGGTAAAGAACCTCAAAATTACAACATTAGAGGCTTCAACACTTTATTTGGTAGAGCAGAGCTTAATGGAGACATTAGTGTAATGAAAATGTGTCATGAGAATATATAGCTTGTATACAGTGCAGCAAGTGTTGTTATAAATACCTTCTGTGACATAACATCCAAACACAATGAAAATATGAAAACCAGGTGTATGTCTTTGCATTTTATTTAAGGACTCTGTTCTTTAGATTTTGTTAATTGTCAGCACATCACATCCTCCACAGAAAGAGCTTTCAATATTTCAGATTTAGTGACTGTCTTTTCTATTGCTGTAGCATCAGTATCAGCAAAAAATCCAAAACTTGAAAAATAACTGATTATATAAAGTCCTTTCTCTCCTTTAAAACCAAATGTTGCACCCATGCCAAGTTTCTGACTGACCCATATTTAAAAACTAAATTACAATTCCACAGAAAGACATTCACAACAGTAATGCTGTTCTTAACTTACATCTACAGTCCCAGAAATGAATGCTGTGATCTCATCACATAGCACAGGTCCAACTGGGTCTGGGCTAAGTCAGTCTGTGGGTGAGAAATCTCAGTGTAGTTTTAGGAAGTATTATTAATGATTTAGGGTCTATTTATCTTGAAAAATTTGTTAAGATTGCAGTAAAGTTCATTACTTTCAGACATTTTTAATACTGCTCCTGAGAAAGGATGTAGGAGAACTGCCAGCCTTTAACTACAATCCTTTAACTAGGAACAAGTAGCATAATTAGAACAAGCTGAGGACCTCTTATGGTAATAGGAGCCTGTAAAAAGATATGTTGATGCTGAAAGAAAGTCTTCATTTTGCTCTGACTACTCACATTATGCAAAGCCTTTTTTAAGCAGTGTGTCCTCTATAGTATTGTGTACATGCTTGCATATGGCTGGGCATCCTGAGGTCACAGCGAGTGACTTTATGCTCCAGAAAGCCTCTGCAGTTCTCCTCAAATGATGAATGATGATAGGACTTGTGAGGTCCTCTGAGCATAAAGAGAGAGATTGGTAGAAAAGGATGGCAGTCGTATTAGTACACAAGTGATTCAACCAGCATCCTTCTTGGAAGACAGTGAACTGAATGAATATGGCAGTCTCTTACCACTCTCCCTGTCTGGGTCAATAATCCTGAAATTACCACATCACCAAAATCAGGTAAGCAAACTTGGTTTATAGATAAGCTGTAAAATCAAAATGGAGTTTAAATTAAGTCTGCAGTGAAGATCTGTGGACGTCAAAAAGCACAGATTCTCCTATGCATGAAAACTAAGTAACAGTGTGCAGTGATGTACATAAAAAAGCTGCAAAATACACTTTAATAAATTTGGTCAGATAAAACAGGACAGATATCAACAGGGATTGAAGAAATTTTCCCCTGGAAGCACTTAAATCCCTACATTGATTGTAAAAGGAGTCAAAATTATTACCTTGACTAGAAATCTAAACTTTATGTAGTCAAAATTAGATGAAACGAATCCCATGCTAGGTAGTTGCTCCAGACATTGTGATTGCTCTTCTCTGTTGACAATACAGGACACCACATTGTCCTGGAATGTGCTCTATTTGCAAACTCTGTGCCTATAGCGGTAGAGTAGCTAATAATTTTCCTTCAAACCTTCATTTTTCTTAAATCTATTCCTTTAGGAAGGAAAGAAGAAAGGTTGGAAAGAAGAAAGAAGAAAGAAAAGGAAAAGGAGGGAAGTAAGGGTCTGGTGGAATAATTTAATTTCATACATTTCCCTTTTTACAGAGTGAACAGAAAAATTCTTGCTTGCTCTAGGTCTCTCCTTCTTCTCTTTTTTTTTCCTTATTCTAGGGAAAAAAAGGTCAGAAAATGAGGCCTGAACCTGGAATGAAGCAAAATTTTATTACTTCATTCCATGTATATTTTAAATGACTGTATTTTGCACAAATCTGAATGCAATAAACCTTTAGCTGTATTTTTAAAAACCCATGAAAAAAGAATCCATTTTTCAAGCACCCTATTAATTGACTGATGTTTTCAATTACCTTTTCTCTATGACCACTAAAAGCTCAGTCATGGGCTTGCTGATGCTAACAGAAATCTTTCAGGTTGTCACAAAAATGCTTTTCAACCAAACCCTAAAGGCATTATTTGTATCAGTATTTGTCAAGTTCAGCTCAAAATATTAAAATTCTAGGTCTTCAAGGCACTAACTTGAATAAATACCAGAAAATTAAACCAAATTCAGTCATGTCTCCAGCAATTCCATTCAAGTCAGTGGCATTTCAAAGGTTTCAGATAAAGCAAGAATTTGTCCCAGTCACTGTTTTGCAGTCCATTTACACTCAAGAGTTCATTGACTTCAGTGAAAATTCCACTGTGATAACCATGACAGAGCTGGGAGTGATTATGCACAGTTAAGAAATACAGAGCTCATGAAGCATGCACAAATCAGTTCAATATGTTGATTATTCTCTTGGGACTGCTGGTTAGATAATCAGTTAAATAGACTAAAGAGTTATAAAAAGGATTCTTCTTTGTCTCTATCTTGTAATTAAATAATGTCTAACCTACACTAGGAACATAGTGATCTACAAAGTTAGTTAAAAGACAATTTAGAGAACAAATACATTTCTAGATATGATTTCCCACCAAAAGTGCTTACCCTTTGTCCTGCATTTTTCCAGTTTTAACCATAGAAACCCTGTTCAGAAATACATGGAGCAGTCTGCCACATGTTTACTGTCACTTCTCGTTTATTGATGGTCAATTTACTGACATAGGCGTTTGGATTTGTTAGTAATTACTAGAGATAATTCACATTACATATATACACATAGAACAAATACAATATTGAGCAAACTTTATTTATTTTTTCTATTTCTTTGATGTCATGGTTTGACATGACAACCTTTTCTGGTAAGGGGGAAAGGGCTGTAAAGATGGCTCCTGTAAGTGGTTGCTCGAAATTCTCCTCAGCTTTGAGCCAGACACAATTCTGGGGCTGAGCCAATTAGACACCTCCACAATCACTTTTTAAGAAGAAGCCAGAAGAAGAGGCTTCTTCCTCCTTCTTCTTCTTGTTTCATCCTTCTTCTGTTCCTTCTTCTTCTGGCTGGTAGTGGTGCAAGGAGTAGGAACAGCAAGAGAAACAACCATGCGGACTCCAAGGTCAGTGATGAAAGAGAGGAGGAGGTGTGCTGGAGCAGAGACTCCCCTGCATTCTACAGAGAGAACTGGTGAAGCTGAGGTTTGTTGTCATTTCTTTAAAGACCCTGCATCAGCAGTAGAGACTCATTTTGATAATGATCCTGTATCAGGGGCAGAGACTCATGTTGCTAAAGCTGGCCCCAGACCAGGGACACTGATTCACTTTATTAGAAGCCCTGAGCCAGGGACAGTGATTTTCTTCTTTAAAACTATGGCTGGAAGAGGCCGTGTCCCAAAGGAAGGACCCTTTATCACTACAGCAGGAGCAGGCAGTGTCCCAGGGAAAGGACCCAATATCCACAGCTGTAACTGTGGGGAGGAACTGTAATTTTCTCATCATCCTACTCCCTTTTTGCTTTTATTCTGTTCTATTTCTTGTAGAATAAACTCTTCTACTTTCCTCTCTACATCAAGTTCTGGAGTCTGTTTTGCCCGGAACCGTAATTGGCAGTGAGCCTTCCCTGCCCTTGTCTTAATCCACAACTTATCTTAAGTAAGAAGCTTATCTTCTTACTCCCATTTCGCTGGGGCCTCTGCCATCCTAACGAGGGTGGAGGTGAATGGGGGCACTGAGCGAGAGACTGTCATGGTGCTGCTGGGCTAGCTGAGCCAAACCACATCATTTGAACATAAAAAAAATCACTGTCTGATTTTTTTTGAGCATGAAAAACAGCATGGAAAACACTGTAAGGGATTGTTAGACTGTCTCCCGGCAGTTCTGTAGCAGCTGGGGAATTCTTCATTATGTCCTGGCCACTTCACCCAATTCTGCCATGTCCTTGACTTAAATAGGAATCTGGACCATCATATCTAGCTGGGTTATTATTAACGATAGTAATGGAAATTAATCACCTTTGGGAGAGCTGCATGAATGAAAATTATGTTGAATGTTACTCAGGATTTAACATACCCCCAAAAACCCAAAGTGATGGACAACATTCAGGAGATGGATGGTAGATGTTTTACTGTTTCCAGGCACTCAATAGCTAACAGCTAATAGCTCTTTCATGCATTAATCCTGCAGGCAGTCCTAACTCAGAATTCCCAAACATTTGCCACCACAGTGAGCTGTGGAATGATTATGCAGTTGTGTAAATGGAGTGCCATCAAATGCAGGGATGTTCAGAGAACTGGAAAACAGCTCCTGTAATGAGCAAAACAAAATTATTGAAAAAGAAAAAGCCAACAAATGCAGAAAGAACTCAGTTGTTATCTTTAGATATGTTATCTAAAAATATTGAGGCTGATGGTAATAAATGCAGTCATAAGAAATGGGGTGACATTCAGTCCATCAGAGGATTTTAAAAAGTAGACAGAAAGAAGCAAGAATCATGAGAGATAAGGAACAGAACAAACAGAACAAAGTACCGTTAATCCTTGTTAGGGTAAAAAACCCCAGCCTTTTATGATCTCACAGCCAGACACTGCTTCCAAGGAAAATAACGCTTTCTATCTGATTTTTTTCCATATTTTGTGTGATCATGTGGTGGTTTAGCCAGGTGTTCACCAAATCATAATATCACTCCCTCTCCTAAACTGGACAGGAGAGTGGGAGAAATATAACAGAATTAGGGTCAGCAATTACGGTCAAAGGCAAAACAGACTCAAACTAGCGAGAAAAAAGGTTTGATTTATTAAAGAAATAATAAGGGAGATGAGAAATAAAACTGAATCTAAAAACACTTCCCCAACCCCTCCCTCTTCCCAGTACTCCCATACCTATCCCCTCAGCAGGTCAGGGGATGGGGGAAAAGGATTGTAGTCAGTTCATTACAGATGGACTTTGGCACTGCTCCTTCTCAGGGGGAGGCCTCCTCACACTTCCCACTGCTACACTGTGGAGTCCCTCCCATGGGAGACAGGCCCTCACAAACTTCTCCAACGTGGGCCCTTCCCATGAGCCACAGTTCCTCACAAACTACTTCAGCATGAGGCCTGCCATGGGGGCAGCTCCTCACACACTGCCCCAGTGTGGGTCACACACAGGGGGAACAGTCCTTCAGGTACTGACTGCTCCAGACTGAGTCCCTCATGGGATCACAAGTCCTGACAGCAAACCTGCTCTGGCATGGGCTTCTCTCTTGCCAGAGACTCCCACATCCTGCCAGGAACTTGCTCCAAGGTGAGCTCCCCACAGAGTCACAGCCTCCTTCAGGCATCCACCAGCTCCAGCGTGGGGTCCTCCATGGGCTGTGAGTGTATCTCTGCTCCCTGGTGGCCTTCATGGACTGCAGGGGCACAGCTGCCTTACCATGGTCACCACAGGTCACAGGAGTCTTTCTTTCAGGGCCTAAGCACCCTCTTCCCACTCCTTCTCCACTGACCTTGGTATCTTCAGAGATGGTTTCACATTCTCACTCCTTGTTGCTGCTGCAGTTTAGCAACTGTGCAGCAACTTCTTCTCAAATACATTATTGGCAGAGGCATTACCTCCATCACTAATTGGCCAGGCCTGGGTCGGCTGCCGGGTCCATCTTACTGACAATTCCTCTGTAGAATTCAGCTACAGGGAAAGCTTCTGACAGATCTTTGTTTAAAGAAGCCACCCCTGTAGCTCCTCCCAAAAACCATGAACAATCCCATGAACTCATAGAAGATAATCCATGTATTTCTTACTACAGCAACATATTTTCAAAAAGAAAAAGAAAATCATAAAATCGTAGAATCATTACAATTCGAAAGGACCTTTCAGATTGAGTCCAATCACTAACTTAACGCTGCCAGGCCCATCACTAAACTGAACCATGTGTAAGTCTATGAGTCTTAGCTTTGTGAGTACCTTGCTCTGTACCTCTTTGCTGCCTTTCCAAAGGCTTCTGAACATGTACCTATCCTAATTTGTGTATAAACAATCATTATTTCAAAAAATTTCTAGTTAAATTGAAAGTAAGTTTGTGTTATCAAGTATAGATTTCCTGTTTTGTACCAACATGTACTTTAAAGGAAACCTGGCACATTTCTGAGATTAAAAACCATTACTGTTTTCCTGGAATGAAACCAGAAGTAAAGCTTGAATTCTTGTTATTTAACTGACAGATGACTATCATTTTGGACAAATATAAATACTTTCCAAAAAGCAGGTTCTTCACATTGGCATATCAATTGTTATTGCAAGGTCTCTGCTTCACATTGTGTGTCATAGAAGTGTCTACTCTCTCAAAACCAAAACCATGTTGTACTTGGTGTTCAAAACTTTCAGAGCTGAGATTTTCCCTTGCATTTTTCACTTGCAATTAACCAGTTAAGCAGTTGTTTTGCAATTGTCACATGAAAGTAAGCCATTTTATTGCAGCCTTTTCATTATTAATTAGGATTTAAAACATTTTAATAACTACTCCCGTAAAGGCACTGGATTATTTGGGAGTAGACTAGTAGTCTTTAAACTAAGGGACTTGGGGGGTGGGGAGAGAAGCAAAACAGAACAAGCTGTCCCCTCTGGCTGGGAAACAGGGCAGGACAGGGAATGCAATGATAAGTGCCCTTCATCTGCACGCTGGGCTGAGATATGGAAGACAGACCACCCTGAGAAAGAGCCAAACTGGGAAGGAACCTCCTGCACCTGCCCAGGGGAACCTGTGTGTTTGAGTAAGCCCCTGCGCTGCCTCTACACCAATGCACGCAGCCTGGGGAATAAGCAGGAGGCACTGGAGATGTGGGTGTGGATGTGGGGCTACAACCTCATTGCAGTCACAGAGACGTGGTGGGACAGCTGTCATGACTGAAACAGCCATGGAGGGTTATGTATTGTTCAGGAAAGACAGACTGACAAGGCGTGGAGGTGGAGTTGCTCTCTATGTGAGAGAGCAATTAATGTGTACCAAACTGTGCCTGGGTGGGGATGAGGAGCGGGTAGAGTGCTTATGGGTAAAAATTAATGGGCAGGGCAAGGCAGGTGATATTGTTGTAGGAGTTTGCTACAGGCCACCTGATCAGGAGGAGGATGTGGATGAGTACTTCTACAAACAGCTGAGAGCTACCTCATGATCACAGTCCCTGGTCCTCATGAGGGACTTCAACCACCCTGATATTTGCTGGGATAGCCACACAGCCAAGCACACACAGTCTAGGAGGTTCCTACAGATTGTTGACAACAACTTCCTGTCGCAGATGATTGAGGAACCAACGAGGAGGGGTGTGCTGCTGGAGCTGGTACTGATGAATAAGGAGGGCCTGGTTGGGGATGTGAAGGTTGGAGGCAACCTCGGCTGCAGTGACCATGAGATGGTAGAGTTCAAGATCCTGTGTGGAAGGGGCAGAACACAAAGCGGGACCGTGACCCTGGATTTCAGGTGAGCCAACTTTGGCCTCTTCAAAGATCTACTAGGACGGATCTCATGGGATATGATTCTAGAAGACAGAAGTGTCAATGAGTACTGGTCAATCTCCAAGCACCATTTCCTCCAAGCCCAGGATCAGTGTGTCCTAATGCACAAGAAAGGAGGAAAAGAAGGTAGGAGGCCTCCATGGATGAGGAAGGATCTGCTGGGACAACTCAGGCAGAAAGCAGCCATCTATGAGAGGTGGAAACAGAGGCTGGCTTCTTGGGAAGGGTACAGGAACATTGCCAGGGCATGCAGGGGTGCAACTAGGAAGGCTAGAGCCCTTCTAGAATTAAATTTAGCCAAGGAAGTTAAGGACAGTAATAAGGCATTTCTCAAGTACATCAGCAGCAGAGGGATGGCAAGGGGAAATGTGGGCCCGCTGCTAAATGCTGAGGGTGCCCTGGTGTCTGAGGATGCAGAGAAGGATGAAGTACTGGATGCCTTCTTTGCTTCAGTCTTTACGGCCAAGGCTGGCCCTCGGGAAGCCCAGTCCAGCAAGGATAACAGGATGGCCAGAACAGCAGAGGCCTTGCCCTGGGTGGAAGAGGAAGAGGTTAAAGACTTGTTGGCCAAGCTTAAGGCTCATAAGTCAATGGGTCCTGATGGGATGCATCCTAGAGTGCTGAGGGAGCTGGCTGATGTGATTGCTAAGTCTCTCTCTATCATTTTTGAACAATCATGGAGGACAGGTGAGATGCCTGAGGACTGGAGAAAGGCCAATGTCACGCTAGTCTTCAAAAAGATTGAGAAGGACGATCCAGGAAAATACAGGCCGGTCAGCCTCAGCCTCACCTCTATCCCTTGAAAAGTGATGGAACAAATCCTGAATGTTATCACTGAACATATGAAGGAAAAGATGGTTATCAGGGGGAGTCAACATGGCTTCACCAAGGGTAAATCCTGTTTGACCAACCTCATATCCTTCTATGAGTGCATGACCAGCTGGCTAGATGAGGGGAGAGCAGTGGATGTCATCTACCTTGACTTCAGCAAGACTTTTGACACTGTCTCCCATAACATCCTCATCAGAAAGCTCAAGCAGTGTGGCTTGGATGAGTGGACAGTGAGGTGGATTGAGAGCTGGCTGAATGACAGAGCCCAGAGGGGGGTGATCAATGGCACAGAGTCGAGTTGGAGCCCTGTGGCGGTGGAGTTCCACAGGGATTGGTTCTGGGGCCAGTCTTGTTCAACATCTTCAACAACCTGGATGAGGGGACAGAGTGTACCCTCAGCAAGTTCACTGATGACACCAAACTGGGAGGACTGGCTGATTCCCCAGAAGGCTGTGCTGCCATTCAGCGGGATCTTGACCAGCTTGAGAGTTGGGCAGAGAGGAACCTCATGAGGTTCAACAAAGACAAGTGCAGAGTCCTGCACCTGGGAAGGAACAACCTCATGCACCACTGCAGGCTGGGGGTCAAACTGCTGAAGAGCAGCTCTGCTGAGAGAGACCTGGGAGTCCTGACTGATAATAAGCTAAACATGAGCGAGCAAATTGCCATCGTGGCCAAGAAGGCCAATGGCATCCTGGGATGCATCAAGAAGAGTGTGGCCAGCAGGTCAAGGGAGGTTCTTCTCCCTCTCTGCTCTGCCCTGGTGAGGCCTCATCTGGAATATTGTGTCCAGTTCTGGGCTCCTCAGCTCAAGAGGGACAGGGAAGTGCTGGAGGGAGTCCAGCGCATGGCCACCAAGATGATCAGGGGACTGGAACATCTTTCATACGAGGAAAGGCTGCAGGAATTGGGGCTATTTAGTCTAGAAAAGAGGGGATTGAGGGGAGATCTTATTAACATTTATAAATATCTAAAGGGTGGGTGTCAGGAAGTTGGGGCATCCCTTTTTTTGATGGTATCCAGCAACAGGCCAAGGGGTAATGGAATGAAGCTGGAACACAAAAAGTTTGACTTAAATATAAGAAAAAAGTATTTTACTATGAGAGTGAGAGAGCAGTGGCACAGGCTGTGCAGAGGGGTTGTGGAGTCTCCTTCCTTGGAGGTCTTTAAGACCCACCTGGACATGTTCCTATGCAACCTGATCTAGGCTGACCTGCTTTAGCAGCGGGGTTTGGACTAGATGATCTCTAAAGGTCCCTTCCAACCCCACCATTCTATGATTCTATGATTTGACACTGTTTCCCACAGCATTCTCTTAGGCAAATTGTCTGTTCTTGACTTGGATGGGCATATGCTTCCTGGGTGAAAAACTGATTAGAATGCCGGGTCCAGCGAGTTGTAGTCAATGGACTTGAATCCAGTTGGCATCTGGTCACAAACGGTGTCTCACAGGTCTCAGCATTGGGGCCAACAGTGTGCCCAGGTGGCCAAGAAAGCCAATGGTGTCCTGGCTTGTATCAAGAATAGTGTTGTCAGTAGAAGTAGGGAGGTGATCATTCCCCCATACTCGGCTTTGGTGAGGCCGCACTTCCAATACTGTGTCCAATTTTGTGCTCCTCTCTACAAGAAGGACATTGAGGTGCTAGAGAGGATCCAGAGGCAGGCTACCACGCCAGCAAAGAATTTGGAGCATATCTCATATGAGGAATGGCTGAGGGATCTGGGGCTGTTTAGCCTGGAGAAAAGAAGGCTCAGGGAGACCTTATTACTCTCTACAACTATCTGAAAAGAAGTTGTAGTGAGGTGGGAGTCAGTTTCTAGTAACAAGCAATAGAACAAGAGTAAATGACCTCAAGTTTTGCAAGGGGAAGTTCAGGTTGGATGTTAGGAGGAATTTCTTTACTGAAAGGGTTGTCAGGCATTGGAACAACTGTCCAGAGAGGTAGTGGAGTCATCGTTCCTGGAGGTGTTTCAGAGGTGGGTGGATGTTGCACTTAGGGAAATGGTCTAGTGGTTGATAGGGCTGGGACAAAGCTGGACTCCCTCTTAAAGGTCTCTTCCAGCTTAAATGATTCCATGATTCTATAAAATAAGTGAAATAATTCTAAACCCATATTTTTTCTACTCAATCAGGTGGTATTTTCCATACTTTCAGCCATTGACTTTAACATGATAGAGTCTTACTCTATGCAAGCAAGCTTCATTAACTCCTTCAATCAGTGCTTCTAAAACATCATAGCTCACCTTGGTTTGTTGTCATGGTTTAGGCACATTCAGGGACAAAAGACCACAGTTAGACTTAAATACCACAGACTTTGGAACTCCTGAAGGACAGGGAGGACTTAATTGCTGCTTATTATCCTGGACAAAACAGACCAGGCTACTCAGCTTGGGGAAGAAAATGAAACTGAATTTAATCCACCTCCAACTAAAACATAACAAACAGAAATATCTAACAGAAAATAATACAGAGTAGGGTGAATGATGGAAGTGCAACCAACCCTTTAAGATTACTTTTCCTCCATCCCTTCTCTTTTCCCAGTCTCAGAGCCCTGAGCCCAGTGTAATTACCTCCACCCCCAATAAGCAGTGCGAGGGCATGGAATGGTGGGTGCAGTCAGTCCTTTCCTGATGTCTCTCGCTGCTTATTTCACTCCTGAGGTGCTCCTTGCCAATCCCACTTTGCTCCAGCTCAGGGTCTCCCACCCACTGGGCAGCCCTGCATGGGCCGCTCTGACAGTTCATCTTCCCTGGGTTGGGGTCTAAACTGTTCACTCTCTCTGAGCTGGAGTCTCCAGCTCTCACTCTCTCTGTCACAAGGTCTCTATTTCTTGTTGCAAACTGCATCAAGGTCTCTGGTCCGGTATCACTCCTTCTGTCTTTTCCTGACTGCGGGATCTGTGTGGTCTCCTCCATCTTGCCCTTTTCTCCCACCTCCTTCCACGCATTTCAAATATCCCATCTTTAAATAATGATCATAGAGGCTCCAGACTGGCCCAGCCAGGCCGGAGGTGGGTCTGAAGCCCAGAGCTGGGGGAAAGTCCAAGAATTCTATCAAGCCTGCACTGCAGCCCCATCACCCTGTTTCCAAGCAAAAGCAGCTCCTCTCAGACCTGTAATAGTTGTCTACTACCATTTCTAGATACAGCGACTTCCAATACCATCAGGAAGACAATCTAAGCAGCATGACCTTCTCTTTAGTTTTTTACAACTCCAGTGAAAAATTTGTCCTTTTTTTCTGCACTGAGCTTGAGGCTGTTAGATTGCCGAATGCTACATCAACCAGCATGACTTCCAGCACCTTATAGTGAGTCATTTATTTCTGATTGACTCAAAGCAAACAGTACTGTAAGTGAGCAGTGCCCAGGCTCACTGCAAAGGCAGGCCACAGGATCTAGCTCAAAGCTTCTGCAGGCACGATTATGCAGCATACACAGCAAAACCTGTCTGTCTAAAAAGGGTCATAATAATAGCACAAACCCCTATCAACTAAGTTGGTCACATACAATATGAACCTTCTCCCTGCTGCGTGTGGAGCATTTCACCTTGTCACGGCTTAGTCCTGACTGGTGTCACTTCCATATGAGCACGGAATCACTGTGGTCACAGTGAACAGCACTGACAGGCTGGTTCCTGTCATTACACTTGAGACCCACAGCCTCTTCTGCTCCTGTCATGTGACTTAACATCCATCTACAAACTATGTGATGGATACCTTTTACCTTAACTACAATAAGTATCTCCCCTCGCATGAGAATTTGGACTTACTGAAAGAAAAAATAAAAAAGATCATGTTGTTTTATACTCAGTTTTTTGAGTACAGATGTATTCTCCCACTTTACTGAGATTGATGGTACTCCATCTAGCAAGACCTGCAAATCTGAAGCCCTTCTTCCTGTCACAAGCTAGGAAAGTCCTAGCATAAGCATGGTTCTCAATATCAATAGCAACCAGAAGAGACAAGTGCTGAGCATCTGCAAGCCCCATGGACTACAAATCTAAATTCTCATTTCAGCTTAGAAGTTTATTTTTATCCTTTGTCTGTACATAGATAAATACTCCTGTTTTCAAATACCACAGTGTACGAACTGTTAGCTCATGATACATTCTTTTTATAGTAATCACCTTCGTTTTTGGATAGCATCCTGAAAAATGGTAAGCTAAAGAGTTTTAGCGATCTTTACAAATATAGTGAGAGGAAAAATGAAATTGCATTTACAAGCAAGGGAGAATTTCCTCTTCAATAATTCCAGGAAAGGCTATTCTTATGGCATGGACTATGATACAAGCAAGTGTAATGGAAAAGGTCATGTTCGTTAATCAAATCATGAAAGAACAGTTGTGCAAGGAACTGTTTAAAGTCATTGTAAAAGTCTTGTAAAACTTTAACCATAAAGTCTCTACAATGTGCACAGGTGCAGTTGGCTGAGGTGCTTATAGCAGGTACAATAGGTTGCGCATGAGCTGATAAGTGCCAAGAGAAGAGTTCATGAGCGGGCCACTAGAGGAAGACTACTGACTTCATCCCAGCAACCACCCTACGACCACCAGGAGGCAGAAGAAGACCCCCTAGTAACAAGATGGGCACATGCATAGAGTACACCAGGGAGCGATGCACCCGACTGATAAGGACTGTATAAAAGGACTCTGATATGGGGGGGGGGGGGGGGGTCACACGCTGTTGGTGGAGCAGAGTCTCCAGGCTGCCCAGGGCTATTTTGCTTATTTGCTGCTTGCTTAATAAATTTGATCCATGGGTCACTTAAATTGGCCAGTGAACTTTATCACAGCAACCTATAACAATTTGGTGCCATGATTCAGATACAGGTAGATTTGGTATTGGATTCCCGGACTAGGGGGGCACCCCATCTGTGGATGGCCCTGGTGTGGGAAATTCCCTTGCCAAACTCTGTATTCCAAACCCCTTCCAAATTTGGCAAATAAGCAAATAAACCTGCAGTACCGCATAATTTTTGTGCACGAAGATCCTAACGAAGACCCTGGATTGGGTAAGTATTTGCGTGGTTCCGTTTGGTCAGGGTGGGTGTCCTGGAGTGCGAGTGACTGAGAGGTCTCAAGGAGACCAAGTGAGTGCGGACCCTCCAGTAGTGCAGTTCCCATTGCCCGCGAGGGTGTGGGTCACGACCGAGGGGAACGATTGTGAGAACGAGTCAAGGGCACTCTGGAAGATGGGACAGAGGAAGGGCAAGCCCTCTGATCCCATGGGTGGCCATAAGGATAGGCTGCCAGGTATTCCCCCAGAAGGTCCTCTGGGGATGATGATAAAATTTTGGAATGATTCCCCCCGTAGAAGACAAAAGAGTAAGGAAAAAACAGTACATTACTGTATGGAAGTTTGGGAGGGGGAAGTCATTAGGAAATCCCCATATTATTTGGCCCATATTTAGGTCTTTTGAGGACTGGTTATGAGCAGGGGGATGGTCGCGCGCCATTGGTGGAGCAGAGTCTCCCAGCCATGCAGCGCTGTTTTGCTTATTTGCCACTTGCTTAATAAATTTGATCCATGGGTCACTTAAATTGGCCAGTGAACTTTATCACAGCAACCTATAACAGCAAGACATAGTATAGACTTAACCCGTTTTCCTTACGGTCTTAAGAAAATGCAGGGAATGCTGGCTGCACTGCTGGCGCTGGGGTTGGTGCTGTGGCAGACAGTGCTGGGGGAGGAGAAATATCAGCTGCGCCATGGGCCACCAAAGATGATGCCTGAAGGAAGTGGGGGTGGGAGAAATGGGAGCTGGAAGACAGGGGGCGGTGCAGATACGTGAGACCAATGGCGTTTAGTGTTACCAAATTTGGAAGAATTGTTTGAAGAGGAGGAGGAGGGGACAGAGTACGAGGAGGATGTTGAGATGTATTCGATACACAAGCATGATAGCACACAACCATGAAGAGAAAAAGGGTTAGGCTGTGCCGAGATGGTGCAGACAGGAGGGGTAGCAGTAAATTGGCAGCGTTGCTGAGCCAACTACAGGAAGTGATTGCTAATGCCGAGAAAGTAGTTCAGGAAACTCAGTTGATTAAGAATGCAGCCAGGGAAGGGAGCCAACTGCTCCCTTTAGACTGGCATCTGATAGCAAAAAAATTGACTCTTAGATGGATTTAAATTTGAGCACGTAGCAATAGCAATGCCAGTTCAAATGACCGATGGGGACAGATATAAATGAGCTCCTCTAGAAACAAAGTTTGTGAAGGATCTGCATGGGACCATAAAGACACACGGACTTAGCAGTCCAGAGTCCCTGGTGCTACTGGAATGCATCTTCCAGCAGCCTATGTTGCCGCATGATTGCACACAGTGAAGGCTATTCTATCAAGGCCCTTATTTTTGTTATGGAAGGAAGAGTGGCGCACCATAAATCAGACCATATGTACAGAAGCGTAAGTCAATCCCCAGAATCATATGCACGGGGTAACCATCAGTTAATGGGTGAGGGCCGGTGGACGACGCCACAACAACAGATGGCCCTGAGGGGGCAAGATTTTACTGCAGTGGATTGTGCTACCCCAAGGCATGAAAAACTCACCAACATTGTGCCAGTTAGCAGTCGGCACTGCCCTACGACCCATTTGTCATAAATCGTTACAAGAGAAAATAGTCCACTATATGGATGATATCTTGTTGAGCTTGCCCAGTGGCAGCGAGCTCCGCCAACTCCACCAGGAGGTTGTAGAGGAGTTAGCTAAACATGGACTAATTATCGAACCTAGTAAGACCCAGTGGGGTAGCGGGATAAAATATTTAGGGACACTTATGACAAAAAGGCAAATGAGAGTGCAGAAATTGTTGGTAATTGACCAACAACTATGCTACAACAGACGCAACAGTTAGTGAGGACCCTACAGTGGCTGTGATCATTCGTACCAATCACCCAGGATGAGATGCGAATATTTTACCCACTTCTCAGAGGCAAGCCGGTAGCGCAAGCCCCAAGGACGCTGTATGACTGCCAGAAAGCATTACTGGCACTATCGACCACGCGCAGAGTCGTGCCTTGACCAGATGGCAACCAGGCCAGCTGTTGGTCGACGCTATCCATTTGATTCCACAAGGAGCACACGGTTTCCTGGGGCAACTTGATGGTAGTCGTCGTCTCACTGTCCTGCAGACCCACAAGAAGATGGCCACGCCATTTGGGACTTGAGTATGTGCAGCCATGATTAGACAGGTAAGAGCGCATGCATGGCAACTGTCGGGAATGGACCCAACCGTCCTTATGTTGTCTATTTCAGTTGCATAATGGAATGCTTTACAAACCCGTGCTGCCCCCTGCTCTATTGTACAGAATAGTCACATCAACAGTCATTGTACATCAACAGTCACATTCCAGAGGCTCTCACTGAAGGTAACCAAAAGGCGGACGAAGCAGCGGCGCATGTATGGCCTGTCTCCTCCCAAGAGGATTTCCCAGCAGCCACACAGCTACACGACTTTTTGCATTCTGGAGCGTGGGCTCTACATCATCAGACCAAGATCCCTCTCCAAGTGGCAAAGCAGATAGTTGCTGCTTGCCCTCAATGTGCTCCGGCATGGGAAGCCAGAGTTAACCCCCGAGGGTTGCTCCCAAACCAGATCTGGCAAACGGATGTCATAATTTATGAGCCCGTTCACCCCAACCATCACCTCCATGTCACCATTGACACTTACAGTGGCTACATACTAGCTACCCCCATGTGTCTAGCCACAGCGCGCCACATGATCAGGCACTGACTACAATGTATAGCCGTCCTAGGATGTTCTAAACAAATCAAAACTGACAATGGGCCTTGTTACACCTCCCATGTGACACAGGAATTCTGTCGAACCTGGCAGATCAAATTGGTGCACGGTATCCCTTACCATAGCCACGGACAGGCAATCGTTGAACACACTCACGCTAAAGTACAACTCAACCGTCTTAGGGAGGGGGAGAGCATGGGACATAGAATTACTCCCAATAGGCAACATGTATCTTAATGCGCTATCTGTACGTCCTTAACCATTTTGTTCGAGGATCAGGACCCATACCAGCACAAGCACACTTTAAGGAGTAAGAACTGGTAGCAGTAGATAAATTGCCAGCAGTCAAATTGTGGCAAATCAACTCTGGGGAGTGGGAGTCAGGATGGAGGCTTAGATGCCTGGGTCGATGGTATGTTTGTATAGAAAAGGAGGGAACCCAGCAGTGGGTCCCAGTGAAATGAATACGACCAGAAATAGGAGTCTAACAGTCTATTCAGTTTCTCTTGCAGGTTGGTGTGTTCTTCGGAGTGCTTGCTGTGGGGTCACCCAAGTATTGGCAAGATTGGACAACGAAGTGGAACATGACCAGCACCTGTTTATATCTTCCCGCAATTGGCTCAGCTAGCACATGTGCTGGGCAGGCACGTTATGTATCAGCCCGTGCCACAGGATGCTGGAGTCATCGAGCTTAGGGAGGGGGAGATATTGTAGGTGTCCGGAAGATCTCGGGCTGTGACACGAGAGGCGGAGAGTACTGAAGAGGCGGGCATGGGGCAGAGGGAAAGGAGGTGGTTGTGCTAGCAGATATAAGCACATGGCGCAAGCAAAAAAGCTAGAACAAAGCATCATCCACACTGAGTATGCAGTGGTCTTGTCCCCTCAGCGGTCGGTGAGCTGAGTGATCTGCTTGGGCGGCCTGGCAATGTTGCTGGTATCAGCAACAGGAGTGAACCTTCACATCTCCCTTATTCTTCACATCCAAAGTCAGCAGCAAGGATCTCTATGATTTCACCCTGAGCAAGACTAGGTCATCAAAATGTCAGCTTTTCGGGCAGAGCGAACAGGTCTTTCTGTGTATGGTGAAAAGTGTGGAAGTGATGCCAAGTAAACACTAAACACTAATAAGAATGAGGAAACCACGAACACATGTTGTGGCTTTTATTTGGTATATTCAATAAAACAATATATTTCCACAGATCTAAGGCTGTCTCTAAAACAACCCAAAATATGGAGGCAACTCTGTGTTGGAGGGAGCACTGGAAGGTTAGCCTACTTTAAGAGAGCATGATAACACTTAGAGAGACTCTATATGTAGAAGAGTATGCTGGCTGGGCTTCTCCCAGCCATTACAGAATGCCAACCACTTTTCCCTCCATATCCATTCCTCTGCTGCATGGAACTGAAGGGATGTTCCTGATCTCTGGGACCTCACTTTATCTGCAGTGAGACAAAGGGAGCAAGACTGGAAGAAAACCTGCACCTCATACATATACAGCCCAATATTCTTCAAACCCTCAAGCAGATATGCAAACAAGCTGGGAGAGGACCACCTCTGTTTACTGTCAGGCAGAATTATGCCCCTTGCTGATGTGTTTCTGGGTAGGATTTTTTGCCGGGTTTGCTTTTTTTCTCTTCAAGCCAGTAGCACATGGCTCATCAGTCTGATTTCATCTGGCCATTCTTCTGTTCCTGTATTGCCTTCATGACAATTGCCTCTATAGCCACAGTATGGGGCAATTTCAGAGCTTTCTGATGCATAATTGTCACAGCTATTCAGGATCATAAAGTGAGATACTAACAACAGCAAGTTATTTTAAGTTCTGGGTTTATTTCTATCCAAGATTTTGCTCTACATTCAACTTCTTCCTAAGCTGTGAACCATTCAAACTACACTTTTCATATAGCTGAAAGCAGATTTGATTAATATGATTTCTTTGTGAAAATCTGAGAAGATTAAGGAGCTGTAATGTGGAGAACATATGCCCTTTATCAACATGACATTCTCTAATGTTATACAGGGGTTTGTAGATCCTTCTAGTTATTATATTGTTCCCACTAGTGGTATCTAAATAGAGAAAAATCTATCATCAGGGAAGAATTTCATTTTTTTCATATTATAGTTTCAATCTCATGTGCAAGTCAACAAATCTGCAACTGTATATTGTTTTCATTCTGTAGCTATGCAGGAAAGACTACATTACAAGGGAGCATTTGCAGATTGTTTTTCCTTTGTGTTACAAAGTCTTTTTGTGATGATCCCTTAGAAAAAAATTAAGATCGGCCAGATGACTTCTATGCTCAGTGAAGCAAAATGACAAATAAATATATTTACAGGCACATCAGTTATCTGTTCTTTCTTTGTGTATCCCAGAGTGTTACTAACCATGGAAACACTTTCCAAAATCAGTGGGGGGAAAAATATCAGTCCAGTATTGATGGAATAAGGTTTCTCATCTGTCTCATGACCTTTTCCATCATACATAATTAGAAATTGAAAGGTCTCAGCTGCATGTTTGCAGTACCCTCCAGAATACAGATGGAAGGTTTGATTCAGTGTTGAGATATAATGAAGGCACAAGGACCACAGATTCTAGGAAATGGCAGTGTCTCAGAGTAGGAAATCCACATCATGCCAACACTTTCAAGCTGATGAAATATAGTATCAGTAGGTCTCTAACTGTGTTAGTGGAATATCTTGGATTAGATTGCGCACTGTAGAGGATGCATACAGTTTACAACCACATACAGCACAATAACAGCACAATATCACTTGGATGATACAATCTTTGTTACTTGCTGCTGTAGGGATGTTTCTATGTCAGTCAACATGATTTGCTAACCAGTTGTTAAAGAGATGACTATGAATCCTGTTTCTAAAACCATTTATAAAAGTCCCTTGTGGTGAGACAAGTTGCTGTTTCTGAAAGTCTGAAACTTCAAGCAGTCATTTAGACCATAGGCTCTTTGCAAGGTTAGCACAATACCATTTCTGATTTTGACATCTACACTCTCTTGCTTTTGTCTGGATTTGGAAGTTATGCATGAATGTCACTGTGAACTGACCCTAACCCTGTATATGTATATGGAGTTATACCATAGAGCTGTATGCTTTTCCCAACATGAAAAGCAGAGATGTTTGTTGTGGGATCACCATAAAAAAAATATATATTTAACTTTCAGATACAGTTCTATTTTCACTTTGATGTAAAAATATTCTAGCAAAGTATCAGAAAACCTGTTCTTTGAGATGGATGCTTTCTTCCTGTATGGGGTAGGCTTGTAACTCAGCATAATGCTTTTGTTGGCTCATTATTTGTAGATCTTGAGCAAAATTGTTTAAGATATCTATTAAGGATGAATAGAACAGCTCTTCAGTGTTCAGATGATAAGCTGTTGTCACCCTCTTATGGTTGATTACTGGTATCTATGTTTTCCAATGGACAGTTGTTCAATACTGCGCAGGACACAGATCCAGAAGCTATTGCAGACTTCACAGAATGGGTGGCTGAAGAAATTGATCCAACCTTTGAAACTGTAATCCCCTTTTGAAATCTTTTCCCATGATCTGCATGAGTCCATGGACTATAGGATCATGCCATCTAACTGACAGCACTGCCAATCTCATGCCTTTCAAAAATCATACACACACACATTTTTAAAACCAGATGATGTTCCTTCTCAATTTCAGCTATCTGCTCAAGCCTCTGAGTTTGTAAAATGTAAATCTCTCCCACTCATTCATACCATTCCAACTGCCTGCTTGGGTTTCTGGCTTTTAAGCAGGCCCTGTGTCTGTTCTAAGAGGACAGCTTTTTTGAGTCACCATAAATAAGAGCTTTGTACATTTACTGATATGCAGTTGCCCCCACTGGAAATGAATGCAGTAGAACTTCTTCTGGCATTATTATCAGTTATTTCAAACATATCTGTGAAGTGAAACAGCATTTCATAACAGAGTATATACAGGTAATATTCAAGGTGAAGCTCTTCAAATTTTTTTGACCAGGAATATATCTGGTTAGGAAAATAATAATATGAGTATCAGACTGTCAGCAAAGAACACTTTTTCAGTGAGGATGAAACATGTATGAATGATTCAATACGTCTATAAAAACAAACAGATCCCTCCAAAACCAGCGAAAAAAAGAAAAACCTGAGTTACTGTTGTGTGTAATGCCCCAACTATTGGTGGAGGGGGGGGGGAAGAAAAAAATTTTTTAAAGTTTTCCTGCAAAAGACGTGATACAATGCCACCTTCTGGTTCAAATGTGAAAAAGCTTTGCATTGAACATTTTTATCTGTTCTCACATGTGTTCCAGTAGATAATTTTGTGTATGATTTCACAATAAGCACACAGTCTATTTCTTAGACCTATTTCTTAGACCTGTTACCTTATCAGACCACAGTATATCCTCTACTGAACTTTCTGGAGCAGTCCAGCCTGGACTAAAGGACACACAACAGTTAAAATTCAGAGCAGGTTTGCATCTTAAGACAAGAATCTATCTGTTTGATATGCTAGCAACAGATTTGGGCCTCCAATTCTAAAACACTTGCTTTTCATAGACTATTTTATTTTTTATAACATTTCCTTGTTCAAAGACTTAATAATTTTGGCAGCAAAAATGTTTTAAAATTAGGCCTTTGTGAATTTTCTCTTGAGAGCCTCATGTTATATGGCTACAAACTCTTAACTCTGTAACATGCAGAGACATTTTCATAGCAGCTTGGAGATAAGAAAGATTTAAATATTCAGCAGTTTAACCAAAATAAGAAACATTTGCCACTAGGGAAGCCAACCCTTTTAAGGTACATTCAATACCTCATTCCTTCCATCCTTTTGAACTGCCAAACACTTTAAAATATTAGCAGGATTAAGGTAAAAATAATGCTATTGCTTATTAAAGTGAATAGATGGAAGAGACCATGAACACATGTACATATACGCACATGCATCCCCATACCAAATTTCTTCCAGGGCAGAGTTCGGCATGTTCTTCAACTTCTGGAGAAATTTTAAGATTGACTGTGACATACTGAAGTTGTCCCCAAAACCTCAGCTACTCCAGGTGTTATAAATTGCTGTTATAAAGTTCACTAGCCAATTTAAGTGACTCATAGATCAAATTTATTAAGCAAGCAGCAAATAAGCAAAATAGCCCTGGGCGGCCGTGAGACTGCTCCACCAACGGCGCGCGACCATCCCCCCTCCCCCCATCCCCGTATCAGAGTCCTTTTATACAGTCCTTATCAGTCGGGTGCATCACCCCCTGGTGCACTCTGTGCATGTGCCCGTCTTGTTACTAGGGGGTCTTCTTCTGCTTCCTGGTGGTCGTAGGGTGGTCGCTGGGATGAAGTCAGTAGTCTTCCTCTAGTGGCCTGCTCATCAACTCTTCTCTTGGCACTTATCAGCTCATGTGCAACCTATTGTACCTGCTATAAGCACCTCAGCCAACTGCACCTGTGCACATTGTAGAGACTTTATGGTTAAAGTTTTACAAGACTTTTACAATGACTTTAAACAGTTCCTTGCACAACTGTTCTTTCATGATTTAACGAACATGAACTTTTCCATTCCACAGGTTCATTTATAAGGAACACACGTTCCTTGTGTGTTCAGCATCTTATCCCAGGCTGTGTAGTCCAATAGCACACTGTGATGTCCTACAGAGAAATCCTCTTTACAGAGACAAGCAAAGGGAGAATCCTGTCATGGTTTAGCAAGGAGCTGCTTTTGCTTGGTAACGGGGAGCAGGTTGCAGTGAAGACCCAGTAAAGAGTTTCTGGACTTTCCATTAGCTCTTGGGTTCAGACTCACGCTGGCCTGGCTGGGCGTCTGCGGTCACTATTTAGGGACTGGAATTTGAAGTTCTTGGGAGGAGGTGTAAGAGTGGCACAATATGGAAGGTGACCACATGGACTCCACAGTCAGAGAAGGAGGAAGGAAGGAGGAGCACCAGACCAGAGACCCCTCTGAAAGGCATGGTGAGAACGCAGGCTGTACCCCTGCAACCCATGGAAGGCAATGACAGGACTGAGAGCCACCAGCAGCTCTGTGTGAGTGCGCCCGGACAGGCAAGAGACTGCGTGAAGAGTCGGCTATGGCAGACTCACGTGAGAGGCAGAGAGGAGCTGCAGCCTTTGGGATGAACGAACGTTGGAACTGCCCATGCAGAGCTGCCAGGTGTGTGAAGTACCCCGCGGAGGAGCAGGGAGAACTGGTGTAGAGCCCGCCTGCCCTGTGGAGAGATAAAAACCCCATTCCCTGCCCCTCTAAGCCGTTCGGGGGGGGGGGGGGGGGGGGGGGGGGAGGGGCAGAGGAGATAAAGACACCGGGATCAGGGCTTTGAGTCCCGGAAGACGGGAGGGGTGGGGAGATGGTGGGCTTAAAGGACTGCTTGTACTCTTCATCATTGTACCACTCTGTGTTGTTTTGTGTTTGTTATGTTTTGGGGTTTTATGGTTATGTTTTAGTTGTTGTTGGGATTAAATTATGTTATGTTTTCTTCCCCATCCAACCAGACTAGCCTTGTCTGTTTTGTCCAGGACCATAAGTGGCAATTAAGCCTTCCCTGTCCTTTGGCAATTCTCAGGTCTTTGACACCTGAGGCTAATCATGGTCTTTTGTTCCCTGATGGGCCTAAACTAGTACAAATCCCAAGGGGACTTGAGCATGATAAGTAAAGTTGGTGGTATTTCCACTTTTGATTCATCAGCTCATTTCAGAATCCCATTTTCTTTATGCATGTACCACATGGATGGAGAAAATGGGAGGAGTGTACAGGGAGAGGCAACTGCCACTGTCCCAGAGGAATAGCACAGGGAAAATTCACAAATATACTTGTATGATCCAGCCCACAGTTAGTGCAACATATTTCTACAGCTTCAGACTTGCCCCTGATGGGTAGTGTGGGTGCCAATGTGACTTGGACCAGCCAGAATTTTGTTTAATAAATGTGATACAGCTGGCAAATCACTTCCAATTATCAGAAACAGGCCCTGCAGGTTAATCAATCGAGCCCTGCATAATCACGTGGGAGGAGACAGCATACATAAGTGTTGGGGCTGTAATGAACAAAGATAGAGGAAGTTAGCAGTTCATCTTTGAATCATCTTCAGCAGCAGAAAAAGAAAAAAAAAAAAAGAATGCCTATGTGACAGCAAGTTTGAGCAAGGAGGAAACTGAAACTACAGACTGAAACAGAGACAAGGTTAAAGCAAGAAGACAGGATAGAGCATTAAACTAAGCATTGTTAGAAGATAGAATAGAATAGAGCATTAAATTAAACATTGTGTGATCGCATGTATGTGACTAACAAATTGTAATATATGTAAATAAAAGTAATATGAAGTTAAGCAAAATGTAAGGTAAACATAACCACAGTGTGTGAGAGAAAACTAACTGAAGGCCAAATAGATGGGATGATATTCTAAGCACAATAAGGTTGATGTTTTAAGTACAATAAGGATGGTGTTTTAACACAATGAGGTTGGTATCTAAGTTGTTACAAAAACGAATCTTTGAGGCCTTATGCATAGCACGTGATCCTTGGTATTAACTGTCATGAACTGTAGCACGTATACAGCATTTGGAAAAAGTATATAAGTGATGACTATGTGATAATAAATTTGGAGTTGATGCACATCATACTCCCATCTCACATAATGAAGAAGAATCCCTGCACATAAGGAAGAAGACAAGCAAGGGGTGGCTTTGAGTCAACCTTGCTGATTACTGTGTGCGTTACTGTGCATATGTGTGTGCATTTCCTCTGTTCTCTACATCTTTGTGTATTACTTGCACCATTACAACAGGTAGCAAATTCCTGAACAAGAGTCTGAGCTCTTTCTATTATGTGAGAATAAAGCTGATCAATGGAGAGAATTATTGTGTTACAAAACTACAGCAGTAGCAATTACTGGATATTTATTCAACTGATTTTCCATGAAGAGTTTTAATGAAGATTTCACACTCTATAAATGTAAAATGCTCCTGTTAAAGTAACGTGACACTGCTTTTACTGCACTACTCCTTGCAATGGATAGTGTTTTAATGAGGTGAGAGCATTGACCATTTTTTTTTTAGGCATCCTGGGGATGATTATGTACTTATGGCTGAATCCTTCAGTATACTGCTGAACTCAGAGAAAAAGGACAATGCCAGGCCCAAGGCAGAGCAATTGGGGAAATTTTTGCAGCTTCCCATATATAAGTTTCCTCCTGCTTTCCACATAGCTGGCATCAACATTGTGTGTAATGCACAAGGAATGCTTATGGTTGGGTTAAAGTGGAAAAAATCTGTCATTTTTTTACAGAAAGTTCCAAATTTTGCCTAATTTCTTTTCAATTATGGTCTCTACATGTTATTGATTTTTATTATTACAGAAAAATTAAGCTTTTTGTTCCCAATGCTTAGATTTAACCTCATAACTATAGCAGTGGGATCCAAATAACAAGAGATCAAATAAGAGTTTAGAAACTCAAACATTGATGTTCATCATGATCTTCATAGGCTTCATTTTTCCACACTTGTCTTCCACTCTTGTCTTGCAGATTGGAAGTAACATTTTCAGAAAAGATTGTGTCTCATTGTGTGCTTATACTATGTCTTGTTTAATGAGGTGCCAAATTCACTGAACCCTATAAGCTTAACACAATAACATAACTTTACACAATAACATAACGCATAATGCACAGAAATCACACATCATAAACTGAAAATTGGAGTTTTTTATTCCAGATTGCTGTTAGTTTCCAGTGTTTCTGACATGGGCTACCCTGTAGCTGTTTGTGGACAGGTACCAGAATTTTCAGACAACACAGCAGTGTTTAAAATGCAAAATATGAAAAATATCTTTCAAATAATCTGCACTAAATCATTAATTGCTGTGGCAATTTAAGTATTTCCATATATATTGCATGATATGCCCTTTCTGTTTGGATGTTTAAGGTAAATAATTACCAAAAAAAGTAGTTACAAAAAAAAGAGAACTGTGTGACTTCCTTAAACATAACAATGTACATTTAATCTTGAGCAATTAATGTTTCCATAGACACTTAAACCAGACCACTGCAATTCATAGCTCCGTAAAGCAGAAATTTCAAGTTAAGCCTCGAAATTCTACAACATTTTAAGAGATTACACCAGAAATTAATATAGGCCAACAACAGAAAATTATCATCTACTACTTTGGGTTTGGAAATGTTTTGTGAAAGGAAAGTGTCTTTCATATGTAGACTTCACTATCTCTTGGTCCTGGTGACTGAAATTCTGATCACATAGACATTTTACATGAATAATTCTTTTCAGTCAATGCCACTGATACTAACTCAATAACTGGATACAATTAACTCAAGGGAATAAAACCTGCAAGACTTTTCCACACCAGCAATAGGTCATACTTAAAAAAAAAAAAAAGTGTAAGAGAAGCATTACAAACAGGTATTGATGTTTGGTTAAAGAATATCTTCACCTTTAAAAAGAGGAGAAGACTGAAAATTCTGAACTTTGGTAAGGACAGAAAGGGAAATCGTAATGAGCAGCAGTGAAGCAATTAAAAATGCAAAGACTATAGAGAAAGAAGTGGCAAAGTAGATGATGAAAAAATATGGCAGTATGTATTTTGGAGCAATTATGAATGATTCTAAAACTAAGAGTAAACTTTCTGATGTAAACTATAACGGTAGTTCAGAAGTTTTACATATATCCAAGCTCTCCAAATTTCTCTAGAAGCTGTACTAACTTTAAAGAGACTATCAGCACCCTGGCAAAGGTTGATAAACTGTAAAGCTAAATCTGAGTGAAAACCTAAAGCAAGTACAGACTACACACATCACAGAAAACAGCATAGGATTGGAGCCTTTTACTTAAAAGTTGCTTAGGACAGATATAGGTTGCATCTGCTCTCCATTGGGAAGTAGCAGTCACTCTGATACAATAAAATGGAAATAGTAATAATAATTTCTTAGGTATCAATGGTTCAGGCAAACACTTTAACACATTTTACTGCAAGGAAAATACATGTTGCAACATTCCCATTCATGGCATAGCAAAGGCCAAGAGGTCAGCCTCTCTCTGTAACTCCAATCACAATGATCACATCCGTGTATGTAAATGAATAAGCTACAGGAAGCAGCACTGGCCTGCCTGCAGAGAGCACCTGGAATAAGCGCTGGCTGATATGCTCCACAGGGATCTACCTACTGGTGGAGGCATGGTCTCCCTGTGCACTTTCTTCTAACTCCCAGATACAGGGGCATGGCTTTTAAAGGCAGCCTGTATTTTCAGTATGAGATGAACAGGGACACGCTTCTGGAGAGAGCTCCTAAAGGCAAGCTGCTGAGAAAGTACCACAGTGCTGGCTGGCAATATCTATATGAGCACTTCTCTGTGCTTTCCAGATCATGTGCCATATGTTTTAACAACAGGAGCCTGTGTTTTCCAAAGGAGCTGAGCTGGCAATCTGCACAGCTCTGGAGAAAGCTACCACAGGAAAGCTGCTGGGAAGAGGGCACACTCTGGCTGATAGGCTGCCCGAGGACCTACATACCAGTGTAGGCAAGCTCCGCCTATGCTCCGAGATGCAGTGCCATATCTCTGAGCAGCAGCAGCCTGTATTTTCAACAGGAACCGAGCACGCGAAAGGCACGGCGCTAGGGAAAGCTGTCAGAAGAAAGCTGTTAGGAAGGCAGCACAGAACAGCAGCCTTCTTGACAGCTGTTCAAAATACAAGCTACTGCTCTTAAACGACATGGCACTGTTTCGTGGACCTCAAAAGAAAGTGCAACAGGCAGACCTGGTCTAAAGTGGGAGCTATGCAGGTGGATTTCAGCTACTCTCATGGGCTCCACTGGAAAACAAACGGTTTTCAGAGTTGCTCAAATGCAGACAAATGAAGATGTCCGTATTCGGACAGTAGACGGCACCATAGACCTGAATATCCTCTAGGAGCTAGAATCTTAAGGGGGCATTTTGCCTGCTAGAAAACTATGGAAAAAATACAGGCTGGTGCTCACAGACGTGACACAGGTGCAACCGCAAATATCGGAGCTCTGAAATCTCAGAGCTATAAGAAAGCGCATAGCCATTCCTTCCTGACACTTTTAAGTAGTTCCCCAGTAGCCTATCAGCCAGCACTGTGCTAACTTCTCAGCAACATTTCTGTACAAGCTATCTTCAGAGGCTTGCATTTTGCATGCTCAACTCCTACTGAAAATACAGATTACTGCTGCTCAGACACATGCCACTGCATCTGGGAGCTACAAGAGCACAGGCTTACACTAGTAGGTAGATCCCCAGATAGCCTATCAGCCAGCACTGTGCTACTTTCCTATCTCCTAGTGGCGTAGCATTTTTCCTGTTTCATCCTACTGAAAATACAGGCCTCTGCTGCTCAGAGGGATTCTACTGTATCTGGGAGCTACAGGAAAGTGCACATGCAGGCCTTGTCTGCACTGGTAGGTAGGTCATGGCATAGCCTATCAGCTAGCACTGTGCTACTTTCCTAGCAGTTTTCCTGTGCGAGCGATGTCCAATCTCATGCAGTTTGCCTGCTCAGCTGCTATTGAAAATACAGATTGCTGCTGCTCAGAGATATGCCACTGCACCAGGGAGTTATATAAAAGCCCGGTGGCATACCATAACTACACTGCTATGTAGGTCCAAGTGTAGCCTTTCAGCCAGCATTATGCTACCCTCCTAGCAGCTTTCCTGTGGTACCTATCTGAAGAACCGTACATTTTGCCTGCTAGCCTCCTACTGAAAACACAGTATGCTGCTGCTCTGAGATAAGTCACTGCATCTGGGAAGTACCAGAAAGCACTTAGGCAGATCATGCCTACACTGGTAGGTAAGCTGATAAGCTCCCCTAGGGCATTCCTACCAGTGTAGGAAAAGTCTATCTTTGCGCTTTCTTGTAGCTCACAGATACAATGGCATAAATTTTTACAGCAACAGTCATTATTCTCAACAGGAGATTAGCAGGCAAAATGCACAGGATTGAAGATAGCTCCCAAATGAAAGCTGCTAGGAAGTTCACACAGTGCTGTCTGATAGACTACCTGGGGACCAACATACCAGTTTAGGCAAGATCTGCCTGTGTGCTTTCTTGCAGCTCACAGATGCAGTTACAGATGCCTCTGTTTCCAACAGGATCCAATATGCCATAATGCTCATCTGGAGATAGCTTCCAGAGAAATGCTGGAAGCAAGAAAGCACAGTGCTGGCTGATAGGCTACAGGTCAACCTATTTAACAGTGTAGCAAGGTCTGCCTGTGCGCTTTCTTGTAGCTCCCAGATACAGTGGCATGTCTTTTAACAGCAGCAACCTGTATTTTCAACAGGATACTAGTAGCCAAAATGCAAGCCTCTGGAGATAGCTCCCATATGAAAGCTGCTGCTGCTGAAATTTGTGAAATCAATCATAGCCATGTTGCAGATACAAGATTTTTTTTAGTCCATAACCTAACAACACACTAACTAGCTAAGCACTTTTTGGTTACTTACTGGTAATTTAATTAACTAGCTAAGCACTTACAAATGGTTTAATCACCTAACGATTAAGTAAGTACTCCTTTAAATTGAAAAAACTGCAAGAGTTGCAAAAAAGTGATCTTTCGTCATATTCTTCATAGTATTTGCCAGGTGGCCCTTCATGGTCTGACTCCTCTGTCTTAGCAACATGAGCTTTAGCAGTGATTTTTGGCAAACTATGAAACAAGTGGTTCATAGAATCATAGAATCATAGAATGGTAGGGGTTGGAAGGGACATTTAGAGATCATCTAGTCCAACCTCCCTGCAGAAGCAGGGTCACCTAGATAAGGTCGCATAGGAACATTTGGTTTTATATACGTCATCATCACAAGATACCTGGTGCAGGTGTTTATTAGGAAAAAACGTTGCTCTGCATGTAGTGCAGTCAAAATGTGTCAAACATTTGGCCCTTAAGGGAGAGGGTGACATGATAGGGGTCAGACATAGTCCCGAATGCCCCAACAATTCCTTCTGTTCCTATATATATACACCCTCTCTCACTTACCCGCTCCCCAACACAAACCTGAACAGGAACCCAGCAACCTGACAAGGATACATCCCAGGGTGCTGGTTCAAGGGATGGCTCCCAGCCCTGCCCAGATAACAGTAATGTCGAAAATGAGGACTCTGACACAGAATCCTCCTCATCGGTGTCCAAGAGAACTCAATGCCTTACTCATTTAATAACCACCTTAAGGACGCCCTTAAAATCTAAAGTCAAACAGCATATAATTGCCCCATTAATGCGAGGGGCTGGGCAGAATGAACCAGTATACATGAAAGTGCTTTTCTCACTTTCCAATTTAATTCTCTGAGAAAAAAAATAAAATCAACTGACTGCTATAGGGAGGACCCAGATAAAGTGAGAAAGAAAAACCAGAGAATAGAACCCAATATAAACACGAGAGCAATGTATTTAGTTTTAAATACATGTAGAGGAGCAATAGAAACCAAAATAGAATAGAATTAGAAATAGAATTAGAATTAGAAATAGAAATATAGAAATAGAAATAGAAATAGAAATAGAAATAGAAATAGAAATAGAAATAGAAATAGAAATAGAAATGGAAATAGAAACCAAACCAAATCTTGTTGGAGCCACAGGAAAAGAACTGGCCATTTTTGCAACCCCTGGATCTGAAATTTGGAAACAAAATTATAACATATGAATTTTTATACGTTTCAGAATGTCTGATGCCCTTAATGGGAAGAAATCTTTTATCTAAATTAAATGCACAAATTGTTTTTGAAGGTGCAGAATTGTTTAAAAAAATTACCTGAATCAAAGACAGAGGTGGATTGGGCAGCAATCCTCACAGCATAGGAAAATTATATTTAAAAAAAAAAAAAAAACAACAAAAAAAAAGAAAACCCAAAAAACCAAAAAATCAAGCATTATCCCAATCTGTGAAAGTTGAGTCAAAACAAGATAAATCTTAGAGGAATGTGGATCTGAGTAATACTCCTATTTTGTCCATACAGAAGCCCAGAGGTGAGTACATCCACAGATTTGGTTTTAAAAACAACTAACCTTCTAAATCCTACAGTGTTTCTGAGCAATTCATGGGAATTACAACTAGAACACAATTGTATCATGACCACCAAATATACATATTCCAGCAGAAAGGACCGGAAGGATGATCCTCTTGAGAATCCTGAATGGAAACTGTTCACAGACGGTAGCAACTTTGTTTTGAATGGAACTCACCACACAGGATGTGTGGTAACAATCAAAAACATGGCAATAAAAGCAAATGTATTACCAAGTACAACTTCTGCGCCGAAGGCAGAACTGATTGCTTTGAAATTAAATAAAGGAAAATTAGTTAATATATGGACTGATTCAAAAAAATGCTTTTGGAGAAATCCATGTCCACAGTGCCCTGGGGAAAGAAAGAGGACTACTGTCTTCCCAGGCAACAAACACTGAACATCAAAAGAAAATTTTGCAACTATTATCAGCAGTGCAAAAACTCGTTCAAGTAGCAATCATGAACTGTAAAGCACATCAGACAGGAAACTCAAAAATAGTTGATGGTAACGCTTCCTAAGGATCCACCAAAATATTCAGGGGAAGATGAAAAATTGACAAAGTTACTAATACAAGGAAAAATTCAGAAGGATGGTAGACTACAATTACAGATCAGGTAGTGTTGCCTCCCTTAATCATGAAAGCAATTTTGCAAACAAAGCATCAGAATGCCACTGAGGTGCACAAGCCATACTAAAGAAAAGTATACTTTTCTAAAGAAAAGTATAGCATCAGTATGAATGTTTAAAATGGCTAAGTCAATAACAGTAAAACGTGAAATTTGCTTAAAGGATAATCCCACAGTACAAAAGAGGGAACAGATGGGCACAAAAAAAAAAGTGGAATAGAGCCAGGAGATTATTGGCAAATTGATTTTACAAAATTATCTAAATGCAATGGATGTAAATATATGTTGGTTGGGGCAAAGAAACAGGTCTAAGAAATAGACTGTGTGCTTATTGTGAAATCATACACAAAATAATCTACTGGAACACATGTTAGAACACATAAAAATGTTCAATGCAAAGCTGGTATAAATGTTTACACATTTGAACCAGAAGGTAGCATTGTATCATGTCTTTTGCAGGTAAACTTGCAGGTAAACTCCCAGTTTTATTAAAGGGGGAAAAAAATGTTTACCTGCAAAAGACATGGTACAATGCTACCTTCTGGTTTAAATGTGAAAATGTATACACCAGCTTTGCATTGTGTTCTAACCTGTGTTAAGTAAATATTTTTGTGTATGATTTCACAATAAGCACACAGTCTATTTCTTAGACCTATTTCTTTATCAGACCACGGTATATCCACTACCGAATTTTCTGGAGCAGTCCAGCCCGGACTAAGGAGTATACAACAGTTAAAGTTCAGTGCAGGTTTACATCTTAAGATAAGAATCTATCTCTTTGGTATGCTAGGAACGGGTTTGGGCCTTCAATTCTAAAACGCTTTTCATAGACTATTTTATTTTTTATAACATTTCCTTGTTCAAATTTTGGCAGCAAAAATGTTTTAAAATTAGGCCTTCGTGAATTTTCTCTTGAGAGCCTCATATGGCTACAATCTCTTAACTCTGCAACAGCTTGGAGATAAGAAAGATTTAAATATTCTCCGGGTTAACCAAAAAAAGAGAAACATTTGCCACTAGAGAAGCCAGTCCTTTTAAGATACATTCAATACCTCATTCCTTCCGTCCTTTTGAACTGCCAAACTCTACAAAATAGTAACAGGATTAAGATAAAAATAATGCTACTGCTTATTAAAGTTAATAGATGGAAGAGACCGTGGACACATCACACAAACCAGCACCTTAAGTTCTCTTCAAAACTACCCTGAATCGCAAGTTCTTCTCAAAAAAGATGGTTCACCTAATTCCCTAACAAGATATCTATGTGTTTGAAAGCACAGTAAATATGGCTTTAAACATTTTTTTTTCTGTTTTTATAGCTGTATTTTTTTATTGTTCCCTGTACACTCTCTCACGTGTTTAAAGAAATATTTTTATACTCTTTAGCAAAAAAATGCAAGGATGGTCACTCCATTAACCAAATCAACACATCACAGATATTCACATATAGCCACCACAAGTAGTGTGAGGACATGCTAACCTGCAGTGGAGTATCCAGCAAGGATTTGTGGAGTGCACACCCAATGCACTCTTGTTACTCTTTCCCTCTTCCTCCTTTGAGATTACTCTTTAGTGATGCAGGCTTTTGGGTTTGTTAACCAGCAAATATATGTGTTGCAAACATTCCTCAGGAGCACAGCATTCTGCAACATAAAGAACAGCTCCAGGAATTCCTTTTTCATACTGCACTGAAGGTCCTTTCTTTGGGACCAGTGAAAACAGTGTCCCAAACAACTAGCTGCCTTTCTCTTCCCCTAAGGCAAGCTCCCCAGGCTTTAGCTTTACTAGTGCCGGTGGTTTGGTAAGTTCTTTACTTTGTTTGCACTGAGCTATACTCCAAATGCAGGGTAAAATGATACAGATTGGCCCTGGATGATCACTCATTTCCAGCACCCCTCAGACACAAAGGCGCACATCAGACAAGTTAGAGTCCTGTTCAGTCGTGTCTCAAAATCACAACTGGTCCACATTAACTGAAGAGAAATGCTAGGACACGGTGTATAGAATTACAGAGGTAAACATTTATTCATTCGCATGAGGTGTCCCAGTCAAACTGGGGCACTCCAAATCTGGTTTTACACATTTTGTATCCTTCAAACATTCAAGTATAACACAATTTGACTAATCACTAACATCCCCACTGTTGATTACTAATCATAGTAAAACTCTGCAAAGCAACTCAATTTTTTCAGCATTCTTTGTAGCTGTTGCTGGACTCAGCCTTGCTATAATGATTTCTCTACAATGCTAGAAAATGCTGGGACAGTTTCAAAGACCTGTCGGGGGACTAGGATGCTGGTCTTATCTTAGTTGTCCAGTAGTGCCCTTTATCTTTCATGGACAGTTCTAAGCTTCCAAGAAGCAAAATCCTTATTTCCAGGGTCAGACTGTCCTTTAGTGTTACTTAAGTATAAACAATACTTTGGTGTCCAGTAAAATTTCATTATAGTACATAACATAAACTAATATATATATATTAATTATATATATATATATATATATATATATAAAAAAATTTCGTACTATAAAGACTTATTGATGCAATGGTTAGGGAAGAGAATTTTTGTAACACCTCCACAAGGTGCTGTGGCTTCCGGTGGGAAGACACTCCCTGCCATCCTCATTCCAGAGGCAACAATAAAGAATTCTCCAGTTTCTTCTTTTTCCTTGTGTTAGCACAGAAGATGGTCCCCATTTGGAATCACTTTGCAAGGTTAAACTGTCCTGCAGAAACAACCCGCTCATTTACGTGAGCTTGTATCAATGTCCACCCAGGACCTATTTTCAACTTGCCAATTACGAGCCACAGGCAGTGACCATAAATCCTGGGACTGAGTTTTCCTCTTGCTCTTTACAGCCTCTATTTAAATGAAATGCATCTGTCCGCTACCCCCGGGGCGACAAGCCGCCTGGGGACCCTGCCCTCCCCCACGGGCTGCTGCGGGCGGGAGCCGCTGCTGGCAGCTTTCCTCACCATCTCATTTGTAATTGAGCCATTTGCCAGGAGATGTCAGCATTAGATAAAATATTCCTGAATTGTGGGCTCAGCTGTTACCCAGCCTGGGTACAGCATGATCTCGATTTTCACAAGAAGGAAGGAGTGCGCTACAAACCTCTTGTACCTAACTTAGTTTTTAAACTGCTGGGTTTATAGCAGCAGGTAGAAAACAATTTCTTTAAAGAGTATGTTCGGAGTTGGTGACAGCAAAACCTGCAGCCACCGAGGGAGCAAGAGACAGGAACACAGTCCAGACAGAACCAGTGCTTGGTCCTGCCTCCACGAAAGTGCAAATAAGGAAAATGTCACATCGGTTTCAGTAGGTAAACAATCATATCTGCTGTAAAACCTCCAGAGTTACAGCTATGTTGGCCAACCAGGCCCTGATACACAGTGGTTTTGTGGGTAAAGGAGGGAGAGCAGCTCAGTGGGAAGGTGGCCATACCACATGCCCTGCTCCTGAGGCACAGGCCAGGAGGATTAGGTCTGTCCATACTTGCAGTGCACCCAGAAATATTTACATAGTAGTTCAGCAGTAAACCCTTTTGACAGTGTGTCAAGGTAGATTTTGTATAGCAAATTTAGTGTCACAGCACAACTGCTGGACATACATATCAGAAGTTGCGTATCTATTAGCAGGAGGACTACTCCTTTACTACGTCATGTTGACAAAATACAGACATTTACAATTAATCACATTGGTAGCTCTCTTAAGAAACATAAACTAGCATGGTCATTGTACTAGTGCCAAAAAAAAGCATCAGTCATAATATTTTGTTTTTACAAGCTCATTGAGGGAATCTGATGTGATTCATGTAGGAGTCTTTCATTCCAATATGTGATTTTGTTGAAGGAAATAAACTTGGATAGTCTCATCATTAAGCAGCATTGTTGATAATTACGATACCTGAGAACATATAGTATCTGAGCTCCTTAATTGTTCTAAGAAGTTTTATCATCAGTTTAGGCCTGTGATATTTTCTTTATTTTTGCATCTTATTTACATACCTGATTCACCAGCAGCAGTCAGCTATGACAGAACTTGAATTTCCTAACTAGAACTTTGTAACTTTATCATACGCAATCTTTTGCCTTTGCAGTCTACTAAAGCGCCACAAAGAGATTCACCAGGCATATCTTCACTGAACAGTAAATAAAGGAAACAGAAGGGGTAGGAAGAAGGAGGAGTTTCACTGTTAGAGAAAATGCTGCAGGTGAAGACACCTTTGTCCTTGTTTACAGACAAGCATAGTTAAAAATTAAGCCTAATGTTAAAAAATGGTTCAGTGCATTTTTTAGTAAACATTTACAATAGGCAATAGATTTGTATACAAAAATAAGTCTGGGTCAAAACACCAGCAACCTCTATTTTGGAAAATATCTCATCTGTATTTTTTTTTCTTGTTTATCTGTCTCAATTCATTTGTGCTACTGTTGAAAGCAGTTTAGACATGTTTAACTTACATTAATTCAATGAGTGTTAGAAAGAACCAACTTCAGAGGTAACTGCCCATCATGAACACATAATCATAGACCAGTTAGACTTAGAAGGGACCTTGAAGATCATTTAGTTCCAACTCACGTGCCACGGGCAGGGACATGTTCCACTAGATCAGGTTGCTCAAAGCCCCATCTAACCTGGCCTAGAACAAGTCTGGGGATGGGACATCCACAGCTTCTCTGTGCAACTTTTTCCAGTGCATCACCACCCAAACAGGGATAAACTTCTTCCTTACATCTAACCTGAATTTACCCTCTTTCACTTTGGAGCCACTACTCCTTGTCCTATCACTACATGTCATTGTAAAAACTCCCTTTCCAGCTGTACCAAAGGCCCCTTTTAGGTACTGGAAGGCTACTATAGTATCCTTTCTTTTCCAGTACAAAATTGCTACAAACTAGTCTTTCAAGGCACATACTTAGCAAACAGTATCAAGTAATCCCAGAATGTTTCTTTGCATTGAATGCTGAGGCATACAAATTGTACTAGCATTTAATTGCCACGTGCCACGTTTCCCATTGTGATTTTAAGACATCTGTTTCAACTCCTCTGGCATGATGAGCGCATACTATGTAATTTAAACGGAGGAAGGGGCTGCATGTCCTTTGTTGTCATCCGTACATAATTTGCGACACAGGCTCAGAAAGCTTGTTCGTGCCTTCCCAAGCTTTTGATCCATGCTGCAGGGAGCTTGCAATCCAGCGAGCCGCACGCAACATCAAGAAAACACTTAGAATATCGAAACTGTCAAAATTAGCGCTGTAGCCAGAGGGGGGCTGCATTTGCGAGACAGCAGAAGGCAGCGCTCTTCCAGAAGTCGGGTATTGTCTGTTCAGCCCTTTGTATCAAAGCAATAGTAAATAACAGGCGTCTCGCCGATGCCGTTCTTTTGTGAGAAGAGAAAGCCCCCAGCCTCCGTGCAGGAGCGGGGAGGGGTGTGTCGGCCGGTGCCTCCAGCTCCCATCCGCGGTGGTGAGGCCGTGGTTGCGGCGGTGGCTCGGCTCTCGCCGCGGGAAGCTGCTCCCCGCAGGCACAGAGGGGCACAGCCCGCTGCACCGGGGCTGGGGGAAGGGCTGGGTGCCCGTGGGACCTGCCGCCACGGCCGAGGCCCGGGGCGGGAGGAGGGGCTCATGGCAAGAGGAGGAGCGGGCAGCCCCAACGTCACTTTCCCCGGCCGCGTGTTTACGTGGAGGGGAAGATGGCGGCGCCGGGTGCCCCGCCACGGCAGCTGTCGTCATTGTGAAGCGGGACGGGACAGCACAGCACAGTGAGCGTGTGCGACCCAACTGAGGGGAGAGGGCGGACTGGGTTCCTCCCACTGCCAATAACGCTCTGCTCTTCCGCACAGACGCAATGGAGGACGAAGAGCGGCTGAAGAAGCTGGAGGCTGGGAAAGCCAAGGTAGGTGGCAGCGGAGGCATGGCCGCCGGCAGAGTGGTGGGGCCGGGGAAGGACAGCGGCAGGGCCGAGCCAGGTGGCGGCGGAGCGCGGTGGGGAGGGCGGGATGGGGAATGTGTGTACTGGGCTCTAGGCCCCGCCGTGAACAAAGCCGCGGGCGGAGTAGGTGCTCCGTGCGGCACTCCCTGCGCGCATGGCGCTGTCCGCGGGGCCGGGCGCCGTCCCTCGGCCCGGGATGGGTGCCGGTGTGCCAGTGACAATGGGCCCCGCTCCACTGACGCCACAGGTGCTCATCATAGGAGTGGGCGTGAGCCCAGGCGGAACCCGCGGCGAGGCCAAGAAAGAGAACTTCCTTACCTTTTCACACCCAAAGCGCGAATCGCGTTTGCCTTGTAAGCCTGGGAAACTCCCAGTAAACCTTTAAGGAAGTTTATGGACCAGACAGCTGTTCCCCAGTGTGGGAGCCTTAGGAGGCAAAGGATTAAGGATGCCTCCAGGGATGTGGAGCGGTTGCCAGTTGTCTGGAAATGCCGGGTAGTAGGTGAGTCACGCGTGAGACCCGACCGTGTTCGCCGCCTGCCCTCAGCCCTCGGTGCCCGCACTCCTGCCTGCCCGCAGCCCTCGGTGCCCGCACTCCTGCCTGCCCGCAGCCCTCGGTGCCCGCACTCCTGTCTGCCCGCAGCCCTCGGGACGCAGCCCTGGTCGCCTCCGCCCACTCCCCGCGGGCTGTCAGGCGGCGCAGGCGGTGCCCGGCGGCTTTACGGGCTGTTAATCGCATTTCACTCTTTCAGCATGACTCGATACTTGCTGGCTGCAAAGCACTTCTTCGTCTGGGCAGCAGAGCGGAGTTACTACACTCTAAAAGGACCTGCTTTACTTCAAAGGAAGCTTTATTGTAGTGCATGCGATAAGATAATTAATGGCATTCGTGGGAAAAATAAGATAAAGTTAGTGTTTTGGTATGAGGTATCATCCTTTCACCAGTTATTGCTAAATGGTAAGCATAGAAGTTTGAGTCAGTTGTTCATGTTAAGGAGCTAACAGAACAGGCAACAAGAAGATAAGCTAAAGATGAAACTACAAAACACTACTCTTGTTTATGTGGTGTATGGGAAAGAGAATGTAGTTCTTCTAGAGAGGACTGAATAGTTATGTTGCCATTAGACAAAAACCTTATGACTTAGCATGTTTCTGTTTCTTTTGAAAGAGCCTTGGAAATACACATTGGGAAACTCTCCTACATAGAACTGTATGTTTATATAGGAAAACCTGTTCTTAAACACTTGGAGCAAGAGTGGTGTTTACACATTATGCAGTGCTATTAAAAGGCAGTGGGACAGATCAGGTACTGGCAGCACCAATCTGCAGAACATTTTGAAGTAGTTTGTAAAGAAAATAGTTAAACTAAATTTGATGGTATTATAAACTACAACAAAGATTTTATCAAGAGAGTTTACTTAGTTTTTCTCTCCATGATGGCCTGAGTTTAAAACAGAAAATTACTGACAATTACTGAAAAAACAGGACTCTAGCAAGAATTCAATCGCTTCCTTCTTACTTCGAGAAAAGACATGTATACACTTTATTTTGCATTTTAGGAGTGTTATCATAACTGTCAGTCTTCTTCTAGTCCTTTCTGTCTAAAACCTGATGATGTTCCTGTAAGTATTTGCCTGAACACTTTTGTATTCTAATGCTTTTAAACATCCCTTGTGGTTTAAGTCATAGTGCTTTAGAGCTCTATGTGATTTACATGGGAAGGGACTGTAAAAGCAAATTTACTTTTTCAAATTTTTCATTCGTGTTCAGTGTACCATTTATCCCATGTTTTTACATGTGAATGATGTAATTAAATGTGTTGTAGTGTGAGGACTAGGTCACAGTCTTCCAGTGACAAATATCACTGATAAAATCAGAAAAGAAGAAATTATGTTAGCAGAGAATGGAAGCAGGAGTTGCTCCTGCAGCTGCTTTTCACTTTTTCAAAGTTAAAAACACATTCACAGTATGTCAGTATGTATGCCTTCTAAAATTGTTTGGCTCCAATGACTGTTTTCTGCAAGTCACAGCAACAAGTATTCAAAAAAACTTTTGAGCCTAACCACTGAATATTGTTCAAATAAAATAGCTGGAAAAATGTGTAAAAGTATGTGTTGGCAGTGTGCTAAAAGCATAGGTATAGCTGTACTGCAGATACCTTGATGCATCTGTCTGGAATTAAAAATTTTAAGTATAAATAAGATGTTACATAAACTGGAAGATGGATGTTGGCAATTGGAAGAACAATGAAAGACTCTAGTATATCTAGCAGGTGCCATAGAGGTGCCTGGTACATTGCAAACAGTGGAGTTATTATTTGAAATTGGGTGTTAGATTCTTGTTTGTTTGGTTTTGTTTTAAAAGTAGGTAGCTAGGTACTGCTAAATCGTAACCTGCATTTCAAGCAATATGAACTTTCTGTAAAGCAATCATTTGGTGCTTATCATGTCGAGTAGACAAGTTGTGGAGATTGAGTTTGTGTGAGTTTATCTGTGACACAACTTTGTTTTCCTTTGTTCTTGATATCTTCTTAAGACACTGTCTTCTCACATAGATCTTTTGCAGAGAAGTGTATTACAAATGGCTTTTCTGCAATGGCAGTTTGAGTCCTCTATTATTGCTGGAAAGGCTGCATCGTAAGTGTTACCTTGATTTAAAGGTGCTAAGTGTGCTCAAACCTGGCAGAATGAGTCTTGATGTGAAAACACAGCCTTTGCAAGGACATAGTTTGAAAAACTGAATAAAAAGCTCTTGATAGAAGCTTTTATTTTCATGTTTACCTGCTGACTTTTGGGGACTACACCAGTTCTTTATCATGAAGCAGTTGCACCACATGTGGCTGCTCTCTCTGTAGGCAAGGGAAGCAGGAAGTTTGACCCAGTAAATTACATGCTCGTTTTTCCAGACCTGTAGTCATTAATTTTCCTTTGCCACAAGGGAAATGTGCTAGATATTATTGCAGCCTCTATAAATATCCTGTCTCCCGTACCAATTCAAGTGGTGTCTGTGCTTTCGCAGAACTACCTTCTTCCCAGCCAAGCAATTTCTTTATCTTTAAATTAAGAAATATAAAACTATCAATGGCACATTTTATAGAATGTTTCGTTTTACAGGACTGAGATTTTATTTGTGAAGTATTTAAATATGTGCATTGTTTCTGTTTAAATTTGTATTGAGGAAAAGGTATGCTCCGTATGTGTATTTGTAATATATTCTTGTGAGATGTTCAAAGAAGTCCTGTTCTTGTTGAAGAAATTAGGGAACTGGTTCGGTTAAACACTTGAATCCAGAATAAGCAGTGTTGACTGCTTTTGATCTATACAAGAGAATCAGCGAGCAGATGGAACAGTGAAGCTGGTTTGAGAAACTCTAATGGCACTCAGTGGACAAGTATGACAGGTAGCATAAGTATTTTTACAAGTTATCGTCACAAATTGAATAGTAGAAAGAAATATTTCAGGTGGTTGAAAATAAAAATTACATGTATTATTAAAATAGTATTGTCTTAGAGTCTGAGAATGCTGTTTGCACTCTTATGTCTTAGTCTTTTAAGGAGACACCTCTGGCCTATTTGGACTGAGATGTTTTGGATTCCTCAAGGAAAGCTGTTAATCTTTGATTTAAAAAAAAAAGACTCAAGTGAAGCACAGAATAATTATGTGCCACAGTGATTTAAGCTCTAATTTAAAACCCCCAGAAGAATTGAACATACAGTGTTTGTAAAACACAGTCATTTTGAATTCCCTGTAATTTAGGGGGAAGGAAGGGGAATGCAATACTTCAGTGGTTAGAGTTTTTCATCATAGAAGACAAAGTAAATACATTTAAACCTTACATTTCATTAAAGAGCTGGCCTACTAATGTCTTCTTTTGCTTTCAGATATAGACAGTTCATTTTGTTTATCCTTTATTTGCCTTAAATAACTTGAACAAAAATAATTAAACAGAATTCTGGAAACAAGAATTTCCTTTTCAGTCTGTATTTTCTTACTCTGCTTTTCTGTTAAAATAAGAAGCTGTAAAGTATGGAGAGGAGCAGCTTTATAGACTAAAAGATCACAGAGTGAGAATGATGCTGGGCTGTGTCTGTATCTGAAGATGCTGTATGGGTATTGTTGGATGAGAAAGGAAGCAATTGAATGGGAGTTTAGACTAACTCTTAAGAGTCTCCTGGAAAGGTGTGGGTGAGCTTTGACTCAACAGATGTGAATGGAAACTGTCTAATCTCTTCATTTATAATAAAGCAGGAAAGTGCAGTGGAAGTGTAGGGGAATACTATAATGAAGAAATGGGCTTTAAGACCATCTACTTGGGAGAGCCCTTTCAAACTTGTACTGAATTACTGGACATTCCTCTTTTTGCATTCATCAGCTGTCTCTTCTCCCAAGTCCTCCTGAATTTGTAGGGATTTTTTTGTTTCCTCTTCGCCTTTTACAGACTTTGGTCCACTCTCTCTCATTTGCATCTCTGTCAATTCTAAATTCAAATAGTAGGCAGCATGGAGAGTTGTCTCTGTGTATTTTGATTCTGAACGTGAGCAAGCTTAAGAACTGGTTTTTGTCTTGTAGAGGAAATCACAGATACAAGGACTGACCATTATCCTGGAGATAAAATGTGTAGTTTTAAAATTCCGAATAAAAGCAGATAGGGCAGAAATTTAGTAGAGATGGGAGAGAAACAAAAAGTGAGGTGTTTGCCTCCCTGTGTATGCTTTTATTTTGTTCAAAACATTTAATATATCTGCATTTTATAATATAAAAAGATATATATTTACATCTCAAATGTATATAATTTATCTATGTGTTTTATTGCTACTGAGGTGCTACATAAGCTTGGATGAAAGATCAAATGGAAAGGTAATCTGTGAAACCATTTTCTAGATATGTATTATTTCTAATAGCAGAAGAAATGGGATGACTATCTTAAGTGTTGAGATTTTAGTGCAACTTATTTGTTTTCTTGAGCATAATGGAACTGTCTGCACTTTACAGTTTTCTCAGTGTTTAATTTTCTTTGGAAGTTTTTTTTTTTCCCCCTATTGTGTTCAAATTTCATATGGACTTTATTAGGTCTTTGTAAAAAAAAAAAATAGTACCTGAACTGTAATCTGGAATTTCAACTTTTTTTTTTTTTTTCAGTTGGAACTACTAGAACCCTTCTTTCTAAGTGTCTTCAGCATTTTTCTTCTATTTCCTGATTTTGATCTCCGTTTCCCTCATTTCAGAGACGTGTTCTTGCTTTTGATTGGGCTAGAGTATTTGCTTTGAATGTTAGTGGCAATATTCCCTTTGGTTCAGAGCTCTGAAGTAGCTCTCTTACTGTAGTGAATGAGCTTAAACTAACACCTGCTTTCTTCTGAGGATGCAGAGAAATGTAACTTCAAAATAAACTTTTTTCTCTGGCCAGTTTAGACATCATTTGCCATTACTCCAAGATGGCCAGTGAATTTCACAGAGATAGAGAAATAAAGCAGCACAGTGTTTGTTAGTAGCACTAACAAGAAATTGCAAGAAATTGCATTGTAAAACTGTAGTTTAAAATATTTTCTTGCTGCTGTGCTTATAAAGAGAAGGAGTTTCAGAAAAGAAAGCACAAAGTGGTTCTTTGCCTGCATTCAAGACTTTCTTCATTTTAGCAGTAGTCTCTCCCTCATTTCTGTGATCTGCTTTCCAACTACTTATTTTGTTAGTATGGGTGTTGCAATAGCAAAACAGAGATAATTGTGACATTTGTTTCCCTCAGTTACAGCACTATCTAATAAAGCTTGTTTGTACTGATTTGGAAATAAGTATGGTCACCACCACAAATTCTTTCTCAAGTACTTTCAATAAAGTATAGTTGATTTTCCAAGGAACATAGATTGGACCTTTTGGAATATTGTAGATGTTACTGGAGAATCCTGTATTTTTACCCCCAGGAAATAATCAAATAAGTAGGTGCTTTTAAATATTGATGTACAGAGATATTAACTGCAGATTAATATGTAGTTACTGTAGCATCTTGGTGTTTGGAATAGTGAAACATCTGGTGAAAATGAAGACAAAATAAAAGAGGCTGTTGAAGTAGGTCCAACTTTTTGTCTTAACTTATATTGCAATATGAAATTGTGTACTAATAACTTGGGAATCCTAATTCAGGAGCTGAAGGCTCTATCTTAAATATTTGCCCACATAGCTAGATATTTCAATGTATTGATACAAATTTGTTTCAAAATAATTTTGTTACTGGTACCAACTAACGTGACATTTTGAATTTGCAAAGACATGTTGATAGACGTACTGCAATTATCAGATGTGTTTCATTGAACTGCAGTCTTTTGACAGCTATACTGAAACAAAATATGTAGATTGTGAAATTTATGATCATGAGGGAATTGTATGTTGACTGCAAAGTGTTGGCATGCTGTTTGGGTTTTTTTTTATAGTACTAGTGTTCCTCTTTGTTGAAAGAAACCTTCATTTGCATTTTTACATGATTTCTTGGGAAGCCAACATTTTATATTATAAACCACATTTCCAACAACCAGTGGAGAAAAGATAGAAGAATTAATAAAAACATTAAAATTTCTTAGAATTCTCTGTTTATTGGAAGTATGGAATCAATCCTGCTTCCTGCCTCTTCTGAAAAGGAGCCCCAACAGGTTTCCAGACAGAACACATTCGGTAGTTGTTAGCTGAGCAAGAGAATGGGAGGCTCTGGAAACCAAACACTAAGCTTAGGTAAGTGAGGGAGTGATGAATTCACAGTTGTAATAACCTTAAGTTTTAGCATCATCACAAAACAAAGAAGAGACGGGCTTTTGGACCAAGCTTCTAACTCTCAAAGCACAAAAAAATTTTAAGACTTACCCCAATTGGCGATAATAATTTTAAAGATAATATATACCAATTTGGTGATATTTCCAGGGGAAAGAATATATTTGATGAAAACTGTACTGCCATGGCAAAATTACAGCATATCTCTAAAACTATGATCCTGAGCTGTAGAGCAAAGAAGATTGGTGGAGCTGAAGGAGGTGGAGTATATGGGACTGAATGTGTTTTTTTGCAAATATTCGTAAAGTAGGTGTTACAGAGAATAAGCAGGCTAAATTGCATAAGAACTTACTCAAATCTGACTTCACTGCTAGGCTGTGACTTAACAGAAGTAGTTATCCCTTAATCCTGGTTTTGTTTTCTGAAATTTTTTTTGTCCTTAAGGTCTTATTTCTCTGTGAAGAAACCTCCTGTGCTCAACCATGGAATCGGGGGAAAATATCTAAATGTTTCTAAATTCATCTATATTGTCTAATTGAGGTAGCTCATTTTACATTAATGTCACAATTGAAAATATATATTCTCAGTGTAAGAGGTATATAACAGAAATGTCTTACTATTACAGATAATGCTCCATAACAATGATGAGAGAACCTTGTCTTGGTACATTTAGTAGCACATTGTACTAGCTAGAAGAGTTTACTGTGTTTTAAAAAAAATAGATGAAATCCTAATAAAAGGGAATGTGTTTTCTAGATTTTCATCATTATTTTGAATATGTTCAAGGAATTCCATTTTTCTTTCTTTTTTTTTTTTTTTAAAGGCAAGAAAGTAAAGGCCTCAGATAAATCTAGAATCTTGTGATCAATGTCAGTGTTTTTGTGAGCTTGCTCTTATCTCATGATTCAGCACCATGTAAAAAAAAAGAAACCTGTCAAAATAATACAAACTTATCAAGTCTTGCAAACTGAGTGTGAAATTCATGTGGTTGGTTCTTTCCTTATGTCTACTGTGCTCCTCACAAAGCTATCTTTCACAAACCTACTGAATCTAAGGGCGTTATTCTCACTGTTTGTTCAGTGCCAGACATGCCACATGGTATGAATTCATATAAAAGTAATATAAACAAGGTGAGAAAATAATGGAACACCACTTGATTTAAAGTATTTTATGATTTATTTAAAAATCAAAACCACAAATATTTTTTAAAATCAAATTAAAAGTTTTATTCAGTTTCTATGCAGAGTTGGAGCTCAAGGTATCCATATGCCTAAGATTACTTGCTTAAAAGTGTATCTTGGTTCTCCAGACTACTTTGAAAATCTCAATGTTAACCTTTGGGAAAAGACTGCCTTTGACAACTGAGTGGAAGACATCACATCACATCACATCACATCACATCACATCACATCACATCACATCACATCACATCACATCACATCACATCACATCACATCACAATCACATCACATCACATCACATTTATTAACAAGGAGCATCTGTAAGTTCCTACTTAGTTTGAATGGAATTTAACTGTTGATCTGTATCTGTAAAGCTGATCATCTCGTTGTCAAAAATGGAACTTCTCAAATTCTGTATTGATTCGATGGCATTCATCAACTTGAAAAAACTAATAATTCTGCATTGGTTATTAATAAAGTCTTATTTAGATATAGTCTGTTCATTCTAATCGTGCCTTTTTAGGATCATGGATTCATAAAATCATTTAGGTTGGAAAGGGCCTTTAAGATCAAGTCCAACCATTAACCCAGTCACATCCAACCCTAAATCATATCCCTCAGCACCTCATCTACATATCTTTTAAATATCCCAAGGGTTGGTGACTCCACCACTCCCATGGAAAGCCTGTTCTAATGTTTGATAAAACTTCTGGTGAAGAATTTTTTCGTAATATTCAGTGTAAACTGCCCCTGGCACAACTTGAGGCAGTTTCCTCTTGTCCTGCTGCTTGTAACTTGGGAGAAGAGACCAGCACCCACCCAGTTCTTTCAGGCTTCTTAATTAGTGAGAAATACACTATGAGCAAAACTATTCAGATCTTACTGTCCTTTATTCCAGTCTTTTATATATTCTCTCTACCTTTTAAAGGTTTTTTTTCCTCTTTTTTTTTTTTTTTGATCTTTATATACCTCTGACATAGATAAATTTTGATGGAAGAAGACATGGATTGAATACCAACAGGTATTCATCCTGACATCATGCCCAGTACATATACCTGTTGGCCAGCATGGGACAGCTGCCCATGCTGTACCCCTTCCTACTTCCTCATCAAAGTTAACCCTATCCTAGCCCAAACCAGGACATTTTACCCCTTATTCTATACCATCTACATCATGCCTAGTTTCACAATAAACAACATTTAAACACCACACTTCCTCTCCCTGAAAAAAAACCAACCAAACAAATATGGGCACACACAGAGAAGTATATAATTCCCTCAGTTTATAGGCATCCCCCTAATGTTCCCGTTGAGTCCATTTAGTCCATAACTTCAGGTCTCTTTCATGATAAATCTTTTGCAGCAGGGTAGATGGGGTGTGTGTGTGAGATAGGTCATTGCATGCAGTATCAGGAGTTTGCAGCTGGTCTATCCGGTGTGTCTTGTCTGTAAGTTGAAGGCACTGATCTTGAGGATGTCAGTGGATGCCAATTTACATTCCACCATTTTGTATCTTGCTCGTCCAGGTCCATCCTTCAGTGATCTGTGTGGTTCTTACTGTAGTGTCAGTGATATGGCATAGAGCAACTATGGTAATGGTGACATAAAACAGCAAAGTTATTTAACAACTAACATAATACAATTCAATTCATGGGATTCATGGGCTATTCTCACCCAAAATCAAATTTCCTTGAGGTACACACTGAATTTCCGCGTCCTTGCATATTACCCACCAAGTGTACCCAGGTCCCTGAGCAAAAACAATCCCACGAATGGGTTTGCCTTTATCCAAGGTAGGACTCACCCAGACTGCTTTCCCTAACAGATCTTTTACGTGCACTACAGGGACTTTATCCCTTTCTACAGTATGCAAAAGTTCCAATTGGACAGGGCCAGCTCTGTTCACAGATCCTCTGGAGTTGACTAGCCAGGTAGCCTTTTTAAATTTATATTCCAGTATTTGAATGTCCCACCCCCCACTGCTCTCAATGTGGTCTTCGATAGTCCATTATATCGTTCAATTTTTCCCAAGGCTGGTGCATGATAGGGGATGTGATAAACCCATTCAATGCCATGCTCTTTGGCCCAGGCATCTATGAGGTTGTTCCTGAAGTGTGTCCCATTGTCTGATTCAATTCTTTCTGGAGTGCCATGTCACCAGAGGATTTTTTCAAGGCCCTGGATGGTACAAGGCATACGATATGTTTCCAACCAGCCAGTGATCACCTCCACCATTGTGAGCATGTGGCGTTTGCCTTGGTGAGTCTGTGGCAGTGTGATGTAATCAATCTGCCAGGCCTCTCCGTTGTTTTGCCTCCGTTGTTGTAACCACCCCCACACAGCATTTGCTGCCATCCACAACTCAGTGTAGAGATAAAGCCTCGGCCAGTTTTCTCATTCAGCAATGTCTAAAGCCAACTGGATGGCTTTTACCTCTGCAGACTGGCTCGATTCACCCTTTACTTCTGCAGCTTCTGAAATTCTGCGTAGGGGGCTCCACACAGCTGCCTTCCACCTCCGATGCTTCCCCACAAGACACCAGGACCCATCGGTGAACAGGACATACTACTTCTTGTCTTCTGAAAGTTCCTCATATGATGGGGCCTCTTCAGCACATATCACCTCCTTTTCTGGTGATATTTCACTGTCTTCACACTCTGGCCAGTTCGTGATCAATTCCAGAATTCCAGGGCGGCTAGAACTTCGTACACGAGCTCGTTGAGTGATCAGTGCGATCCACTTACTTCCATGTAGCATTGGTTGCATGATGTGTGGAGGAGGCCCTCCCTTTGAACATCCAGCCCAGCACTGGCAGTCGGGGTGCTAGGAGAAGTTGCATTTCTGTGCCAATCACTTCTGACGCAGCTTGAACCCCTTCATATGCTGCCAGTATCTCCTTCTCAGTTGGAGTGTATTGGGCCTTGGATCCTCTATATCCCTAACTCCAGAACCCAAGGGGTCGGCCTTGAGTCTCCCGAGGTGCTCTCTGCCAAAGACTCCAAGTAGGGCCATTCTCCCCAGCTGTGGTGTAGAGCACATTTTTAACATCTGGTCCTGTTCGAACTGGCCCAAGCGCCATCACATGAACAGTCCCCTGTTTAATTTGTTCAAAACTTTGTTGCTGTTCAGGACCCTATTCAGAATCACTTTTCTTCCGTGTCACATGGTAGAGAGGGCTCACAATCATACTGTAATTTGCAATGTGCATTCTCCAAAAACCCACAACACCTAGGAAAGCTTGTGTTTCGTTTTTGCTAGTTGGTGGAGACATGACTGCAATTTTGTTGCTCACATCTACTGGGATATGGTGACATCCATCCTGCCATTTTATTCCTAAAAACTGGATCTCCTTCGCAGGCCCTCTGACCTTACTTTGTTTAATGGCAAAACCAGCCTTCAGAATAATTTGAATTATCTTCTTCCCTTTCTCAAGAACTTCCTCTGCTGATTTGCCCACACAACAGTGTCATCAATGTATTGCAGGTGTTCTGGGGCCTCGCCCTCCTCCAGTGTGGCCTGGATTAGTCCATGGCAGATGGTGGGGCTATGTTTCCACCAGTTGATTCTGGGTATACTGAACCTCTCTCCAAGTGAAAGAGAACTGGGACGTGCACTCTACTGCCAAAGGAATTGAGAAGAATGCATTGGCAATATCAATGGTGGCATACCATTTGGCTGCCTTGGACTCCAGTTCATATTGGCGTTCCGCCATGTCTGGCACAGCTGTGCTCAGCGGCGGCGTGACTTCAGGCCACAATAGTCCACTGTCAGTCTCCACTCTCCACCAGACTTTCGCAGTAGCCATATGGGACTGTTAAAGGGTGAGTGGGTTTTGCTGATCACCCCTTGGCTCTCCAGTTGGCGAATCAACTTATGAATGGGAATCACTGAATCTCTGCTGGTGCGATATTGCCGCCGGTGCACCGTTGTGGTCGCAATTGGCACCTGTTGTTCTTCGACCATCAGCAAGCCCACAACAGAAGGGCCCTCTGAGAGGCTGGACAATTGTTCAATTTCCTGTCTCCACTTCATCCACACCAAGGGCCCTTTGGTACCCTTTGGGATCCTTAAAATACCCTCTCTTGAGGTAATCTATGCCCAGGATACATGGGGCTTCTGGGCCTGTTACAATGGGGTGTTTGTTAAAATCACCCAGTTAAAATCACTTCAGCTTCTAACAAGGTTAGCTGTTGAGATCCCCCTGTCACTCCAGAAATACAAAAGGATTCTGTCCCTTTACAGCTTGATGGCATCAGAGTGCATTGTGCTCCAGTGTCCACTGAAGCCTTGTACTCTTGTGGGTTTGATGTGCCAGGCCATCGGATCCACACTGTCCAATAAACTCAGTTGTCCCTCTCCTCCACCTGGCTGGAGGCAGGGCCTCCCTAGTACTGGCCATGGCAGTCATTGCATACTTTTTGTAGAAAAGAGCTAGAAGTCCCCTCGAGGGGATCAGAATAGAGATCAACCCTTCTGTTCTGTTTAGGGAGCTGCACACTGGAAACTGGAGCAGCGTCTTTCCAGAAGAAATTGCTTCTTCTAACTGTTTTTCCCTGTAACTCCCATACCCGTCCCCTGAAGACCAAAGTAGGTTGCCTATGCCACTTGTTCATGTTCTCTCCCTGGTCCTGCAGGTAAGACCACAAAGCACCTCATGGTGTATGCCCTCTGTATTCCCGCTCTTGAACAGAGGGACGTGTACTAATAGCTGAAGTAGGGACTTGGGCAGGTGGAGGGCGAGACATATCTTCTTTGAATTGGTGGAACTCTTGTGACATTTTATCTACAGCTGAAACAACAGCCTGTAGGGAGGAAGACAGACTTTCTTCATATTGCCAAAGTTGAACACCCATTTCCCCCAGTTTTCCCCTCGCCTTCTTTCCAGGAGATGACTGCCAATGAATTTGTATTAGCACTTTGCAGAAAGATTGTGTGCACTGGACCTCATCTGGGTCTGTTGGTGACTGCTCATTATAAATAATTTCCCGCACAGCTAACTCCCTCAGGTACTGGATACCTTTGTCCATTGTGGTCCACTTGCCTGGGTGGCATACAATATCTTCTTTGAAGGGGTATCTTTCCCTCACACCAGACAAAAGTCTTCTACAGAGGCCAAGGACTTCTGTCTTTCTTCCAATTGCCTTGTCAATGCCGCTATCCCTGGGCAGAGAGCCCAGCTGCCTGGCTTCCCTGCCCTCCAAGTCCAAGCTGTGAGCCCCATTCTCCCAGCATTGAAGCAGCCAGGCGACAAAGTGCTCACTTGGGTGGCAGCTGTAATCCTTTCGCACTTCTCGCAGTTCATTCAGGGACAAGGACCGGGTGATTATCTCTGGCTCTGACTCTTCCTCCCACTCCCGTGATGATGCTGGTTCATCTCCATCCCTCACAAGGTGAACTGATTTTTTTGTGTATTTGTTTTTCTGGACAGGAGCAACTGACACTGGCACAGGTTGATCCTCTGATTCAGAATCAGTGTCTGCTATTGGAGATAGGGCAACAACAGTGTCAGTTGCCTCGGTTTGAATAGCCACAATGGTTGCTATGGTGACATTACTAATCTGTACAAGTAAAAAAACTCTTTCAATACCTGTTCATATTCTTCTGTATGTCAATCCCTCCATAGCTGCCCAACCTCATAACAGTCTGAAAAACAAATTTTGCAACCCTACCCAAGAAAAGCACCTTACCTAGAGGACAGAACAATAAAACCAGAATGACTGGAACATCCCAAGTGTATTCTGAATTGTCAAAAGCTATTGCCGTTAACCTGAATGAGTAAGGGAGGATGGAAAAAAATGGAGAAAACTACATCCCTCCATTTTTCCCATGAATTGAGTGTCATTATTGTCACTACCTTCTGAGAAGAAATGTCCAAGTTGCAGAAATGACAACCAAGTCATGTACAAGTACTGGCCTAGCTCCATACCCAGTCATACAACCATACCATAAGCCGGTAACAACCAGTATATCAGAATGAATGCTTTCATCCCTTTTCCAAAGGCAATGAACACTATCAATGAGAATACATAGTGCATATGTGAAATTATATCCTAGCCCAAACCAGGACAATTCTACAGGATTGTCCAGTAATTAAGAAAAAAGTGATATTTTGCAATCTTAACTGGAAGCCAGGAAAGCTGTGGGCTGCATGATCAAATAGTGAGGTGGGTTGTTAACTGGTTGGAGGCAAGAAGGCAGAGAGTGGTGATCGGTGGGGCAGGGTCTAGTTGGAGGCCTGTATCTAGTGGAGTCCCTCAGAGGTGGGTGCTGGGACTGGTACTGTTCAATATATATTCATTAATGACCTTGATGAGGGAACAGAGGACACTGTCAGCAGGTTTGCTGATGATCCTAAACGAGGAGGAGTGGCTGACACACCAGAAGGCTGTGCTGCCATTCAACAAGACCTGGACAGGCTGGAGGATTGGGCAGGGAGAAATCTAATGAAATTCAACAAGGGCAAGTGTAGAGTCTTACATCTGGGAAAGAATAACCCAATGTATCAGTACAGGCTGGGGAATGAAAGGGACCTGAGGGTCCTGGTAGGCAGCAGGATGACCATGAGCCAGCAATGTGCCCTCATGGCCAGGAAGGCCTATGGCATCCTGGGGTGTATTAGAAGCGCTGTGGTTAGTAGGTTGAGAGAGTTTCTCTTCCCCCTCTACTCTGCCCTCATGAGACCGTATCTGGAATATTGTGTCCAGTTCTGGGCCCCTCAGTTCAAGAAGGACAGGGAGCTGCTGGAGAGAGTTCAGTTCAGGGCCACCAAGATGATAAAGGGAGTGGATCATCTCCCTTATGATGAAAGGCTGAGGGAGCTGGGGCTCTTCAGCTTGGAGGAGAATGAGGGATGACATCATTAGTGTTTTCAAGTATGTAAGGGGCAGGTGTCAGGAGGATGGAGCCAGGCTGTTCTCAATGATGTCTAATGATAGGACAAGGGGCAACAGGCACACAAGCTGGAATATAAGTTCTGAAGAAATACAAGGAAGAATTTCACTGTGAGAGTGACGGAGCACTGGAACAGGCTGCCCAGATGGGTTGTTGAGTCTCCTTCTCTGGGGATGTTCAAAACCCACCTGGACATGTTGCTGTGAGACTTACTCTAGGTGGTTCTACTCAGGCAGGAGGATTGGAGTAGGTCATCTTCTAAAGTCCCTTTCAACCCTTGAGATTATGTGTGGTTCTGTGAAGGGATTCTGCATTTCAGTAGTGGTCAGTACTGTTGGTTGGAGGTCCTCCTCCTCTTTCAGGATATGCAACTATTAACTGAAAAACAGACAACTGAGAAACATCATAAAAGTTGTATTATCTATTTGATGACTGGCAGGGAGATCGATAGAGATAGCAAAGTCACGGGTTTTTTGCATGCAGTGTTCTCCTTTCTTCGACATAACATTGTCATTTATATTCCTGCAGCACCCTGTCTTGTTTTCTACAAAGCTTCAAATTTACCATGAATGAGAAAGTAATTCTATAGATAACAGTATCTCGGTACAGTTGATTAAGGCCAACCCTACAGGAAAAAAAAGTAAAAAGATTGTGCCATAATGCCTGCATTACTCTACTTGAGGGCAAAATTCATTTCTACCTGCAATTTTGGATTTTTTTTTTTCATGAATTGTTTAAATTGAGCTAGAGTGCTATTCTGATGTGATCAGCTGGGTATGTAATATTTGCTTTACTTAAAAAAAGATAAGAATAACTTGAAGTACAGAATTATATTATCTGGTGGCACAACAGCTGCTATCCCAGGTAATTGTGGGCTGATGTGGTCAAGTCTTTCCATGCTTTCCAAAATGGTCTGGTTTGGGTATTTTCTTTATGTACTGAGGGTGGAGAAGAACACTTTTTTTTAATTTGGTCTATAATGTCCATGTAGATATATCTCTGTTGGGAAATTAGATTTCAAGTATTCTATTAGGAACCCATCCAAATAAATGTACAGAATGCTATAAAACTGGAGAAAGTAAATTTAATGATTTTCCCCCAGTTGAAAATGTAAGTATAATAGTGTTCAGCTTATAGCTGTTTCCTACATAAACCAGAATGTAAGTCTGGTAATACTTCAAATCAAATCTTGTGCAAGTAATTTGTATTTAGAATCCTATTATTAGAAACATAGGAATCATTACTTTCCCTCTTGAAGCTTTGTATTTTCTGTTTTTATAGTTTAATGTTAATGCTAAAAGAGCAATCTTTATAAAAATGTAAAATATCAACCATAACTTTTAAACACATAAGACGATAAGCAGAAGAAAGCATCTGAGTTACAAATATGAAATTACACATTGCCAGTAATTTGATTGACAAGCACTGTGTGGAGATACTGACAACTGTTGCTTTTGCATACTTTTTTATTTTTATAGTTGGCTTCTAATTGGCAAGCACAGATGGCCATATATTATCATGTGTGTATGTTTCTGAGTTAGAGAAAACATTTATGTGATATTTTTAATTGCATTGTCTAAATATCAGGTGTTAACTGCTCCATATTTTTATTTTAATTCCTAAGTTATAGCATGGGATTTTTTGAACTATTTTAGCATTTTGTAAGTAATATGAAAGGATTTTGTGCCCAGCTTTTGAATAATTGGAAGGTTTGTTCTCAGGTAACTTCATTTAATCAATATGATTTTGTGGTTGTAGCAACTTTCAATAGTTTTTCTTGAAGAAATTATTCAGATTTTACATTGTCAGGCTTTTCTCTTGATGATAAAGAGGAATATTCTATCACAAGCTCAGAATTGGTTGTTTCAATGGTACTTGAAACTGTTTTAACCAGAAGTTTAAATGATTTTAGAGAAACTGTGTGGACTGCTGTCTGAGGGATCAGGCATGTTCTGTCCATTCCAGGAAGCTGAGTGTGCTGTATAACATTTCTTATTTTGCTTAGAATGCTGAAGATGCTCTATAGGAGCTGTTTTGTAGTAGTGTATTTAGCTGATTTATGTAAAGTCAGTGTACTGTTTCTCTCTGGAGTTCTGTTTCTCTCTGGAGGAGAATTTAGGACTCCTGTAAATTGAAAACATCAGTCCAGCTTTTTTAAATGAAACCATCTCTCTCGGGGATTAATTGCAATTATGTATGGTTATTAGGCAGAAAGGTGGTCATTGAGGAGAAAAATTACTAAGTACTAGACATGAAAATAATTTTTTACTGGAAATAAACTTTGTTCTTTCCCTATATTATTACATAAATTCAGATTGGAGTTTTTCCTGACTCCAAAGTCTAAAGGTAAACTCACTTTTTGCTGCCTCAGGAATACCTTAAGAATGTTTTTCTGGGGTTATTTTGTAGAGAATTAAGGGCATCATGTAAAGAGAATTTTCTGTCTCTGTAAAGAGACAGAAATTTATTAACTTTTTGGTTCCATGTAGTATTTAATGACATGGTTTTGTTGCTTTTAGGCTATTTCTATTCCAGAAGACCTTTCTTTTGGCTTTTTTAAAGACCTAAATATGGTGGAATAAACATACTTAGTGCTTTACTCCTGCTGTATTACAGTTGTTTTCTGAAAATAAATTGTTATCATGAAAGAACTCCAAGGGATTAATTAAATGTCTTCAGCTGCTGATTTAACTCTATATAGTGAAATAGCTGATACAATGATATGCTTCTTAAAGAACAGGTGCTAAACCAGTTGCTTTAGGAGGAAAAAAAGTGAAGTCACTACCCAAGCAATGCTCAGATTGTTAGTAGATTTTTTTTTTATGGTACAGACAGCAACATACTTACTGACATGTGTCTGATGCCTGCTGGTTTCCAAAATTTCAACTTCTGAATAAATTACTGTTTTAATGCCTGTATTTGGTCACTGAATTAGTACTGTGCCATAAAAACAGATTTTCTTTGGAAACCCTGATGAAGCTTGTTAGCTATGACTGTCCATTATGTCTTTCTTTATTTCTCTTTCTTGTGGAATATGGTATTTATCTGTGTGTTTTGTTCAAAGAATTCCTTTTGAACACTTCATGAAGGGTTGTACTGTTGGTAAGAATGATCCTTACTGTAATTCACTTGACTGCACTGGGTTTACATAAATCAACTGTAGTAAATGTAAAGCCTAGCATTATAAATTTGTTGGATCAAACACAATATATAGAGAAAAAGTGGGTATAAAATTGAAGACCAGTATATAATTTTAATGCTTAATTAGCACGGGGGCTATATCGTGATTGCCTTCTCTTCAAGGGGGCAGTATCTGCCTTTTACTTCCACAAGACAACTTGTTTCACAAGCCTGATGAGCAGAGAGAGACCTGGGAGAGGGGTTGTGGAGTCTCCTTCCTTGGAGGTAGGAGAATGGTAGGGTTGGAAGGGACCTTTAGAGATCATCTAGTCGAACCCCCCTACAGAAGCAGGTCCACCTAGATCAGGTCACATAGGAATATGTCCAGGCAGGTCTTGAAGACCTCCAAGGAAGGAGACTCCACAACCGCTCTGGGCAGCCTGTTCCACTGCTCCATCACCACCACAGTAAAATAGTTTTTTCTTGTGTTTGAGTGGAACTTTTTGTGTTCCAGCCTCATCCCATTACCCCTTGCTTCGTTGCTAGCTAGCTACTATAGAAAAAAGAATGTCCCAATCTCCTGACAGCCACCCCTTAGGTATTTGTAAATGTTAATAAGATCTCCCCTCAGTCTCCGGTTCTCTAGACTAAACAGCCCCAGTTCCCACAGCCTTTCCTTATATGAAAGATGTTCCAGTCTCCTGATCATCTTGGTGGCCCTGCGCTGGACTGTCTCCAGAAGTTCTCTGTCCCTATTGAGCTGAGGAGCCTAGAACTGGACACAGGACTCCAGGTGAGGCCTCACCAGGGCAGAGTAGAGAGGAAGAAGAACCTTCCTTGATCTGTTGGCCACACTCTTCTTGATGCATCCCAGGATGCCATTGGCCTTCTTGGCCACGAGGGCTCATTGCTGGCTCATGTTTAGCTTATTATCAATCAAGACTCCCAGGTCTCTCTCAGCAGTGCTGCTCCCCAGCAGTTCGACCCCCAGCCTGTAGTGGTGAATGAGGTTGTTCCTTCCCAGGTGCAGGACTCTGCACTTGTCTTTGTTGAACCTCATGAGGTTCCTCTCTGCCCAACTCTCAAGCTGGTCAAGATCCCGCTGAATGGCAGCACAGCCTTCCAGTGAATCAGCCAGTCCTCCCAGTTTGGTGTCATCAGCCAACTTGCTGAGGGTACACTCTGTCCCCTCATCCAGGTCATTGATGAACATACTGAACCACAGTGGCCCCAGAACCAATCCATGAGGAACTCCACTGGCCACAGGCCTCCAACTCCATTCTGTGCCATTGATCACTACCCTCTGTGCTCTGTCATCCAGCCAGCTCTCAATCCACCTCACTGTCCACTCATCCAAGCCACACTGCCTGAGCTTTCTAATGAGGATGTTATGGGAGAGGGTGTCAAAAGCCTTTCTGAAGTCAAGGTAGATGACATCCACTGCTCTCCCCTCATCTAGCCAGCTGGTTATGCACTCATAGAAGACTATCAGGTTGCTCAGGCTATCAGTGCCCCTTAGCAGTGAGTCACCCACAACAAGCACCCATTGTCTCTTCTTACTGTGTCCATTACTTATTGCAGGTGGAGCAGCTGATGTGTTGTTTGGTGTGTTGTTTGATGGGTTTTCCTCTTTTGGAACTTGCTTGTCAAAGACCCTTGTCCCCAGTGCCTCCTATTTATTTGTAGTAGAAATTCCAGAAGGAGGGCTTTGAAGACAAGCCTTTGTCCTTTTTTTTTGTAACCAGAGTGCATGGCTTGTTAGTTTCACTGGAGGCTTGCACCTGAATGCAGAAGCCTGTGTCTTTCTCCACCTCTGCCCCTCTAATTCTACAGAGCCTACTAATGGTTTCCTGCAGCTCTTTCACCAGGCCCTGCAGTTCCTGAACTTGAGGGCACCTATGACACCTTGTTGCCTCAGAAGCTTAGGTTCCTAAGCAGCCTAAACTGTCCCTGCACTCCACCTGGACTGAAGCTTCTCTACTAACCGGCTCTGTCTAGGCGGATGCATTGACCTTCACTAGGGTTTTGTCCACCTGAGCCTTGGCTTTAGTCCTCTGGCAAGTGCTCACCATTTTGCTAGGTTCAAGCTGGGGCACTTCTCTGACTTCTGTTTCTCTAAGCGGGCCGCGGGGTTGTTCCATGCCCATCCTCCCTGTTCGCCCTGCCTGCGCGAACTGCTGCACCACACCTGGGCGCCTCGTCACTTCCTGTTTGCAGGCCGCGCAAACTGCCGCGCTACACCTGGGTGTCGCTCCCTGGGGGACGATTAAATCCCCCGCGGTTGCTGCGGCTCCGCCTCCCGGCAAGACCTCCCCCTCGCGAGAGCTGCCTGGTCCTGGCAGCTCTCCCGGCTTTTCCTCCACTCCTCATGCTCCAGGAACCCCTGGATTACCTCAATCGGCCGTACAGCCGTGAATAAACAAGCCATGCCTCCGCTGTATGTCCTGCCCATAAAAATACCAAATATACCCCAGAGAAGTGCGTCCAGCTGGGGTGTAACTTACTAGCGGTTAGTACATATTATTAAATTGCCGAAGTCTAGTGGATTTGCTTGTAAACATAAACATGTTGGCATGTATAGTGCCTGAGGATAAATATTGATATTTTTATTTCTAAAGGGCTGTGAGATAGCAAGTTCATATGCATTGCAATAAACAGTACTGTACCTGTACTAATGCTTTCAGAGTATCCAAAGCTTCATATTAGGATTAATTTTCAAGCATCTGTATTAATTCAACCATGAATTAATATACAAACACATTTGCTATGTACAAATTTTCAAAACCATTTCATGGGATGTAAGGAACAGCATGACAAAGCAGTGAAGTTTTCAAATTCAAAAAGTTGAAGAAAATCATATGATGTGTTAAAAACTCGGTTTAGCAAATTAAATAGGATCAAATGTGACTGAAACATTTGTGTCTCCTTTGTTTAAATTTTTTGAACAAATTTTAGCTGTGGCCTGGAATTTCCTGGCTTTGGCAAGCTGGTTGATTTAAGAAAGGCTAAAGGAGGAGAGGAGGGAACATTTGTCCTTGCAAGGGGCTGAAAGATTTTCTGGGTTAGTTAATCCATTCATGAATGTCATGGTATAAAACCAACCAGCAATAGCACTCACTCCCCTCAACACCACCATGTTCTATGGGAAGGAGAATTGGAAAGTAAAACTTTGTGGACTGAGATAGGGACAGTTTAATAGGACAACACAATGAGAAAAAAAAACAATAATACCAATAAAAGAATATATAAAGCAGCTGATGCACAGTGTGATTGCTCACCAGCTAGAACCTGACACTCTGCCCATTCCCAAGCTTCAATCCCTTATCCTGCTGGCCAGCTCTCCCAGTTGTATGCTTGGCATGACATCATATATGTTGAATATCTACTTGGCTAATTAGGGTCAGCTGTCTTGGCTATGTTCCCTCCCAGCTTCTTGTGGAAATTAGCTCTATCCTATGTGAACCCAGGGCAGTTAACGTTGTGATAATTGCTCCTCCTTCCCCACCTGCCCTTGGAAAATTGTTTCAGAAGATTTTAGGACATTGAAGACTGATCTTGTGTCTGTAGCATTCTTTTTTTTTTTTTTTTTTGGCTTAGTTAAATAAAGTTTCAGGATCCATTTTTAAATTAAAGTTGATGTTACACATAAACCTAGTGGAAGAAGTGCATTTGTGTCAGTGCATACCTCTTTCCTTCCTATTATTACTAATCCTTTGATACTCTGGGCAGAAGCAAAGAGTAAACCATGCCCTTTGAGATAGCACCTGACTGGTCATCTCCTTCAATGCAGGGTGAAAGAGGCTCTGTTTTACATCATCTGCCATGGCTTAGGTGTGACAAGTACTTCCTAATGTTTCAGGCTTCAAGCTTGGATGATCTGTGCTTTTTTTTTTTTAACAGAGCAGCATGCAACAAGCTCTTTATTGTGCTCTCATTGTTGAAAACTGACGGCACGACCCAATCCACTTATTTCCTCTTCATTTTGAGGAAACAGTACCAGTGTGGGTCAGAGGTGTCTTTCACCCCTCTGGATCAGCAGAGGCAGTTATATAGCATTCAATGAGAAGGATAAAGTTAAAAGTAGGTATGTGAAAGCAGGTTCATCAAGACACCAGATGGGCAATTTTTTTAGTAGTTTGAGGCATTGCTTTCCCAGCGTTGAAATGTGCTTGGTGTACTTCTGTCTGTTGTTGTAGACTGACTTGAGAGTATTTTCATGCACTTAATTTCCATTCATTGTCCAGAAAATAATCCAGCTGTAATTAACTTAGCTGTTCCTGGGTCTATTCCTATTTAAATTCTTGGGACATGGAAGAACAGACCAGATCAGAACCACACTAATTCTGAGGCTTTTCAGCTCACAGTGCCATCTGGAGGGGTTCATTCAAGTTCAATACCCTTGGTTATTAGCACTGACAACAGTACTCTCTAACCTGATACAGACTGCTGCTAAAGAGATGAAGATAATTGCCGTGTGTGCTGTTCTTACTGTCCTGAGTTTTCTTCTATGATACTTCAAATGTAACTGTAAATTGTAACCATCACTGGTTTTCTTCAGAGTGCTGCAAAAGAATGTATGTATCTGAATCTGAAAGACATTTAAACTTGTATTTAGGGAAAGAGTGTAGCATTTATTTGGAAATTTTCATAACCGTATTGGAATCCTCTAATACTCATGACACACTTAAGTCTCTGTTAGGGGGAGACACTCCAAGGTCCTAACCCTAGGAAAATCTGACTATGTGTGCAACATATTAAAAAAAAAAGTAGCTTGGAGATGCATCATTCCTGAGTGATTTTCTTGTTCAGTTAGCCTAATGTTTCCCATTGTCATGGTTTGACATGACAGCCTTTTCTGGTAAGGGGGAAGGGGCTGTAAAGATGGCTTCTGTAAGAAGTTGCTCACAGCTCTCACCAGCTCTGAGCCAGACCCACTTCTGGGGCTGAGCCAATTAGACACCTCCATGATCACTTTTTAAGAAGAAGCGGAAGAGGAGGTTTCTTCCTCTGTCTTCTTCCTTCTTCTCTGCCCCTTCTTTTTCTTCTAGCTGGTGGTGGTTCAAGGAGTAGGAACAGCGAGAGAAACGACCATGCGGACTCCAAGGTCAGTGATGAAAGAGAGGAGGAGGTGTGTTGGAGCAGAGACTCCCCTGCATTCTATGGAGAGAACTGGTGAAGCTGAGATTTATTTTCATTTCTTTAAAGACCCCATATCAGCGGTAAAAACTCGTTTTGATAATGAGTCTCTGGGGCAGAGACTCATGTTGCTAAAGCTGGCCCCGGACCAAGGGCAGTGGTTCACTTCATTAAAGGCCCCAAGCCTTCATTAAAGGTCCTGAGCCAGGGACAGTGACTATGGCCAGAGGAGGCTGTGTCCCGTGGGAGGGACCCACTGACTTCACTGCAGACCCCAAGCCAGGGGCAGTGATTTTCTTCTTTAAAACTATGACCGGAAGAGGCCGTGTCCCGCAAAAGGGACCCAATATCATATCCACAGCTGTAACTCTGGGGAGGAACCCACAACAAAGCAACTCAAACTTATGCCCAGAAGAGGCCTTGTCCCGAGAGAGGGACCCTGTATCTGCAGAAACTGCAACTGGGGTGAAGAATCCACGCCAGAGATATTCACCAAGGACTGCATCACATGTGGGGGACTCTGTATCGGCAGAAGCCACAGCTGTTGGGAGCAACCCACACCAGAGAAGTTCATTAAGTGCGTCCTGGAGGAGGAACCCCGTGTTGGAGCAGGGGAAGAATGCCAGGAGTTGTCCTCATCTGAGAAGACAGAAGCGGCAGAGCCCATCTGTGAGAGACTGACCACATCCCCCACTCCCTGAGCCATTGTGGGGGGAGGAGGTAGAGATATCGGGAGCAGTGAGCTGGGCCCAGGAAGAAAGAAGGAATGGGGGAGGGAGATCTTAAAGTGCTGGTTGTAATTTTCTCATCATCCTAATCCCTTTTTGCTTTTATTCTGTTCTGTTTCTTGTAGAATAAACTCTCCTACTTTCCTCTCTAAGTCGAGTACTGGAGTCTGTTTTGCCCAGAAATGTAACTCGCAGCAAGCCCTCCCTACCCTTGTCTTAATCCACAACAATCTTGCTTATCTCTTTACTCCCATTTTGCTGGGGCCTCCTCCATCCTAACAAGGGTGGGGGTGAATGGGGGCAGCCAGCGAGAAACTGTTGTGGTGCTGCTGTGCTAGCTGGGCCATACCACGACAATATACAGCAGTAACAGCTGGGAACTGACCAGCCTGGTGTGAAGCTCTGGTGAGGAGGACCAGAAAGTTCTATTAGACAGCAAGCTAACTGTGAGCAAGCAGCATGCTCACCAGCAAGAAGCATGAGAAACCTCTTTGAAATGATGCTCAGTGCCTATCAGCAAACAACTAAGATATAAAAGTTCCTGCATGACTGAAAAGACCCTACACAATCCTGTTTTGTAAACCAGATTTTGATAGCAAATACCATTTGTTATTTGAGAATCTGGTCTCACAATACAGTGGAAAAAGGCCTCATGAGCCTAACAATCTACTCCTAGCTTCAGTGCTTCAGTGTATATATTGCATTTAACAGCAGAAAGCATATCTTAAACTTTCAGCCTAGCAGACTGAAAGTCTCCTCAGGAGCAGTATCTGCAACTAAGCACACGGAGGTTATTCAAAAGTGAAATAGTATTGTTTGTCAGGTGTTGCTTGGGACTTACCACCAACATAAAAGAGACAGATTTGTCTGAGAAAGGAGTATTTATTTGTTTTGTGTGTTGGGCAGATGCTAAAGAGTCTACTCTAATCTGCATCTCATTGTATAACATTGTCTTGGTTTAGGCCCATCAGGGAACAAAGGCCACGATTAGCCTCAAGTACCGAAGAGGCTGAGGATTGCTCGAGGGCAGGGAGGGCTTAATTGCCGCTTAAGGTTCAGGACAAAACAGACCAGGCTACTGGTCTGGGGAAGAAAACAAAAAATAATTTAATGCAACATCAACTAAAACATACCCACAAAAAACCCAAAACATAACCAAAACGAAACAACACAGAGTAATACATCAATGGAAAGTCCAACCAGCCTTTTTAAGAACACCTTCCCGCCACACCTCCCCTCTTCCCGGGCTCAGAGCCCTGATCCCGAGGTTTTTACCTTGCCCCCCCCTGAACGATTCAGGGGGGCAGGCAGTGGAGGTCTCAGTCAGTCTGCTCCCAATAGTTTCTGCCGTCTGTCCCTCCTCAGGACGGGTGAACTCCACACCAGTCCTCCCTGCGAGTCCGTGGGGTAACTCACACGCATGGCAGCCCTGCACGGGCTGCTCCGACGTGCACCCATTCCAGAGGCTGCAGCTCCTCTCTGCCTCTCGTGTGGGGCTGCTCTGCGGCGTGCAGGCTCTCCAACACGGCCTGGGCCATGGCCGTCTCCCCACACAGTCCCTCGCCCGTCCGGGCTCACTCACATGGAGCTGCTGGTGGCTCTCAGTCCTGCCACGGATCTCCACAGGTTTCAGCGGCACAGCTTGCATTCTCGCCACGGCCTGCAGAAGGGTCTCCGGTCTACTGCTCCTCCTTCCTTCCTCCTCTGGCTGAAGGGTCCTCGTGGTCGCCTCCATCTTGTATCCCTCTTACACCTCCTGCCTCGCATTTCAAATTCCCGTCCCCTAAATAGTGATCGCAGAGGCGCCAGATTGGCCCAGCTGGGCCGGAGGTGGGTGTGAACCCAGGAGCCGGGGGAGGGTCCACAAACTCTTTACCGGGTCTTCACTGCAACCCGCTCCCCCTGTTACTAAGCCAAAAGCTGCTCCTTGCTAAACCAGAACAAACATGTTGTGGTAAAATGCATAACTACAATATATCACAGAATCAGACTTTGGCTGCAATCATTAAGACAACACTTTGGTGTATCATGAAACTCACAAAAGATAATAAAAAGTCCTGTGATAGAAAGATTCAGGCTCTTCCAGTTATGTTCCTATTCCTCATCACTGAATGATAAGGTGTAATTTCAGAATGATTACTGAGAGTGAAAGTGAAACCAAAATATTTAGACTAAGACAAACTGATAACTTTTCTTAAAAGGTGAAGGAATAATTTAAGATTCACTTGCCCAAGCAATGACAGGTCACTACTCCCCTGGTCCACAGATAAGCATTTATGGCTACAAAGGCTTGCGACAGCACACAAAGGACAAAAAGCAGGGCACTGGAGTGGGATTTGTTTGGCCACTTATAAATCACAGATAGATCCCACAAAGTCTTGACTTGGATGTCCTGCAAGTCAATAGGGACAAACCAAAAAGGCCAACCTGAATTTTAAACTTTGATATTGTTCACAAGCTGGAGATCTGCTGGGATTATCTACTCTACCTTCTCCTGGATAACTGAAAAAATGCCTACTGTAATCTCTCTCTCTCAGCTGTGACCTGGTTTTATGACTCCAGTACACAGTAATGGTTTAATGTTCCACTGCAGCAGATAAGAGGGCATCAAAGGGATAAGAAAGAGAGCCTGGGAGAGAGCAACACTGAGATTTAGGCAGTAAAGCCCTGCCTAGGCTGTTTAAAACTCATTTGTTGTTAGGTCACCAAGTTTTGTAAAAACTTGACAGTGCCCACTAAAGAAGTGTTGAACAGGCTAACTTCTAACCATATTAGAGAAGAATGTGACACTTCATCACTTTTTGTCATATTCTCAAAAGCTCTAAGCATGGAGGACTGTGTTGTCAAAGCACTAACTCCTGGGTGTGAGCAACTTTCCAGTGCAGTCTACATTTTGCTGATATGTGTACTAAAAAAAGGATAACTGACAGCGAGATGAATTAAAAATTGTCAATAGACATCTTTCTAGTGAACTCCATTGATTCTATTCTATTATTCTAGTCTGTTAATCAATGATTAGGAGAGTATTACAACTCTTTCCAAATCTTGAGATAAAAACCTAAAGAAAGAAAACAACTGAGCAAGCAACCTGAAAATATGTTCAACCTATTTTGTCACAAAGTTGAAAATCCAAACTGTAGATAAATGTTCTCTGCAAGTTTCAATCTACTTATCTGTTGAGGCAAATGGAGCTTGAGGTTTTTTTCTTCCAATCAACAGATGCATAATTTACTGAATGAGTGTCCTGGTTCAGCCCAGCTAGCACAGCAGCACCACGACAGTCTCTCACTGGCTGCCCCCATTCACCCCCACCCTCGTTAGGATGGCAGAGGCCCCAGCAAAATTGGAGTAAAAAGATAAGCAAGATTGTTGTAGATTAAGACAAGGGCAGGGAGGGCTCGCTGCCAATTACGGTTCTGGGCAAAACAGACTCCAGTACTTGACTTAGAGAGGAAAGTAGGAGAGTTTATTCTATGTTGCCGCTACTGGCAACACCACCAAGCTGCCCGCACAGATCACTCAGCCCACCCCCACTGAGGGGACAAGGATCACCACACACTCAGCATAGATGATACTTTATTCCAACCCCTTGTTTACACCATGTGCCTTTATCTGCTAACACCAGCATCTCCTCTCACTCCACCTCGTGCCCACCTCTTCTGTACCCTCCACCTCTCGCGTTACAACCCGAGATCTTCCGGATGCCTACTACATCTCCTCGTCCCTATGCTCAATGACTCCAGTGTCCTGTGGCACAGGCTGATACATAATGTGTCTGCCCAGTATGCATGCTAGCTGAGCCAATTGTGGGAAGATATGAACAGATGCTGGTCGTGTTCAACTTCACTACCCAATCTCGCTGATAGTTGAGTGACCCCAACTGGATCTGCATCACTCCAAAGAACACGTCAACCTGCAAAAGAGAGTAGACTGTTAGACTCATATTTTTCGTCGTATTCGTTTTGCCAGGACCCACTACCAGGTTCCCTCCTTTTCTACACAAGCGTACCCTTGGCTCGAGCATCTGAGCTTCCACCCTGATTCCCACTCCCCAGTGTGGATGTGCTGTAATTTGACTGCTGGTATTAACATGTTGCCTATCAGGGGTAATTCTATGTCCTATGCTCTCCCCCTCCCTAAGACAGTTGAGCTGTACTTGTAGGGTAGCATGAGCACATTCAACGATCACCTGTCCCTGGCTGTTGTGAGGGATACCGTGCAGCAATTTAATCTGCCAGGTTCATTCTTGTGTCACGTGGGAGGTGTAACAAGTCCCATTGACAGTTTTGATTTGTGCAGGATGTCCTAGGATGGCTATACATTGTAGCCAGTGCCTGACCACGTGGCATGCTGTGGCTCAATGCATGGGGGTAGCTCCCATCTGTCTCCCTGTTTCCATACCAGTGCTGCTGTGTTGATCTTTGATGAGGCATCTGTAAACGTGTGTCTTTACAGTCCCATGCAGCTCCTTCACAACCTTTGTTTCTAGGGGAGTCCATTCATATCTGTTCCCATCGGTCACTGAATCATAGAATATTAGAATGTTAGAATGTTAGGGATTGGAAAGGACTCCCAGAGATCATCCAGTCCAACCCTCCCTCAGTAGAAGTAGGTTCACCCAGACCAGGCCACACATCCAGGCAGGTCCCGATGACCTCCAAGGGAACAGGCTTCACAATCCCTCTTTGGGCGTCCTGCTCCACTGCTCCATCACCCTCACAACAAAACAGTTTTTGCACCTTTATTTTTTTTCACTAACAAGCATCAGACTTTTAGAATCAGCAGCAAAACTAGCATGTTTATACTACTTCTAATTGGTCCTTTCTCTAAAAGCCAGCTGCATTTTCTGTGATAAGCCTTGGGGTTTCACATACTGCTTCAGCCTCCTCCTTGCTGGAGCTTGTTATCATGTAGGCATTCTTTCTTCTCCTTTTCTCACAGTTGAGAGCAGCTCAAGGACAATCCGCATATTAGTTCTCAAAGCATGGGTTGTTCACTGTTTCCAGGCCATGGCCTCTTTCAGACAGAAATTCCTCCACAACTCCCCCTTTTTATTTTTGAGCAACCCATGCCTGGTAAGCTTCTTTTTATACACTGAAAAAAACCCCACAGCTGACAAACAAAATTATTACACTTGTGCTAAAAGGAAAATCTATAGCAGTTCTATTTTGCAAGGTTGCATGTCTAATACTACTTACATCACTAATCAAGTCTAAAATACAAACCACTTTGTATAAACTTTCTTCACTCCCTTTTTTTTTGGTCCCACATATCCCCACCACCCCCCCCGTATCCGCACCACCCCCCGTCCTCCAGCTCTCATTTCTACCACTCCTCCAGGCATCATCTTCGGTGGCCAATAACGCGGCTGACTTTTCTCCTTTCTCATTCCTGGCGTCGTGGGCATTGTCCTCGGCATTGCTCCCGGCGCCACTCCCAGCACTGCTCCTGGCGGTGCAGTTGGTATTACTCTCTCCTGCGTTTTCTTTTTCTTTGTTTCCCCTCGCATGCCCAATGGTACCCAGTCTAACATGGGGTCGGGCTTCCCCACTCTCCCGTGATCCTCTTGCACTGTACTCTCGCTCGACTCCACCCGCTCGGCATTCCCCGCCTGCATCCGCTGCAACTTGTCCCAGGGGTAACCTGGCTGGGTTTGACTGGGAAGCAGCTCTCTCGTGGGGGCCACTCTCCTCATCCTCCTCCTTACTGTCAAGCCCATCACATTCCGCGTCCTCACACAGTGATGGATCCGTCTGCACTCCCAGATTCTCTACCTCTACACTCCACGTTTGAGCCTCCTGATCACTACAAACTCTCTCCTCTGTCTGCGCTCTCCACCCCTTCTCCCAGAAAGCTTCCTGCGCCGACAGCCAAAGCTGTCTCTCCTCTGCTACCTTAGTCAGAGTCCTCTTAACATCTCCCCACGCTTTAAGATACTGACCTATCTCCTTAGTCCCCTCTAAGCCAACCTGTAACATCTCCTCCTCCACCGCCGTCCAAATCTGCATATCTAACACCTCTGTGGGTGCGCACACCACACCCTACCTCTGCAACCACTGGATGCACCCAACTGTGGATGTGCGACTAATTCGCTCGCCTACCTCAGGCGCCACTGCCTTGAGTACCTTAATCACTTGTTCCATCTGTGCAATGGCTGCGGACATCCTGCGTTCCACCGATCACGTCAGGGTCACCATATGTTGCCACTACCGCCAACATCACCAGGCCACCCGCACTGAGGGGACAAGGATCACCACACACTCAGTATGGATGATACTTTATTCCAACCCCTTGTTTACACCATGTGCCTTTATCTGCTAACACCAGCATCTCCTCTCACTCCACCCCGTGCCCACCTCTTCTGTACCCTCCACCTCTTGCGTTACAACCCGAGATCTTCTGGACGCCTACTACAATTCTACAAGAAACAGAACAGAATAAAAGCAAAAAGGGAGTAGGATGATGAGAAAATTACAACCAGCACTTTAAGATCTCCCTCCCCCATCCCTGCTTTCTTCTCGGGCCCAGCTCACTGCTCCCGATATCTCTACCTCCTCCTCCCTCAACAGCTCAGGGAGTGGGGAATGTGGTCAGTCTCTCACAGATGGGCTCTGCCGCTTCTGTCTTCTCAGATGAGGATAACTCCTGGCATTCTTCCCCTGCTCCAACATGGGATTCCTCCCCCGGGACACACTTAAACTTCTCTGGTGTGGATTGCTCCCAACAGCTGTGGCTTCTGCCGATACAGTGTCCCTCACATGGGACACAGTACTTGGTGAATGTCTCAGGTGTGGATTCTTTGCCATGGTTGCAGTTTCTGCAGATACAGGGTCCCTCTCTCTGGACAAGGCCTCTTCTGGCCATAAGTTTAATGAGCTGCTTTGTCATGGATTCCTCCCCACAGTTACAGCTGTGGATATTGGGTCCCTTTTGCGGGACACGGCCTGCTCCGGCCGTAGTGATAAAGGGCCCCTCCTTCGGGACACAGCCTCCTCCGGCCATAGTCACTGTCCCTGGCTTGGGGCCTTTAATGAAGTGAATTGCTGCCCCTGGTCCAGGGCCAGCTTTAGCAACATGAGTCTCTGCCCCAGAGACTCATTATCAAAATGAGTTTTTACCGCTGATATGGGGTCTTTAAAGAAATGAAAATAAATCTCAGCTTCACCAGTTCTCTCCATAGAATGCAGGGGAGTCTCTGCTCCAGCACACCTCCTCCTCTCTTTCATCACTGACCTTGGAGTCCGCATGGTCGTTTCTCTCGCTGTTCCTACTCCTTGAACCACCACCAGCTAGAAGAAAAAGAAGGGACAGAGAAGAAGGAAGAAGATGGAGGAAGAAACCTCCTCTTCCGCTTCTTCTTAAAAAGTGATCATGGAGGCGTCTAATTGGCTCAGCCCCAGAAGTGGGTCTGGCTCAGAGCTGGTGAGAGTTGTGAGCAACTTCTTACAGGAGCCATCTTTACAGCCCCTTCCCCCTTACCAGAAAAGGCTGTCATGTCAAACCATGACATCTACACAGCAGCAGATAGTTCCATCCAGGTGCAGGACTTCATGTTAATCTTTGTTAAATCTCATGAAGTTATTGTTGGCTTAGTCTTCCAGCATGTTGGCATGTTGAGTTCTCTCTGTATGGTGCTTCATCCTCCTGGTGTTATCTGGCTTTCCTCCAGTCTGATGTCATCCGTGAACTTGGTTAAGGTGCATTCAATTTCATCATCCAGATTTTCTACAAAGATAATAAATATTATTGGACTGGCAATTTGACTTTGAGCCATTAACCACTACTCTGACAAGAAGGTTCAGAAGTCTTTGTCGTCTTACATTGACTGAGTAATCTCTCACCGGATACCAGACTGTTAGAACTTCTGACACTTCTGAAGTTTAAGCAGTATCTGGATCAAGTTTTGAAATGATAGTAGTTGAGAAATGCAAGACCATAATGTAGACCTCCTTTTATCCTTCAGCTGTAGAAATGAAAAAAAATAATTACTTACCTGTAGCAGCTTCTCTGAGGTTCCTTTTTATTTTTGGTCTGTAAGTACACAACTCATCCTGCTATGCTGCTTCTTTCAATAGGAGTTAAAGAATTAGAGATTTTGTACTTAAGAGAAACTGTGAGAGATGAACAGACCTGCTCTTTCTGTAAGGGATGCCTTTGCAGTAGTGACTTTGAGATGTAAGAATTTGATGTTAATAAGTTACATTTTGAAGCTAATAATGTGCGTGTACAGGTATGTGAATTACAGCTGTACAATTATGCTTGTACAGGATGTGCTACCTATAAACTTACTGTCTTAGCAATTAGAAGTTGATTTTTAAAAAATAAGTACAATAGATATGGTTTATCTTGTTTCCTAACAGCCACCTTCACAGCCCTTGAGCCATTTCAATCCCCATTAACTGTAGCACCTCTGAAAATGAGACTATCCAGATGTAATATGCTGTCTGAGAATATTAAGGAGTAATAAGCAATCGTGAGGTATCATGCAATTTTAAATGGAGCTTAATGTGTTTCTGGTTTGAAAACTAATTTATGCATGTGAAATTAAAATATAGCTATTAATGCTTTACAAATGTAACTTTTTGAATTTTCATGGATTGCTTTTGGTATTTTCTTGTGCTGATACGTGGGCAGTGATTAAAAGTTGCAGATTTTGTTCAGATATGTATTTTTTAAATGTTTCAGAGGAGATTAAGTTTTGTATTCTGTTGGGGCTGATTTTATGTTACATGCACTTCTTATCTACAAATAGTTCAGTCAGACCATATTTGAAATTAATCAATGGACAATGTATCCCAGCAAACTAGATTGCCATAACAATTGTGAAGGTTCAGAATGTGCTGAAGATAGCTGAGAAAATAAATAATGCTGCTGTTGCAATTATAACAGTACATTATCATAATTGACACGGAGTATTTAGTTCCTAAAAGCAGTTGATTCTCCTCTGCTTTTCTGACTTTTTGCAAGCAGGAGGATACTGGAATTTAAAAGCAAAAGTAATGTTGTGCCAGGAGTCTGTAACTTTGTTGCAGTTTGTGATGTGTAGTGTGTTAGTATATTGTATTGGGATTCATAAGTAGAAAGAAGTTAGAATTAGACCTGGATAAATAAATATATCTTCTAAATATCTTAAGTTCTTCTGTTCAATTATGCTTTTACTGTGGGAAGTGGTTTTGAAAAGTAGACCCATTACTTATTTGCATGCTGCTCTATTTTTTGCCTTGTGACTTTCAATAGATGTTTTTCTGTTAATGAGGGAATATGTCTTGCGCATCCACAGAATTTAGTACTAACATCCAATCACTTCTCATTTTTCAGACTAATGGAAAGCTGAGATGCTTTTATAAATGGCACTTCTGGAAATCTGAAAATAAACACTGTACAATTTTATTTTGGGCTGTGATGCAGTAAAAGAGACATAGTTTCATTCTCAGAGTTTAGCTTAAAACTTCATTTATTACAAACATAGAATTTAATTGTACATTTGATACTGGTAGAAATAATTCAGACAGTAAATATGAGTTCCATAATACAGTTTCTTAAATCATTATAAAGTGGGCATGTCTATTTCCAAGAGGATTGCTTTTTTTTGCGAAGCTATGTCTATGCTTTCCTTTTTTTGCCCCTTAAACTTTGAAATCAGGAGGAGACTGTGCTTTCCTTTGCTGTTCAGAATTTGTGGCGTTTGTAAGCTTTAAAAATGTTGATGAAATAATGAAAGTTGCTTTTTTAACAAATAGAAAAAAAACCTAACATTAAACTAATTAGGAGATTAGATTAGATTTAATCACTACTTAGTGATTAAAAGTGATAAGCTCTTCAAAAGGCAGTGTCTTACAGTATTTGAATAGTTTACATAGTAATTGGTTTTTCAACTGTGTGCCTGGCTCACCTGCGGCTTTTTGTTCATCAGCATGTTTTGCTACAAGGTAGTGTATCTTGTCATTTGCTTGCTGTTTGCTTTTAGAGTATTTCCTCATTACATGTGTTGCTGTTTCTTGATGATATCTTCAGAAACTTGATCTGCTGTTTGAGTTCTAGCATAAAATTTAATAAAATTTTATGTGATGCTTTGTGGAAGAGTGGTTTTCTTTTTCCTATTTCTGATATAAAAATTAAAAGTACATTTATGTAAATTAATTTTGAGATATCAAATACTATAGAATTGAAAAATGAGGTCAGAGGTTATCTTATGACATTTGTCCTTTATAATGACATTTGTACCTTTACCTTTGAATGTTTTGATTTCTAGACATCAATCTGTGGAATAGTACCTTGTTAGTATGAAGCTGAAAAGGAATTCATTAACATCATTTAAGAACACTTTTAAAACAAACTACATAAATGGAAGAATAATCTGAATGTGCCTCAAATATGCAGCATTAACTTCTAGCTTATTTTCAGTAGTGACTGGTTTGAATCTTAATGCAGAACAGCTGGTAAGCCTTTCTAGAGGATGTCATTAGTGATGAAGAGGAAAACTTTTCACCTTTAACAAGGTTTTGTTTTCTATACAGCTTGCCCAATTTAGGCAGCGGAAGGCACAAACTGACAGTCAGAATGGATCAAAGAAGCAGAAAAATAAGAAGAAAATGGCAAACGTCAAAGATGAAGAGTCAATACAAGATGGGGTTGATACTGGTCGATCTCAAGGTGATGAAACATCCATGTGCAGCAGCCAATGGGGAGCAGCTGCTACTGCTGACTTCGCTATTACCAGGACTTTGCATAGTGGAGAAATTATCAAACACAGTCAGACTTGCACTATTGAGGTAAGTTTGTCTCAGGCTATAACCAGTTACTTTGAAGGCAATGAAATAGTCCTTTAATTTTGAGAGTGGGAATAAAGGAATTATAGGAGATTTGGGATGTTATTTACTTGTTTCCTTCTCTGTCCTTAATAATTCCAGAGAAAGTGCTTTCTGCCTGCTTGCTGACATTGTGTTTTCTGTATTTGTCAGTACACTGTAGATTATGTAAAGTTTGTTTGTACTGTTCTAATCCCTAAATGGGCAAAAATTGGTTTTCTTTTATTGCTTCATTTTATACATTTTGTTTTATTAAAAGTTTATAAATTACAGTGGATTTTTGGTTACTGGAGCTGTGGCTATTGTACAATGCAAAACTAAACGTCTATCCATAATGTAATTTGAATCTTTCTGGTTAATAAGGAGAAATGAATTTAGAGAACACTACTTAGAGACAGATAAATAGATACTCTACTTTTACTACTTAATGAAATATAATCCTGATTGCTAGTGGCTGAAAGTACATGCTCTGAGAAGGCTGTAAGATGCCCCATGGCAGTCTAGTTCAGTTCTGAGCAGACATGGATTCATATAACATATATGTCATTCCAGGTATGAGGGACAAGAGATGCTGAATTATTTACAGAATAACTTGTTCCATTCTTGAAAGCACTGCCTCTAAAAGGATGAGTGGCATCCTGAACAAGCAGCTCAATGCAATTTCTCAGCTCTGTGCAAGCAAATACAGTCTTTCTGAGAGATGTAATATAGATTAATGTCCTGCACTTTGACTTGTCAGTCCTTTGCCAGGATGGACCCTTTGTAGCTATTCTGGTTCCATTATCTCATTTCCAGCAGCTTAGAAGTAATGGAGAAAGGAGCCTTTTCAAGCATGTTTTGTATTGCAAAGAAAATAAAAAAGTTACACTGATGGAGGTGCAGACAGACTGTATGATTTAATATATGTGGAAAAAAAAAACTTCTTCAGTAATCGATCCATTTGTTTTAGAATTTCAAACCTACCGTGTATCAGTCTACTAAATACTTTGAAGAGTATGCCCTTACTATGTAGCTTTTCACACTTGGAAGGCTCATGTTAGGACTTCAAAACTGTTGTAACTCAATAAAGTTGTCTGTTCAACTCATGGCTTTTCAAGGAGCAGGTAATAAATTGTTTTAAGAGTATTTAATACCAGAATTACTGTTTTCATAGTTGAATATGAGACTTTTTTGCCTTCTAGGAAAAGAGAAAGGTGTACTTTATGAAATGCAGCAGGTTATCTATAGCTAAGGAGAAAGCACTGCTAGGGTAGAGAGCTGTTTTGAAGGAATCACATAAACTGTTGTTTTTACAGTACTGTAGTCTCCATAAATACGGTAACTGTATAAAAAAAAATTCTTAACCAAATATATATTTTAAGTACACTGTGATTGTATGTTACAGATGGACTCTGCTGATGTGCTTGCTCTCAGTCAGGATAAATATCTCTACTACAATTGGAAAAAACAAGTTAAGTACAGAATCAGAATAATTTAGGTTGAAAGGGACCTCAGAGTTCATCTAGTCCAATCCTGTGCTCAAAGCAGGTCTAATTAGATCAGATTGGTCCTAGTAGCCTATGTTGGCTTCTGAAGGCCAAGGCAATACAAGACACAGATGATTTTAAAAATGGAAAAAAATCTATTGTGTAGTTGCTAAAGATAGCACACATAGATATATTCTTAAGATTAGATATGATTTTTCTGAGATCTGACTTATTGCTAAAGCAACTTATGTTTCAGTAAATAAATATAGAGATGCATAGGAGTTTTTTGTTTGTTGCTTTCTTTTTTGTTTGTTTTTGAATAGTAACTTTAAGAGAGTAAGCATGATGATGTTTATTTGTAATTTGATTCTTCTGAATTACTCATGTCTTAGTGACTTCTAAAACAGTTTTAACTTCTGCCAAAAAAAGCTGTTCCGAACTGGGAGAGCATTTTTCTTTGTTATATGTTGCCTACTGCCTGTTCATTCATGTTAAATTAGTAATTTACATTTTCGAGTTGAAAGAAGGGTACCAAAGTCTCTATCTGTGCAGTATTAACAGAAGAGGAAAAAATCCAAAATAGTTTCAATGAATCTCAGAAGTTACTGTTTTTAGTCTTCTAAGTGCAATGATTGGGACAGAGAGTCTTTATCACAGTGATTGGATTACATCATGCTTACTTGAAATGGCAGTCAATGTAGTAGGCAGTTTCAGGGTAATCTCTGCAGTGGAGAATTACAATAATCTTTGAGCTGTTTGCTTTTTCACCCAACATTAAATCTTTATAGGCTACTGTGTCAGAAGAGAAAGGCAAGATTACTGGAGACATTATGCAGGATTATTTTCTAGCTAAATTTTAATTCCACTTAATTATCTCATCTTTTTTTTTGATAAATTCACGTTTACAATTGTTCTTTCTGTATTACAAAATAAACTCAGAACATATAACTATACTGGCTGTCTATGTAAAAGTCCTTACTGGGCTTTTTTTTTTTTGTAGCTTTGTGGATAGAAGTTTATCTCCCCGTGGTTTTTCTAGTGTGATTTTTTTTTTTTTTGAGTCCCTAGTGGAAATAGCAAGTCCAAATAGAAATAGCAGTGACATCTCTTACTCAATATGAATAACAGAAAGGTAATAGAGGTACTCCTTTGAGAGCTTATTCACTATTCCAAGTTACAGTTCTTTTTCAGAGAGGACAAAAGTTTATTTAGAGAACTCAAAGTTATTTTTTGCAGTCACCCCTTTGCTTCCCCACCCCCAAGGTGGGTTCGTTCATGCCCCTGTAATACCCCAAGTTACAGAAACTAGTTGAAAGAACTCTGGAAGAGTTGTAATTTTATCCTTTCCATTTTACCTTCTATCTGAACTTATTTGTAACCTCCATAAGGTCTTCCATCCGCTGTGAGAGAAACAGTTTATTTACAAATTTGTTAGAGAAGTGATAGTATTTCTTGGTTAAAGTAACTGATTCTTAGCTTGTTTCATGTTAAATGCTTTTTCTTTTTATCTCACGGGGAATCATAGAGTCTTAAGGATTGGAAGGGACCTTGAAAGGTCATCTAGTTGGCTTTGGTTTTTGTCTTTATTCCATTGCACCCTGATATCTTTTTGTCACGACATCTGTAGTATTTTCTTCCATGTAGATGTAAAAATAATATAGAAGACTCAGTCCAGGAAAGAAATTTGATCAATGGAACTCGGTTTTTAGAATTGCACGTTTTTGTGACTTCCTGCAATTAAAAATGAAAGAAAGCAAAAGGACTTCCAGGGTAAATAATTGCTGAGATCACCTCCTCTGAGAAGTCTCAAAATGATGGACTGGAGCAGGCTGCTTTGCGAGAATGTGCTAATGCCAGGAAAGCAAAAGAAATTAACCTGTTGCATAGTAAAAATGTCCTTGAGTCACCTGGATAGTAAAAGCTATTATATAAAGCTTCTTAGAAAAGAAAAGATCAAAGTTCTATGATGAAGAATACATGCTAATTGACTAAGGTTGGATTAGTAACTTGTCTGTTGTTTTCCACAGGACAAATCCATTTGGTAACAGTTTTAGAGTACTTTAACGATTTACTCAAGTATGTGATGGAATTTATAGGTCCACGATCATTGTTTCATTTCTATAACTTACTCCAGTTGCTAGTGCCTGAGATTTGACAGACAAGGAGCAGAAACAGAGTAAGAAGGAGACACTGAGTAGAATTAGAGAATTATTTTCAATAACCACCTTCCTTTGAGAATTCATATTTTCACCCTCTAGCCTAGCATTCAATCTACAAGTTCTTTGTCTTTTTATATAATTATATGCTAGACTTATGTTTATCCAAGGATCTAGATGTTCCTGTATCGTCTTTCTTATTAAAAAGGGGCTGTTTATATAATTCAAAAGCATTACAAGTTAAACTATATAAGGAGTCAGATTACTTGTCCTTGTTTTTGCACATTGGAGAAGTGTCTATTTCATGCCCTATATAAAGAACTTCAAGAGTCATTAGATCTGATTTAATATGTAAATTTATAGGAATGCTTCTGAGCTTCTATAGGTATATTCTATAGGTATTCTTGTGAAGTCTTCTGAATTGGAACAAACCATGGAAAATTATAAGATGATATAGCCATACATTTGTTATCTATATTAGATAATAAGTAGCAATGTGGTTTTCCATGATTTTATTCCTTCCAGAGGACTTTATCCTAGACCAAGGACATATGTCTAAGTTTGTGTGTATATATATATATACACATATAAATATATATAATATGAATAAAGCACATACTTATATACAATTTAACTATTGTTAAGTACTAATTGTGTATTCAACTGCAAAAATACTTCTGTTATAGTTTTATAACATAATTTTGCTTTGTGTTTCAGTTTGTGGCTTGTTTATAAGAAGGACTTTTTTCATTTCAAAAATTTTAGTTTCCACATATTTTCCATTAGTTTTATGCACTCTGTACATAAAATAATACTGATTTTTAAGGCTAATTAGATTGTGGAAATACATATTGGATTCAAAATATGTGGAATCAAAGATGTTTGAATTATAAAAACTGCACAGTTCTTCTAGATCTGAGTGGCAGATTTCCTTTTTAAGAAACAAAACAAAATACACTTATCAATTCAAAATTATACTTATGTCTACTAATGCAAAATTGGCTGCGTTCCTTTAAAAATAAGCCTGACAGAATTCAGTGTAAAATGGAGACTGATATAATGTAAGCTTGAGTAATGTGTTAAGTGAATTTTGAAGAAATGCTGTTATATACACTTCATTGTTGCTAAAGTAGTTTTAATTAAAAATTATGATTTTCATGTTCAAAAGAGTACTTATTTCCCAATGGTGCACCTTCTATTAATAGTTTGAATACTTTGCATCTTTTCCTACCAATATCTTTATTCTCAAACCTGATACATTGTATTGTAGTTCATTATGATACTCTGTATTTAATTCAAACATCTTCCAAGGCCGGTTTATGAAGGCTTTGTTCCCTTAATTGCTCTAATTCACTAGATAACAAGATTTGAGTGGTTGTCCTTGTTCTTCCTGACCCCTTTTACCTTTCCTCACTTTCCATGGTAGCTGAAGGATTAGTGTTTGTTTCAAAATTCTAGTCAATATCAAAAGACTTGCACTTCTGAAAATGCCGTTAGATATATGGTTACATCCTTAAGCCAACAAATTCCTAATTAGGTAAAATGGCTCTATCAGACAAATGTCCTTTTCTTGGTACTTCTCATTACTTTAAAAAACAAAACACTGCAAACCCCAAAACTTATAAGTTACATTTCCAAAATACTATTTTGTACCTGTAGGTTGTATTTTAATTGGAATACTTTATCTTGTAATTGTAATGTTTCCATGTCATAGTTGAACAGCAAAGTAATTTTTCCTTTTTTAAACCTGGGATTTTACGGTGGTGAAGGTGACCTTGCTATAAATATGTTCCAATCCCTACCATTCTATGATTCTGTGTATATATCTTAATATATTCCCAGAATCAGATAGAAAATGTCTTGTTTAATATTTTTAGATTGCCATAATTGTAAATATTTTAATATTTTATTTTAGCTGGAAAGTGAAATTTTCAACCCAGTGGAAGATTACAGTTCTGAGGTAAGACTGAAGTAACGCTTTTCCTAACTTTTCTTTCCCCTTTTTCTTTTACATGATTACTGCAATGCTGTGCATTGTTTTTCAAAAAGAAAAGGGAGGAAAGAGAAAACAATGATGTTATAGACAAAGCTGTTGCATGTCATTAGTGGTATGATTAATTACCACTAGTTAGGTCAACTGCATAATAGGATGGCTACTGTAATCAATAATGCAGGAAACACAGAAACTGTTGTAACAATGTTGTGGATGTATTAATGCTGAATGTTGCCATTAGAGTTGAGGCTGTGCATAATTTCTGGAAATTTTCTGTGGAAAACTATTTAATAAGGTGATAATGTCCTAATGAGTTCCAAAGCAGCTGTTGTTCTGTGACTGACTGGTTGTTAGACTGCTGGTGGGAGCTGGGGAGTGATTGCTTTTGCACTGCTTGTTTGGGGAGTTTGTTTTGTTTTCTTTCACTTATTAAGCTGTCTTTATCTCAACCCATGATTTTTTTTTTTTTTTTGCTTTTGCCCTTCTGATTCTCTCTTTCATCCTGCTGGTGGGGAAGCAAGTGGAGGGAGGGCTTACCTTCTGTTTGGGGTCAGTCACCTTTGGCATCTGCTACTTACTTCTGTCACATGGGAGGGTAGTAGCATATATGGAACTTTGGTTGTGCGAAATAAAGCAGTTTGTTATGTTTTTAAAACTGCAAACTACCTCATGCATAAATGTGAGTCAAGAACGTGCTTGCAAGAAATAGCTGTGGCATATTTGAGTACAGTAAATATTGTCTCAGTCACTTTGTGGTGACAATCTGAGTTTTGTTTCACAGATCTCTGTACTAAATGCTTCTGCAAAAACAACCCAGATGCTTAAGTTTGGCAACAAGTAAAACAGGATGAAGTAATCAGATGAGTCTCCATCACTGCAGTATATTTTGTGTATAATGCTTTTTTACTGTCTCAATTTGGCCTTTTGTAAGAGAAGGTTACTGTCTTAGAATAACTATTTGTTCCACAGTAGTATCATAACTGCTTAATGTGAAGCCTGAGGGAGTATAGACACCAGACAATATGTCCCCAACCTGTTGCACTGCATAATACAAAAAAAAAAAAAAATCGTTACCACAGTGTGCAATGGAGACATGCCCTGAAAACTGGAAACGCTTTTCTTTCTGAAGTTACAAGCTCTGTCTTCACTTGCTTCTTCTCTGCTTATTCTCTTGACAAATTCTGTGTGGTTTCTGTCCCCAAGATTTTTTTAAATTCTTCCCTTTCTTGTAATAGCTTCTGTCAATCTTTTCACCTTTCCTTGCCTATCCCCTTTCTCTGTTTCCTTAGCTCAGTGTTACAGGGTTTTTAGCCTGTTTCTGTTCTCCTTTTTCCTTCCTCAGTCATTCCAAAGCCCAGTTTCTTTCCCAGCCTTCCCAAATTCATCCTTTTTTTTTTTTTCTTCTTCTTTTAGTGTTTTTTTTTTTTTTTTTTTTTTTTCTCAGTCTCCCTTGAAAACTTTTCCTTTATTCTCATTTTTTGCATTGGGGTCCTCCTAATGTTCAGCTCAACTTGGCCTAGATGAAAACAGTAGCTTTTTCTTTCCAGCCTCTCATCAAATCATAGTTACAGTATCCTCCAGGGATTTGGTCTAGACCTTTTTGATTGAAGTCTTTTCCTGTCCTTCTCTTCTCTAGCTTGACTCTCTCCCACTTCTCCCTCCTGTCCTTCTTTATAACCACCCTTACTTTCTTCTGGTGCGTTGGGAGAAGTCGAGAGTACAGAGAAAATATTCCTTTGCATTCATTATTGACTACTTTAAAATACAGAATACTGAACCTTATGGACCTTGTTCTGCTCAATTGTGATTGTTCTTTGGCATGTTTTTTGGATACAATATTTTTTGGATATAATATTTTTATGGAAGATAGGTGCAACTGGTTGAAGCAAATTCCACCTGGGAAAAAGAAAACAGTTTCAAGATTGTTAGCTTTAATAGATAAAATATGGTTTGTTTTGTCTAAGAGACTGAAGTAGCAAAGAACAAAAAGAATCTGAGTTGACTTTATTATATATGGTAAGATGATAGAGCAGTGTGTGCATAGCTTGCTGTTGGAAGCATTACAATTAGACTTTTAAACAACTGCTGTGACCTTACTGCACCTATTTAGAATATGCATCACCATGGTATGTGATTGCTATTAGGTGGAATGTGTGGCATGTGAAGAGTGAGTTGACGGAGACATTGATGTTCATGTATTTTTTACAAGTGAGAGATATTACATATGTAATGAAACATAATTAAGAAATGTTGATTACTTCTGAGGGAGGAAGCGGTGTTGGTGACTGATTACAAAAGCTCAAGAAAACACATATTTGCACAAGGAGATAGAAAAGATTTGGCATAATGCCTCATGATAATTCTGAGTATGGTCTGATTTTTAGTGTTTTCTGATCAGCATCAGTTGAATTCAAGTTAGCCTTTTTCCAACAGTATTTTGGGGGTTCTTTTGTAACTGTGTAAGGTAAGGTTGCTCCCATATATTTCTCCTATGCTTCAATTTTATGGTATAGCTGAAAGACTGTTCCACCTGATTTTTTTTTTTCCTTATATCAACTCCTCCCAATTTGCAAAGTGTACCTCTGAAAAGGTGGTTAACATGAAGTCTACGACATTTGGGTTTTTTTGGAAATGGTGATGAAATTCTATTCCTCAGCCTTAACCACTACATTAAGAGTTTTGTGCTTTTAATATATAGAAAAATGTATTAAGCTGTGATATTTTTAAAACTCGTCAATTGTTTTCCTTCAGAAGTTATTAACCGTAGTTATATTGAATGATTTAAACTATTTTCTTCATAAACTGAAAACAGTTTTCATTTACAGAGTATAAAAAACTGCACAACTGAAATTCATTTTCACAAATTGTGCAAGTTGCTAATTTTAGCTAAGTTTTGAGTAGTCAATTGTGTCATAACTAAAAATATTGATCAGAGGCTAAAAACATTGGCAAGCAGTATTGGAGATCTAAATATTGTGAAGGAATCAGGTATCCAAAATGTAAAAGAAAGGGGAGGACAAAAAGAAAACGTGAGGTAATGTTGTTAATCTATTCTAGATTATTCTGTGTTTTTCTGTTACCAAATCAAAGCACTTTTTCAGATATCTGCTTGCCAATCTGTAGTAGGTTATATTGTTTTCATGCATTAAGATATTTTCTATGTTTTCCAGTGTGAACAGTATATATTGATTTATACTGAGCATGAATTTGCTATTTGTAGAAGGAAAGTAGTACTGTCATTAATGGTATAAGTTGTTACATGTGATATATAATTACTGCTATTTCTGAGGTAAAATTTCAGGTCTTCCAGGTAACATTAAAAGTACGGTGATTTCATAAATTTAATCCTGACCTCTGGTGGCAATTGTTATGAATTGCTACCTTAATTCAATGGTGGAAGCTGGTTTTCCTTGTATTTCTCTGGAAGAGAATTCCTTTCATTTATTTCAATATATGTATTTTCTGACAAAGTATAAATTACATTGTGCTTTATGTTATTGAATACTCTTTTTGTGAATTATTTTGACACTACAAGCAAGGAATTAAAATCAGACAGAACATCCATGAAGGGACATCCATAACGTTCACTTGTTTCATGTCTTTTGTTCAACAAAACAGTTACTTCTGGATAGCTAATATGCTGCAAAACTTTGTCTTTTCTTGCTTTGTGTTTATTTCTTTTTGCACTTGTATTCTGAGCTCTTTTTACTCTTTACTTCTCTTATCTTAAAATGCCACATGGTTTGATTATTTCTTTAACTGTTTGTTTCTTTAAATGTTTAATTGTTTACCAAGACATGTGACTAAGGACATAATAAGACATTGAGGCATAAAGACATTTCAGTGTTAAAGGGGAAGAGCAAAGCTTTGAAATAATAAATTATAAGAATCTACATCAATAGTATTTATGGACTTGCAGAAGATCTATATGGGTAAACCACTGAGTCCATGAGGCAAAATACAGAAATCCAGTAAGCCTTGTGTAGATGTCTGTTAATACTGAGATTGGTATCTGGACTACAGTCTTCATATATTGCAGATGAGTGAAAAATTAATTTTAAATTTAAATATTATGAAGCCAGTATCTCGGCCCCAATCTGACGTATAGTAAATTGCATGAAAGTAAGCATCAGTAATAGGCAAAACACCCAAAATTTTAAAAACAGATACTACTGTCTGAAACAGCAGAATTTCTGTCATGCTGGAAGTTGACAGGTTGCTCATGAGGCAACTTAGGCTTTACTGGAAGGCATAAGGCGTTTGAAAGGAGAAGGTGTCATATGAGAAACAGCATGGACTACCATGTTACTGTCGTTCACTTCTAAGAGCTAGACTCCTGTGAAATGAGGCAGGATTTCCAAAATTCCAGGCAATTGTTTTCAGTGTGTGTAGCAAAATCCCTTTTATAAGTAAAAGGTCTTTTGTAGAAATTTCAGCTTTGAAGGAGTCTGGAACGTCCAATGAGATAAGTCTTTATGTCTTTCCTAGTAGCTCTTGTTACAAAACATCTCTAAATAGTGCACGCAGAAATGATTCACCAGAAGAGAAACGTGTTGTCTTTGGTAGATTGCAAGAATATACACTACATCTTTATCAATCAAGGCTAAATAAAATGTGAGGTAAAAAAAGAGGAAAATAAGTATTTTTTGATAGAGTTAATAGTAAACTAATAGAGTTGTTAATCAGAGACATGCACCAAAGTCTGAGTAAAGACATTGGTGCCAGGAGCTTTTTTAGACACTTGTATGTCTGAATGAAGAGTGAACATCTGGAAATACAGAAATGATGTGCAGTGCCTCTATGTTTGCCTTGGCTGCTGTTTGCTGCCATTTTCTTCACTCTTTCTAAAATAAGGTAGTAATCTCTCTGTGGTGTGTTTCTTTTTGCTGAGGAAGTCAGGAATTGAAAAGGAACTTTCAATTTGTCTAATGCAGGTTTATGCATTCTCTTAATACTCAATGACTATATTGATCTGATTTATAGCAGTGTACTTCCATGTCAGGTAACTTATTGATTTGCTTAGGCATGATAGTCCTTTGTAAATAAGCCCTGACATAGACTATGGCAGATGTCTGAGCAGCATAGCTTCTTTTTTTACTATAAACATAGTGTTTGGGTCTGAAATGCTATGATGCCTTTCCATCTCTTGTACCATTATTTTTCTTTTAGGCTCTGATGTTATAAACAGCTCTAAGAGGAAACACGGCTGTACTTCCTTTCTTGTTTTAAAACATTGGTCTGCTGTTTTAAAAGCCTATCTGTTTTATGGTTACTCACAAGTACACAGCATATTCCTTTCATTTGGATTGTTTTAAACCTGTAACTGGTACTTTGGCTTGTGCATGCCTTTTTGAGATTTGTTATTATTGGTTTGCATAGTCTGTAGAACAAAAAATCTCATAGAAGCTGAAAGGGGTTGCTGTGTTAGGTGAGTAAAAGAGGAGAGGTTTTTTTTTTTCAAATGACTTATGTTAAATGTACAATACCTGCTCTTTTAAATTTTTAAGATATTTATTCAAATTGAGGGTGAGTCTATGATACTGCCTTTCATCCACTATTGAGACATTGGTGACTTTTAGTACTAGTAAATCTTGAGATGTATACATATATTGTAGAAAGCATAACTATGTATAGTTATATACACAAATATTAAATATATGCTTTAAAATGCAATAGTATTGCATTTTAATAATTTAAGGTGTAAAGCTTGGCATTGACCTTTAAACCTGAATGCCCTTGTTTTCTCTAAATGTTTAAATTTGTAATAGGATTTTTGGTTTTAGACAGTGGTATCTGTTTTTGAAATTTTGGGTGTTTTGCCTATTACTGATGCTTACTTTGATGCAGTTTACTATACGTAAAGCTATTTTGTATTTGAAATGAAATAAATTTTTGTAATGTAAAAATTCATGTGGGTCTTCAGGAATGGCCACATAAGATTCAACTGAATGGAAAAGAGGAATTAGGCTTTTTATTTTAGATAATAATGTATTTAGAAATTGTTTTTATACAGGTAAATGGTTGCAGTTTTGTGACAAGAACAAATATACCTGTAGACTTAAATCAGGGTACAGTATTGTAAATTGTATCGTAATAATAATGGTGAATACTAAAAACCTCAAACAATTTATTTTGAACAAAAGCTATGTTGCTGTCTAATACTTTATTTTGCGTGCTGTACTCTGCATCTGCGTTGTTTGTTATATATTAATGTAGCACATTGTTAAACTTGAAAAATAAACCTATTTACTACTTCTATTAAGGCTAATATTTTAAAGCAGAACTTGTAGAAATGCTTTGTATCAGTGCTTTTGAGGTGTGAATTATACTAACAAAGGAGGTTACCATGGCAATAAGATGCTGTATTGTGTGTTAATGTAATAAGGTGGCGTTTGGTACAGAGTTTGATATTTGAGTTTACTTACTGTGATAAAGTGTTAAAAAATGGCATCTTAAGGAACTTGGATTGATTTAGGATGAAGAATTGGGAGTTGGAGAGATTTGTTCTGAGCATGGAATGCAGCACTCTCATATGCAGCTTGAGGTGATGGAGAATGAATTGGTTGGGAAACAGCAAGAGATTGAAGAGCTAAACAGAGAGCTAGAAGAAATGAGGGCAGCATATGGTACAGAAGGATTGCAACAGGTATAATTACCTTATGTTGCTGTCTACTTGCTACTCGGTTACATGCAAAAATGTAGAGCATCACCTGAAAGAGTTCACACTTAAGGGCAGCTGTTCAGAATGAGGTCGGTGTGTGGTATAGAATTACACATAATTTCTTTCAGTCACATACTATGCACTCTGTTTCTTTGAACAGTATTTCCATTGTATGTTCTTTTTTTCTGTATTTTTTGACTAAAATTCCAGTCTTCTTGACAGTGATCTTCTTCAAATCGGGAATGGAAAGACAATAAGAAATTTCTGTAATACCTCTCTGTTCCTCCAGAATAAAAATAACCTCAGGCTTTACTTCCTAAGGCATAATATAACTGACTTGATCCTTGAACCAAAGATGTATTTGTATGTCAGACTTCACAGTACAACTATGTCAGAATTGTTTTAATAAACAACTAATAACTTAGGATTACAGTAAGTATTTCTTACTTCAGAAGTACCATTGGAATTTAAAGTTAGACTTTAAAGTAAAGAAAATCAAATAGATATTCTTCCAGTTTAGGGTAGTGGTGCAATGCACAGATGACAGTGCTTTGTCATGCTTTGTCTTATCCTTCGTTTAATTTGAAATGAGGACGCATCATTGTGGGTTTATATTTTTTGCAAAGTACTATAGAATACCGAAATTGTTCTAATATTCAGTAATTTTCATCTCCATTATTATTGCACAATTATAAATTTTCTACTTTTGTTTGTATTTTATCCCTGAAATGGATGTCACATTTTCCACTGTACTAGAGTGATCGTTCAATGGTTGCTGTAGAGGTGATTTATCATTTCTTTGTATGTTGGGGAATATCTCGTGTTGCATTTAAGTCAAACTAGTTTGTAATTACTGTGTCATCTTATCTGTTTGTGATAATTACACATAATTACATAATTACACGTAATAAAGAACATAAGCATAATTTTTAGTTTCTCACAGTTGTGACTAGTGTTAGTTTTTCCTGAAAAAGATGAAAGTGAAATATTTATGTTTTCTAAATAGCTGTGGTAACTATTAAAACAAAACAGACTGTGGTACTATAATATTTGAGTAGTTGCAATGTATTTTTGTATGATACAGTGCCTAACATCTCAGTTGAGAAATGCATATGGTTTATTTTTCAGAAGAAACAAAAGAATTCTAAAAAGAGAGCATGGAAGATATGGTTTATGTTTTAGATGTGCTTGTTTGTTAAAGACTGAAATTAAAAAGGTTAAAATTATCTTATAACAAGGTGTATATTGGAACAGAAAAATTTGTTTATTCATTTTCATTGAACAGATGCAGAAGAAAAGGTGTGTCACACTTAAGAGTCCAATCTGTTCCTAATTTTCTTTATTAGAATGATCATCTATTATTTCCACTAGGACCACTAGGCTTTTCAAGTAGGAGTTCACTGCAGTATGCTGAGAACTTTTAAGGAATTTCCTCAAATTCGTTGCATAGTTTGGCTTAATAGTTAAGGAACTTCTGGTTTTATATCCCGCTATATGATGCCTCTATCCTCTAAATCAGTAAGCTTTATCTGAAACCATTATAATTTTAAAGTCAAGACTCAGCATATCATAGAATGGTAGGGATTGGAAGGGACCTTTAGAGATCATCTAGTCCAACCCCCTTGCCAAAGCAGGCCCACTTAAATCAGGTCGCATAGGAATGCATCCAGCCAGGTTTTGAAAACCTCCAGAGAAGGAGACTCCACACCCTCCCTGGGCAGCCTATGCCAGGGCTCCCTCACCCTCACAGTAAAAGGGTTTTTTTCTTATGTTTAAATGGAACTTTTTGTGTTCCAGCTTCATACAATAGAAAAAAGGGATGCCCCAACCTCCTGGCACCCACCATTTATATACTTATAACCTGGAGAAACTTCTATTAGGGAGCATTGTAAATAAAGCAGTTACAGAAGGTGGCTGATGGTTTCAGAAATTTGCAATAGGTAGAGGTGAAACTTCAACTAGCCTTAAATGAGTTCGAATTGAGAAAATTACTTTAAAGTAACATATCTATTTATATTATTGCACCTGAAAATGCTCCTAATTAATACTGTAGAATTTCTGACTGCCTGAGTATAGTCCTACAAAAAAATAAAACATTTGTAAGGGATTTTTTTCTGTACTTTTATAACTTCTTCATCATCACACATTACAAAAGATTCATCCATTAAATAAACTGTATCAGTTATTGCACTTTCAGTGAGAGATGTAGAGCATATATTTACTATGGGAAAAGTCTGTGGATGTCAATAGCTGTACAAAAATGCTGAAAAGCTGTGAGTAGATATTCTGACTTCCTTTATAATTGTTTGTTTATGTGGCCATGCTTTTTAATTTAAAAGCAGTTTATATATTTAAGTAATTAACATTCTTAAAGGTTCATATATTGTTAAATGAGGGGAAAAATCTGTTTCCGAACTTTCAAGTATAGTTTGTGAAAATATAAATGCTCTACTAGGTCTGTGTGCCATCTTTTAATTGGAGAGGTTAGGGATGATGCATTCTACATGACTTAACTAGATAGGGATGACAACTAGAATAAACTGGTTTTTTTTCTGTGACTATGATGTGCACTAATAGTTTAAATTTTATCTTTTGTAGCTGCAAGAATTTGAAGCTGCTATCAAAAAAAGAGATGACATTATTACTCAGCTCACTACAAACCTACAGCAGGCACGGAAGGAAAAGGATGAAACTATGAGGGAGTTCTTAGAGCTTACTGAACAAAGTCAAAAACTGAAAATTCAGTTTCAGCATGTGAGTTACATAAATATCAATGTTTATGTGGGTTTGAAAATTTGTATCATTTTGGACATTAATGGCTTCTTCCTGCAGAAGTGCTCATTGGGGGTTTTTGTGCATTTTTGAAGAACTGATTTCACTGTAGGTCAGCAGTCACTTTACCCATAACTGTTTTAATGTACTAATTCACTTTAAAAATAATAAAGGTTAGTGTATTTTCTTTGCTAGTATATGGTAATAGCTTCTGATGTGACACTTACCTTAGGGAAAAATACTTTGGGCAGAAATCCAATGTGTTCGTTTTGAAATCAAAACAATCAGTCATAAACTTTGGCAGGCAACCGTTTCCTATCTTTTTCAATAAAACCTATCTCTTATGATGTTACTAGAATGTAATTTAAACAAGGAAGTTAAGTTTCAGAGAATCATTTGGTCTAAAGAGCACTGGTGATTGAGTTGCCATGGTCACTGTTAATCTTCCTGACTACCATTTACAATGTTGCACTTGAATATTGAGTATTTTGTGCTTTATAAAGCTTTTGCACTTTATATAGCTTTTTTGAGCTTCAAGTGCATCCTGAAACCTAAGTTTTTATAATTAAAAAACTGATTTTGGGGACAGTAATTACAGCTAATGCATTTTACTACTTAGACATTGCTGTCCTATGCTACCTCACCCTAAAACTATTTAATATGAAATATATTCTAATTGGTCGGACATCCCAAAAGAATAAGGATATTTCAGTTTCTCCTAAAAGAATTTATAAAATTTTTTATTGCCTTTGTGCTTGTAGTGTGGAAGAATAAAGTAAAGATGGCTCTTTCGGTAGTTCAAGCTGTTGTGAAAAACTTGATGTATTTTATGTTTTATTTTTCTTACATCAAGTTACAGGCAAGTGAAGCCCTAAGGAACACCAGCCATAGTTGCACAGCTGCAGATTTATTACAAGCCAAGCAACAGATACTGTCACATCAGCAACAGCTGGAAGAACAAGAAAGTCTGCTGAAGATTTATCAAAAAAAGATTGAAGAATTTGAAGTGCATCTTCAAGACAAAGTCACAACGTATGAAATGGTATGTTTCTTACTAGAAAGATATATTTTCTAATATCTTGTTTCTGTTTGTTTTATGGATTTTGTAGTTCCTTTGAAATATAAGGCCCAAAGCACAGATTATGAGTATGCTGGATGTAATGCATACAGAGATTTTAAGACTATTTAAGTATTATTTAAGTATTTATATATAAAAAATATATATACTATATTTTATATATATAATGTAGTATAATGTAATATGATATTAAGATATTAAGAATTATATTTAAGAGTATTAAATAACATATAACATGTCTAATTTAGATCTGAAATTTTATTATCAATATTATGTTTTTATGTTTTTAAAAATTGCAGAAATATCTACCACAAAAAATGAAATTATACTGTATATTAGCATACTTTCATGAAATTACATAGAATCATAGAATGATAGGGATTGGAAGGGACCTTTAGAGATCATCTGTTTTGTTAGGGAAAAAATAACCTATTTGAACAATCTTTTCTTAAGGAAATAATTAATTGTTTACTTCATGTACATTGTTTTAACAACCTTCATGGAGAACACCTTAAAAGTACTTAAAAAAATAAAATTCCTCACACACCCTGCCCCCTGGGCAGGGAAAGGGATTGTCACTTATTGCAAAGTTACAGAAAATCTCCAAATGAAGTCAATAAATAATTTGTATTCAGTTTTTTATAAACAATCACTAGCCTCCTGAAAAAAAACGTTTCCCATTTAAATAGCTAAATCTATAAATGTTCTTCTATGTTCAGATAACAAACTAAAAATAAGGACATGGTTTTGTTTATTTTTTAAAGGAAAAACAGAAAAATGAGGGAGAACATTTGGGTAAACTACAAGAAAAAGAAGCATTAGTTGAAGAGCTGGAAGCAAAACTTGGAGAAGAAGAAAAAAATTCTTTTCAGCTTAAAGAAAAATTATCAGATGTCAGTAAACTGTGTGAGGAATTGAAGGAACAGATTTCACTAAAGAACCATGAGATAAGTAATATGAGAGTTGAACTTACCACCTACAAACAAAAAGAAAGACAATGTTCTGATGAAATAAAACAATTAATGGGAACTGTGGAAGAACTGCAGAAACAATGTTATAAAGACAGCCAGTCTGAAGCTGACATTGTACAAAGAATGGAATTAGAAACACAAAGGAGACTGGCACAGCTTCAGGCTGAATTAGATGAAATGTATGGCCAGCAGATTGTACAAATGAAGCAAGAATTAGTTAAGCAACATGCAATAGAAATAGAACAGTGCCTTTTACAACAAAAACTAGAACTGGAGAAAACTTCATGTCTATGTTTGAATGAGAATGTTAATAAAGATCAAGTGCATTTAATGAATATAAAAATTAATGAATTGAATATGAAATTGCAAGATGCTGATAATGAAAGGGAAAAAATAAAGCAAGAATTGACACAACAGATGGAAGTCATTGAAGCAGAGAAGTCTCTTCAACAATCTAAAATTGAAAGTCTCTTGCAGGAACTGAATTTTTCAAGAGAGCAGGTTCAAAGAGCCAAACAAACTATAGTGGATATGGAATGTAAATTAAATGAAGCTGAGAAATACCAGTTTGTGATTGAAGATTTAAAAACTCAGCTGGCTTCTGCCTCTGACTTTAGGAAGGAATTGGAATTAAAGCATGAGGCAGAAGTCACAAATTACAAAATAAAACTTGAAATGCTAGAAAGGGAGAAGGATGCTGTTTTGGACAGGATGGCAGAATCTCAAGAAGCAGAATTAGAGAGATTGACAACAAAGCTTTTGTTTAGTCATGAAGAAGAACTTTCCAGACTTAAAGAAGACTTACAAAAAGAGCACATGGTGAACATGGAAAGCCTCAAAGATAACTTGAATATGCAGCATAAACAGCAGTTAGATGATATACAAAGTGAAATGAGTCAAAAGATAGAAGCTATGCAATATGAGAAAAACAACTTAATTGCAAATCAAAATCAGTTGATATTAGAGATTTCAAACCTAAAAGATTTACAGCAGTCTATTGTAAATTCTAAATCTGAAGAAATGACACTTCAAATACATGAGCTGCAGAGTGAGATTGAAGTGCTTAGGCAAAAAGAAAAAGGTACTCTTGAACAGGAAATTCAAGAGCTGCAGCTCAAAACTGAGTTAATGCAGGAAAAAATGAGGGAGAGAGAAGAACACCTTCAAAAGAAATGTTCAGAACTTGAAACACAAAATAGCCTTCTTAAGGGAGAAAACAAAACTCTGGAAGAGAAATTAAAAAGTATGTTGGTAAGCTCTGAAGAAAATGTAATTTTTAACAACAGTGTCAGTTCTAAGTCAGAAAATCTGGACTTGCAAAAAAGAATAGAAAAGCTGATTACTGAAAATGAGCAACTTAAAAACCAAAATGGACAACTCAAAGAAGATGCTGAAAGGCAGAAGAGTGCCTTTTCATATACCGAGACAAAACTTGAAGCTAATTATAAAGAGCTGCAGAACGAGTTATCAAATCTTCTGAAGGCAAAAACTGAATTAGAAGAGAACAAGAATAAGCAGGAAGCTGAATATAAAAGCAAATTCAAAGCTTTGAATGAAAAACTTTACCACTTACAAACCAATAGACAAGTTTTATTTCAAACTAAAACTTCTGATTTTGAAGAGAGTAAAGAAATCAAAGTGTCCAGGGCAGACATATTTGACGCTGAAGAAGCTGTTGAGAAAGATGTGACAGAACTTATGGAAAAGCTTGAGGTTAGCCAACGTGAGAAATTGGAATTATCCCTGAGACTTTCCAGTCTCTCTGAACAGTTGAAGTCAAAGCATAGTGAAATTTGTCATTTAAATGAAAAAGTTAACTCCTTAAAAAATGAGAAAGAACAAATTCAAGCAAAATGTAAAGAACTAGAAGTCATGATTAGCCACGATCAGAAAAGAAATAGTGGTAGTAATGACCCTAAGACAAAATACTGTAGAGGAAAAGCTCTGAAGACTGCTGCTTCGTCTTCTGAAAGTAAAAATAAACCTCCTAGTCCAAGGAATAATGATGAAGGAATAAATGTAAGAGGAAATCTAAGTTCAGGGAAGGATACCAATCATGAAGTAACTAAAAGTGAGGAAGTTCAGCAGATGTTGAAACCAGAACAGCAGTCTCTTGTAGAACATCTGCATGGAATGACAGATGGGCTAACAGATGAAACATCCTTAATAGCCATTACACAGACTGAAGATAATAATCTTCAACAGCAAGTGGACACCTTAAAATCAGAACAGGTATGTTGCATAAAGCAGTAAAGAAAATAATTTACCAATGAAAATTTGTAGGAACTTGTACACAGAAGTGCCTAAAAGCTTCTTAAACTTGAACTTTGAGTAGCTTATTATTGTCATATTCTAATGGTGGTTTTGCTTTAGCAATAACATCCCCAAAAGTGTAAATTAGAACCACAAGCTTTGGAAATTGATGTTTCTATGCTCTGTTAATAATGCAGTCCTTTTTTCTTATATTTGAAGTGACCTTTTCTTAAGCTACTCTGTTGGTAGTGATACAGCTGTCACTTCATTGTCATAAAAATTTGTTGAGTTTTTATTGCCCCAAAATAGGTATTGAAGTATATTGAGTTTTGTTGATTTTTACTTTTATTTTTATTTTAAATTAATGAAATGTCATACTCTTTTGTTACAATTCAGTTTTCCAAACTCTATATATTTAAATTTATCCACTGCATATCATATATGCAGTATTTCATTCAATACATAAATTTCAGAAATTCACAAAGACAGGATTTTTTGTTTTCTTTTTTCTCACTCTTTGTAAAATGGGTCTTTTTATTCAAAGAATGATTTACAGCTACAGATGGAAGCACAGCGCATTTGCCTATCCCTGGTTTATTCAGCTCATGTAGACCAGGTTCATGAGTACTTGAAAGCTGAAAAAGAGAGTGCACTTTCCAGTCTTAAAGAGGAGCTTGTGCGCAGTCATCTGCAACAGATGAACGATCTTCAAAGAATGCATCAACTGGAGCTCCAGAATTTGAAAATTCAACAATCAGGTAACTTGACCAAAATCAGGAGAGTGAAGCTCTTGATATGGAAGACAGTGTCTTTAAAAGAAAACAAGCACAAGACTTTGTAGATATAGCAGTCCAATAAATTGTGTTTATAGATCATTTTGAAGTGTTTTTGTACCAAATTGTTTACGCTTTACAAGTAGTCTGTTATTCAGGATACTTAAAAAAAAAGAAAAATGTAATAATAACATGTTAAAAAGGAAGGAATAGAAAGTATTACAACTCAATTAATTGTAAAGAACTATACAATAGAGTCACCTATAAGGTAGTATTCCTTACTGAAATAATAAGCAAATGCTTCAGCAAAATATTTTTGGGATTGTTTCATTCTCTGTTCTTTGAATTCCTACATTGACTCCCTACCCGTATTATGCTACTACTTCTTTACTACTATTTTTTGCCTCATTGAGCATTTACGTTATTGTGCTGGCTTTCTACACCTACTTTTTCTGTCATTTTTGGCATAAGTTCTTGGCACTACAGTATGTTTCTGCAAAGTTTGATCTTTCTAGAGGTCACTAACACACAAAGCCATTTCTTATCAATTGCTTTTCTTGAACGTGCAGTTCTACCATCATAATTGAACCTTTCTCTGCGATTGAATAAGAAAGAGGGGGACAACTATGCCTTTTTAAGAGCTGAAGAGGCCACCTCACCGAGGCAGAAAATTAGGCTTTTGAAAAGTTGTTGTGCATTTCAGGTATAAAAATAATGTGAATAATTTGTATTTGTAGATGATGAAGTCAAATCTACCCAAAGACTTATAGAAAAGCTGAAAGAAGCTGTAACTGAGGAATGTTCTCGGCTTGCTCAGGTAAGATGTAATAAAAAGCCTTTTCTTTAAGTGGAAATTTTGAAAGCAAAAAATCAATGTACAGTGAGTATCATATTTTTCGACATAATTTTTATTTTTTCTTTACAACTTTTCTCTTACCAGTCTTTATTTTGAGATTTGATGCAAAACCTGATCTTCCAAAGTAGCCTAGCAAGGGATTTTGTAATTTTTTTCTAAACTGTTTTATATCCTTCCCCAGACAGTTCTGTCTCATACCTAGTTTTAATCTTCTGTCTAATGTTTGTCTTAAAACTACTAGTTCAGAAGTTGGGTTTTTTTTTTCCTTTCTTTATGTCTTTGGATATATATTGACATATATATTCACTATATATTGACACAGGCCATCACTCTCATGTCTGCACTAAGATGCTAATTTGTCTATTAGCTGCAGCATCACTTTCAAAGACTTAAAAACGTGTAAGAATTTTTAAAAATTGCTATCTAGATTGCTTTCAGTAACTAAATATTATGGTAAAAAATTGAAGCTTATTTTCAGTATATGTTCTCGTATCAGCCACTAATAATATTCTTTTGCCATATTTTTTTGTAGGGTACAAATCGTTGGCCCTTACAGTACTTTCTGACCAGCAGTCAGATTACTTATTAAACTTATTTAAGGAAAGATTAATCTACTTTCATTCTTTATTATAAGCCATGGTTTTCCAATCTTAAATACTTCAAGTGGTTGGGTTTGGTGGTTTGGTTTGTTTCCTTCTTGTCTGTTTTTTTAACATCTTTTTGGGAAAGTGGATAGGCAACTCCATAGAGACTCCATAATAGCTCAGAGAAAGCAGCAGCTGAATGAGAGTCTTTTCGCATTAGTTGTTTCACAGATGGGAAGAACTCTGCTGATCAGTGTGATTCCATATTGAGTTTTTGGATAAATTATTATTTAACTTTTGTAAGTTGAATTGGTGTCTGTTGAATCAAAATGTTTAAAATAAAGAATCCTACTGTGTGCTCTGAGCAGACCATTTCAAGTATCATTTACCTTCTGAATATATATGGATAAGTCTTCTGTTTTGACTAGTCATTGTAAATAGGGCAACTGTTCTGTTTATGATTTCTTTGAGTTTTCTTACGCCACCCTCTTGTATCATATTTATTCACTATTTTAGAGACTACAATTCTTCTTGTTCTTAAGACATACAGATTTCTGCCATAGGGAATCCTTCTTCCAATTATAAACTTATAAAATATGCTTACAAGAATGAAACATTTACAGTGTAAATGTTCTGTCAGCATTAAAAAAGGAGACCTTTCTCTTTGCAGTTCCAAAATAAATAATAATTCCAAAACATATTGTAGTGGGTCTGGGACGGTAGTGATTTTCCACAGCAGCTCCTGCAGTGCTGTGCTTACTGTTGATATCAATATTATGACTACCGCTTGCACAACATCAGGGCTGTCCCTCCAGCATTCCTTCCCCCACCTTCACCAATAGCTGTGGGTGGGCATGATCTTGGGAGGGACTATGGCCAGGACAGCTGACCCAGGCTGACCAAGGAGATATTCCATACCATATGATGTCAGCTCAGGAATATAAACTGGGGGAGAGGAGCAGGAAGGGGAGGCGAGATTCATTTCTGGCCTTCCCAAAGCAACCGCTACACGTACTGCAGCCCTGCTTCTCGGGAGGTGGCCGGACATCGCTGCTGATGGGAAGTAGAGAGTAACAGCTTTATCTGCTTTTGCTTTGCTTCCCGCGCGCGCGGCTTTGCTGCTTCTTTATTAAACTGTTTTTATCTCAACCCACGAGACTCCCATCTTATTTTCTCCCCTTCCCTGGCTTGCTGAGGAGGTGGGGGATAAAGCGGTGTGGTGGGCACCTGGCATCCAGTCAGGCTCAAACTACCACACATATGTATTTTCATTTTAGCTGAAAAAGACTTCCATGCTTGTTTCTTTTATCAGGGTTTTTTAAAATTGTCTAGATTCTTATGACTCAACAGAACACATGTGCCATAATTTCCACAGAAAATAAAACTCACAAAGTACTACTTTCCTACCATCATTTTTGTACTTTCTTTGTGATTTGTAGTTGATAAATTTAAAAAAAAATCTTTGCTTTCTTTTCGTTGTTTTATTTATTGTGCAGGTTTTGTGTGACAGTCAGAATGAACATTCTTCAGCTGCTGTAGAAGTTGGTGATAGGGAACAGGATATTTTCTATAGACCTGCTGCTATGAAAGAAAAACTGAGTGTCAAATTACCAACACCCAGAGGTCAGGCTCAAGGTAACAAGATTGTACTATTATGCTGATTAAAAAAGAACCAACTGATTTCAACTATTTTACACTGGCAATCATGCCGTTAGTTGTTCAGGTGCTAGTTAATATGCCTAAATAGCTGCTTTAGAGATTTCCTCTCTATTCGGAACCACTTTTTGTTTTTATTATGAGTATTTTCTTGTGATGTTTTCGTTATTTTGGAAATTGATGAAAAAAGTGTTTTGTTTTTCTGTTCTCCTTTTGTAGAATAAAATCAACACCTCTACCAAATTCTCCCCCATATATATCAATGCTAAATAAAAACGCCTCCAAAATTTGGAAGGGACCTTCCTTATTTTGATAACATATAGTGTTTATGAGATAATTATTCAGTGGAGAACAATTCACTGTATTAAAATTTATGGTAAATGTTTGATTTTTTAAACTCTCTGGTTATCTATGTAATTTAGCTGTGCAAGAACCTGTGGATGCACTTCTACGCAAGATCATGGAAGAATACAGCAGGCTGAAAGCACTTAAAACACAGCTGATGAGGGATTATAAAGAGGTAAACTTTTTTCCAGCATATGAGTATATGAGTATTTAAATTCTCTCTGCTGCATTAATTCCTTCTAAATTGAGTGAAAATGTGTTTGAAATTGTGTTTGTGTGTCCTGGTTGAGTAGGAAAGGGAAGGTGATAATTTGATAAAATGCAGAAAGCTGCTACCCATGTCACAGAATCATGGAATAACTGAGGTTAGAAGGCTTGTCTGGAGTTTGTCTAATGCAACACTTTGCACAAAGCAGGATGATCTAGAGGAGGTTGTCCTCCTCTAGATGTCCAGCCAAATTTTTAGTAACTCCAAGGATGGAGACTCCACAAGCCTAATAGGCAATCTTCTTTCCAGTTCTCTCAGCCTCTTCTTGTAAGAAAAATGCTCTAAGCCCACCAGTTCACTTTGTGACGATCAGCTGGACTCATGCTATTATATCTCTCATACACTGGGAATTCAGTACTGGACCCAGCACTCCATATGTATCTCACTCAGCAGTGCTGAGTAGAAAAGAGGAATCACCTCACTACCTGATGGCAAACACTCTCCTTAATGCAGCCAAAGAGGAAGTTGGACTTGTATCATAATGGCACATTGCTGCTTCCTGTTTAACTTGATGCTCACCAAGGTCTCTGAGTCCTTTTCTGCAAAGCTGCTTTCCAGTTCATCCTGGGATTCCTAGAGACCAATTTTATCAGTAAATTTGTAGTTAGATACTTCCATGTACTAAATGGAGTACACTAACAGAGAGCAGGCGAGCAGGGAGGATGGCCAGGGAACAATCTCACAGCCCATACAGAGAGCCGCAAGTCAGAGAAATGCTCCTGCCTCAAGCTAACAAGATGGTGAGCACTTGCCTGAGGGCTAAAGCCAAGGCTCAGGTGGACAATACCCTGGTGAAGATTGATGCCTCTACCCAGACAGAGCCGGTCAGCAAGGATGCTTCAGTACAGGTGGAGTGCAGGGGGTGTTTAGGATGTTTAGGTACATCCACTGCTGAGGTAACCATGTGTCATAGGTGCCCTCAAGTTCAAGACCTGCAGCGTCAGGTGAAAGAGCTGCAGGAAACCATTAGTAGACTGTGTAGTATTAGAGGGGTGGAGGTGGAGATGGACAGAGGCTTCCACAATCAGGTACAAGCCTCCAGTGAATCTGACATGCCTTGGACCCTGGTAACAAAAAAAGAAAAAAAGTAGAGCTCCTCTTCATAACCCTCCTTCCAGAGTGTCAACTACAAATAAGCATGAGGCACTGGTGACGGGGGACTTTGAACAAACTCCAGAAGGAGAAATCCCAGCAAACAATTCACCATCAGCTGTTCCACTGGCAACAGGTAATGGGCACTGTAAAAAGAAGCAATGTGTGCTCGATGTGGGTGACTCATTGCTAAGAGGCACTCAGAGACCCATCTGTCAATCAGATAAGGAGTCACGAGAGGTGTGCTGTGTGCCAGGAGCCAAGGTCAGCGATGTGGCTGAGAGTGCGCCACGGCTTATCACGGACACGGGCTATTATCCCTTACTCCTGTTCCCTATGGGGATGAGTGATGTAATGAAACACTATCTCCAGAATTAAAAAGGATTTTATAACCTTGGGGGAGCAAGTAAAAAGTAGGGGAGCTCAGGTTATTTTCTCTTCCATCCTGTCCACCAGAAGTAAAGGGGAAGTCACCAATGCAAAAATTGGACAAGTTAACTCCATGCTGAGAGGCTGGTGCCGGCGGGAAGGTTTCAGTTTTTATTACAATGGATCCTTCTTTGGGGACTATAACTTCATAGGACACTGGAATATTTGGGCTAGCCAACTTGGCTAGCCAACTTGATCAAGAGGGCTTTAAACTAAAGGACTTAGGGGGTGGGGGGAGAAATAACATAAAGCTATCCTGTCTAGCAGGGAAAGAGGGCAGGACAGGGAATGTGATGATAAGTGCCCCTCATTCACACACCATGTTGAGATGCAGAAGGCTGACCACCGTGAGGAAGAGGTAAACCAGGGATGATCCTCCTGCATCCGTTCAGGGAAACCTGCGTGTTCAAATAAGCCACTCTGTTCCCTCTACACCAACATGACCAGCCTGGGGAATAAGCAGGAGGAGCTGGAGATGTGGGTGCAGATACAGGACTACGACCTCATTGTGGTCACAGAGACATGGTGGGACAGCTCCCATGGCTTGAGTACAGCTATGGAGGGCTGTGTATTGTTCAGGAAGGACAGGATAACAAGGCAAGGAGGTGAAGTTGCTCTCCATGCGAGAGAGCAATTGGAGTGCATTGAGCTCTGCCTGGATGGGGATGAGGGGCAGGTTGAGTGCTTATAGGGCAGGATAAGTGTCATGGTTTAGCAAGGAGCAACTTTTTCTTGGTAACAGGGGGAGGGGGTTACAGTGAAAACCAGGTAAAAAGTTCTCGGACTCTCCCCTGGCTCTTGATTTCAGACCCACCTCCGGCCCAGCTAGGCCAATATGGCACCTCTGCAATCACTATTTAGGGACAGGAATTTAAAGTGCTTTGGAGGAGGTGTAAGAGTGGTACAAGATGGTGACCATGCGGACCCCACAGTCAGAGATGGAGGAAGGAAGAAGGAGCACCAGAGACCCCTCTGCAAGCCATGGTGAGAACACAGCTGTGCCCCTGCAACCCATGGAGGGCAATGACAGGACTGAGAGCCACCAGCAGCTCCGGGTGAGTGCGCCTGGATGGGCGAGAGACTGTGTGAGGAGACGGCCATGGTGTAGGCCATGCTGGAGAGCCTGTGCGCCGCAGAGCAGATCCACATAAGAGGCAGAGAGGAGCTGCAGCCTTTGGGATGAACAGACATTGGAACTGCCCGTGCAGAGCTGCCATGTGTGTGAGGTACTCCGCAGAGGTGCAGGGAGGACAGGTGCATAGCCCATCTGCCCTGAGGAGAGGAAAATGGCAGAAGCTATCAGGAATAGACTGACTGAAACCCCCATTTCCTGCCCCCCTGAGCTGTTCGGGAGGGAAGAGAATCGGAATCGGGGCTCTGAGCCTGGGAAGAGGGGAGGGGTGAGGAGAAGGGCTGGTTTTACTCTTCATCATTGTACCATTCTGTGTTGTTTTGTGTTTGTTATGTTTAGGGTTTTATGGTTATGCTTTAGTTGGTGTTGAATTAACTTATTTTCTGTTTTCCTCCCCAAGCCGAGTAGCCTGGTCTGTTTTGTCCTGGGCCATAAGCAGCAATTAAGCTCTCCCTGCCCTTTGGCAATTCTCAGGTCTTTGGTACCTGAAGCTAATTATGATCTTTTGTTCCCTGGTGGGCCTAAACCAGGACTGTAAGGTGGATGATACTGTTGTAGGAGTTTGCTAAAGGCCACCTGATCAGGAGGAGGAAGTGGATGAGGCCTTCTATGGACAGTTGAGAGCTGCCTCACAATCTCAGTCCCTGGTCCTCATGAGGGACTTCAACCTCTCTGATAATTGCTGGCAAAGCCACACAGCCAAGCGCACATAGTCCAGGAGGTTACTACATAATGCTGACAACTTCCTGTCACAGGTGATTGAGGAGCGAAAGAGGAGGGATGTGCTGCTGGAGCTGGTGCTGACAAACAGGGAGGGGCTGGTTGGGGATGTGAAGGTTGGAGGCAATCTCGACTGCAGTGACTGTGAGATGACAGAGTTCAAAATCCTGTGTGGAAGAGGCAGGACACAAAGCAGGACTGTGACCTTGGATTTCAGGTGAGCCAACTTCGGCCTCTTCTAAGACCTGCTTGGAGGAATCTCACGGGATAAGATCCTAGATGGCAGAAGTGCCCAAGAGAGCTGATTGATCTTCAAGTACCACTTGCTCCAGGTCCAGGACCAGTGTGTCCCCACATGTAGGAAAGCAGGAAAAGGAGGCAGGAAGCCTCCATGGAAGAGCAAGGATCTGCTGGGACAACTCAGGCAGAAAGCAGCCATCTATGAGAGGTGGAAACAGGGTCTGACTTCTTGGGAAGAGTATAGGAACTTTGTCAGAGCATGCAGGGGTGCAACAAGGAAAGCTAAAGCCCTTCTAGAATTAAATCTAGTCAGGAAAGTCAAGGAAAATAAGAAGGTTTTTTTCAGATACATCAGCAGCAAAAAAGGAAGATTAGGAGCAATGTGGGCCTCCTGCTGAACATAGAGGGTGCCTGGGTGACAGAGGATGCAGAGAAGGCTAAACTACCGAATGCTTTCTGTGCTTCAGTCTCTACAGCCAAGGCCGGCTCTCAAGAAGCCTAGTCCAGCAAGGATAGTAGGATGGTCTGAGGGGAGAGCAGCGGATGTCATATACCTTCGCTTCAACAAGGCTTTTGAAACTGTCTCCCAAAACATCCTCATCAGAAAGCTCAGGAAGTGTGGCTTGGATGAGTAAATGGGGAGGTGGATCAAGAACTCGCTGAATGACAGAGACCAGAGCCCAGAGGGTGGTGATCAATGGCAGAGAATGGAATTGGAGGCCTATGGCCAGTGGAGTTCCACAGGGATCGGTTCTGGGGCTAGTGTTCAACATCTTCATCAACGACCTGGATGAGGGGACAGCAGGTTGGCTGATGTCACCAAACTGGGAGGACTGGCTGATTCACTGGAAGGCTGTGCTGCCATTCAGCAGGATCCCGACTGGCTTGAGAGTTGGGCAGAGAGGAACCTCCTGAGGTTCAACAAGGACGAATGCAGAGTCCTGCATCTGGGAAGGAACAACCCCACGCACCACTACAGGCAGGGGATTGACCTGCTGGGGAGCAGCGCTGCTGATAGAGACCTGGGAGTCCTGGTTGACAATAAACTAACCATAAGCCAGCAATGTGCCCTCGTGGCCAAGAAGGCCAATGGCATCCTGGGATGCATCAAGAAGAGTGTGGCCAGCAGGTCAAAGGAAGTTCTCCTCCCTCTTTACTCTGCCCTGGTGAGGCCTCATCTGGAGCACTGTGTCCAGTTCTGGGCTCCTCATCTCAAGAGGGAACTCAGAGAACTTCTGGAGAGAGTCTAGAACAGGACCACCAAGATTATCAGGGGACTGGAGCATCTTCCTTATGAGAAAAGTGCAGGATCTTGGGCTGTTCAGCTTGGAGGAGACTGAGGGGGGATCTCATTAATATTTATAAGAATATAAATGGTGGATGTCAGGTGGTTGGGAAATTTCTTTTTTTCTATTGTAGCTAGCAACAGGACAAGGGGTAATGGGATGAAGCTGGAACACAAGAAATTCCATTTAAACATAAGAAAAAACTATTTCACTGTTCAGGTGAGGGAGCCCTGGCACAGGCTGCCCAGGGAGGTTGTGGAGTCTCCTTCCTTGGAGGTCTTCAAGACCTGACTGGATGTGTTCCTGTACGACTTGATCTAGGTGGACCTACTTCTGCAGGGGAGTTTGACTAGATAATCTCTAAAGGTCCCTTCCAGCCCCTACCATTCTATGCTTCTATGGTTCTGTATCTAGAAGCAGTTACAGGTCACATGTATTGATGAAGATTGGGCTTCAGGAGGACAATATCTTTAAGATCAGAAAGTTCAACTATTAACTTAACGTTACCCCATCCACCACTTAAACCATGTCCGTAGCACCACATCTGCATTTTTCAAATACCTTTCAGAATGGTGACTCCAGCACTTCCCCAGTCAGCCTAAATCCAAATCTCCCCTGGTGCAACTCAAGGCCATTTTGTCTTTTCTTGTCACTTGTTACTTAGGAGAAGAGACCAACATCCGTCTCGGTACAAGCTCCTTTAAGGTAATTGTAGAGAGTCAAAAGGTCTTCCCTGATTATTCTTTTCTCCAGGCTAAATAACCCCAGCTCCCTCAAATGCTCTTCATAAGACTTGTTCTCCAGGCCCTTCACCAGATTCTCTGCCCTTTTTTGGACACGTTCCAGCACCTCTGTGTCCTTGTTGTAGTGAGGGACCCAAAATGAACACAGGATTCACAGAATCGTCTTGGAGAGGAAATATAGGACTCCTGGAGCCAGAGGAATTCTGACTTAGCAGTTTATATCCAGAGAGAGGAGCTTGAGATTTACACTGGGCGCTGTACATGCTTATCAACTAGCTATAAGTATATATTTGATCATTCAGGCTGTAAAATGAAACACATAGTTATACTGGTTACACTCATGCATTGGCCACCAACCTTTCTTATATGTTTATAATTATAGTTAATATTTTTGTGTTATTAGTGGACAAACTGTTCTCACTTGTATTTACACGATTATTTTTTAGGTCAAGGAACCATGGCTATCTTCTTCAGAAAAGAGGAAAAAAGAAGAACCTAGCCATCTGGAGACAAGAAGGGGGTGTCTGCAGACCCCTTCACTGGATCTAATGGGTAAAAGATGCATATACTGTTTTTAATGGATGTATATTTAGAGCGAGAGAGAGAGAGAGAGATTTGCTATAAATTTTAGCTGCTTTCTAGCTTACTACAGCTTGAAACATATATGAGATTTTTACAGTATGATACCAATTTTCTTAAATCTCTAAGAATATTTTGGAATTATGTTCTATGAAAGTTTGGTGTAGTCTTTTTCAGTTTTCCACAGTTAAAGTTCCATTACTCATACCAAATACAGTTTTACAAAATGTATGATTAAGTTATTTGTTACGGAAAATTATTTAATATGATATCAGATGAAATTTTTACCTACAGTAGTTATTCAGTCTATCACTGCTAATAACTTAGGAAGGAGTTAAGGTATTTTTTTTCTTTCCTGCTTCAAATAATCTACATGCAGATCCCAAGATTCAAGAGTATTGTTCAAAGGAGATGGGAAACCTTAAAATACAACTTGAAGAACAGCATGCACGAGAAATGGAACACCTCCGTTTCTACTTCCAACAGCAGCTGGAAGAAAGTGAAGAGAGGTACACTACAGAGATTGTCCATCTGCAGGATAAGCTTCAGAGTGCTGGGATATCTTCTGACCCCAAAAGGTATTAATCAGTTCTTTAATGTCAGTAACTTTCGAAGACGTACAAAAAGCGTTTCAGGTAACCATTCATGTAAAGATATGTGTTCAAAATTTGAGAAATTCTTTATAAACACATTACTCTGAAGTTTTTTTGTTCCTTCAAGATTTGTTAAAGTTTATCATGAAAAAATGATATAAACATTGCAAACAGTATCACAGCATTTAGAATTTATTGCATTTTTATAGTTATTAGAGAAAGACTTGGTAATGGGAATAATTGAAATGTCATTTCCTATATATGAGCTTTTTACCATTAATTTCAAAACTTCCAAACTATCAAACTAAGCTAACAATGGGTTAACAAACTAGTTAACAATGGGTTAACCCTCAGAACTCCAGTACTTTACATCTAAAGACACCTGTGTAGACACAATTGCATGAAATTGATGATTTTCTAGAATTATATGTAGCAAGGAACTTTGTGTCAGAGTTGAGGTCCGTTAACACGTTCTGACTTTCACCAAGTCACAAGCCATAATCAGGTTTCTCCTGCCCCTGACTGCTGTGGCCACTCAAACCTGAAAGAGGTGGAAGTGTCCTGGGGAGATCCTGACAACTGTGGAGCATCCTTCTATTCCCTAGTTTTTCCACTGTCTCCTTGAATGTATTTGAGGAGTTGTGGGTGTTTTTCCATTGTGCTATATTCAGTGTCATCTCTGGTGTCCTGTTCTATTTTTGACTCTCTTATTCCTTTTGTTTCATTTACTATACTAAAAACGATGCAGGTTTTTTACATTTTTCTTTTATCTGAATCTCCCTTCTGTGAGAGAGAACTGTGGGAGTTTGTTAGTCAGGCCAGCGCCGAACTGAAAAAGGAAATAGACACAGTGGCAATAGAAAATGCCACTAAGGGGAGAAAATTGTCTAGATGTTTCTATAAATTGTTAAATATTTGATCTATTTATTAGATCAAATTAGGTAGATTGGGTAGTGTCTTAAAAAGCAAAAGAACTGTGGTAGGTTAAATCCATAGAACTTTAGACAAATTAAGATTAAAGTATTTTCTTTCAACCATGACCCATCAGAACCCAAACAGCTGACTTTCTCTTTCTGTTTGATCATAGCATTTTCTCAGCAATGTGTTTTTTGTAACTTTTAAGCAGTTTACTTTTCGTGCCTTAAAATATGTTTCTAGTCTTGAAAGTAACAAAATAACCTCTCTTTTTTCTTATGTATATCTTTGTTTTGAGGTGAATAAGAGATCCTAGTTCCTCAAATGTTTATGCATCTATAAGAGTGAGACTGTAGTTTTATGTCATATTTTTATATATAAATATCATTTGTATTACATGATTTATATAATTGTTTTCCACTAAGAGAATCAGTACACATTTATTAGCCTGAGTTCAATTTTAAGGGACTGTATGATTTTTTCAAAAAGAATTAAAGAGTTACTAAGAAATAAAAGATGTGAGCATTTTCAAAATAATTTTGTGATACTTTTGTATGTATGTTGATAGGGACAAGTTATAAATATTCATATATGATTTCTAAATTATTTTTAATGCATAGTTAGTAAACTGTTTTCATCCATGATAGCTATTCATCTAAAATATTAAAAACTAATTTTACATATGTTTAATAATAAATAAATATATAATATTAAATAGTAATAATTAGCTATGAATAAGTTATTATAAATAAATAAAATGTACATATGATTAATAGCAATTATCAGTATTTATAAGCTAACACTAAAGATTTCCCACGAGGAACTGCATTCTCTTAGCTTTCATAATTGAAGTTCAGATTTTAAACAATAAAATTAAATTAGAGTTTTACAGGAAAAGTTCCTAGATCAGTGAATAAATTGGTTTCTAGTAACATTGTGCAGAGGTCTGTCTCATGATGTCTGTGGCCTGAAGAGGAGTGTCTTTTAATGATGTAGTTGGTAACCTGTTGAATGATTCGTTACATGTTCTTATCTCCCTGTTACACGGTCAATCTCTGTACCTGGTTTGTTGCTGCATCTTTTAAACTAAGATCTAGGTAGGAGTATAGCTCTGGCCAAGCTTGGGAATTTTTGGGGGATGTGTTTGTCTAGATGTAAAAAAAGATTTTTTTTTTTTTTTTTTTTTTTTTTTTTTTTTAATCTTTTTTCTCTGAAACAAGATGTTTGGGTTGGACTGCTTCTTACTATTATCTCTTCACTTCTCATTATTCATCTTACTGTGTATAGCTACTGAGGTCAAAATATTATAACATAACTTTCAAAGTTGTTTGTGAGGTCCCTGGTAAATCTGGTAAGATTTATAACACTGAGAGGAAAAGCTAGCATTTGGAAGGCAGATGAATTACAAATTCAAGTGTATTAAACTAATGGCATAAAAAAAGGTGTATTCTGAAGAAAATAGTTGCAGTTCTTGATAATTGAATACATATAGTGTGTATGTAAATACATACAATGCATATTTGATTAGAGGAAGAACTATGTGTACTGACATTTTTCATTTCCCTCCTTTGCCTCTCCTACCTTTTTAGTGTATCCACTGATTCAGAAAGAAAGCTGAAAGAAGTCTTCAGAAAAGTGAAGTGCACTGAAAGTCTTCATCAACAAAGAACAGATGAAACACTGAAGGTATCATGTAACTCAGTTGACAGCTAATATACATATGATCAATATAATTACATTATATATTATATTACAATGTACATTATACATAATAATTACATTACATTCTCATCTCATTAATAAGTATCTAAGTGGTGAATGTCAGGAGGTTGGAACATCCCTTTTTTCTATTGCATCTGGCAACAGGACAAGTGGTAATGGGATGAAGCTGGAACACACACAACAAGTTCCATTTGAACATAAGAAAGTATTTTACTATGAGGGTGATGGAGCCCTGGCACAGGCTGCCCAGGGATGGTGTGGAGTTTCCTTCCTTGGAGGTCTTCAAGACCCGCCAGGACGCATTCCTGTACGACCTGATCTAGGTGGACCTGCTTTGGCAAGGAGGTTGGACTAGATGATCTCTAAAGGTCCTTTCCAACCCCTACCATTCTATGAAGTGCAGAGTCCTGTATCTGTGGAGGAACAATGCCATGCACCAGGACAGACTGGGATTTGACCTGCTGGGGAGCAGCACTGCTGAGAGAGACCTGGAAGTCCTGGTTGATGTTAAACTGAACATGAGCCAGCAATGAGCCCTCATGGCCAGGAAGGCCAATGGCATCCTGGGATACATCAATAAGCGTGTGGCCAGCAGGTCAAAGGAAGTTCTCCTCCGCCTTTACTCTGCCCTGATGAGGCTTCATCTGGAGTCCTATGTCTAGTTCCAGGCTCTCCATCTCAAGAGGGACAAGGAACTTCTGGAGAGAGTCCAGCGCAGGGCCACCGAGATGATCAGGGAACTGGAACATCTTCCTTATGAGGAAAGGCTGCAGGATCTGAGGCTTTTCAGCTTGGAGGAGACTGAGGGGGGACGTCATTAATATGAGTGTTTGAAAGGTTTATGTCAAGGAGGCGGGCCAACGCTTTTTTTCTTTAGTGTCCAGTGATAGGACTAGGGTTAATGGCCAAAAGCTGGAACACAAAAAGTTCCAATTAACTTTAAGGAAACTTTAAGGAAAAACTTCTTCACTATAAGAGCCCTGGCACAGGCTGCCCAGGGAGGTTGTGGAATGTACTTCTCTGGAGGTTTTCAAAACCACCTGGACACATTTCTGTGTGACCTGGTGTATGCAGGGAGGTGGACTAGATGATCATTAGAGGTCCCTTACAACCCCCACTATTCTGTGATTCTATGATCATTTAGATGCTTTGCTTTCAAAGATGAGATTGGACTAATATTTTATCGTATGAAAGTAATTATTGTCTTAGCAAACTGTGCTATACTACTAGCATGTTAGAAAAAAGTACAAATTTTGTTGGAAAATATTTCCGAAATTTATGAACAATAAAATTTTTTGAAGTATAGACTTAACACTTCAGGAGAAATTTTGAAAAAAATAGTCACGAAGATCTTAGAAATCAAATGCAAATGGAAAAGATCCCATACATTCCTCCGCTAGAAGTGCTGGAAACCTGGCTCAAAAATTCTTCATTTTGAAAATTGGTGATGCTGTCTTGTACTGTACTTTCTTACCTGTTTTCTCTGCATTTGACAATTCCAATAATGCTAAAAGCAGAGTTGTTGCAAACTCAGCTTTTTAAATTAATTCTGAATCAGAAAAAAGACAAAGTGTTTTAGCCAGTTCTTTTATATTGTTCACAATTATGTAATTTGCATGAAATGAAGATAATTGAATGGAGGAAAAAAATTTTTTTTAATTAATTAAATATAAGCACAAATACATTATCTTAGTTTTCGTGGTTCTCTTGCAGCTTGCTAGTGAAATTCAAATGCAGAATGATCTGGATGTTGTTCAGTTGCTAGAAAAACAGTACCAAGAAAGACTAGAAGAAGAAATAGCAAAGGTATTCTTTTTATTTTGTTATTTTAAAATAGATTTTAAAAAATACTTTAATTTTCCTTTTTTTTTTTTACAATTCAGACAGTTGCAATATGGTATGCTAATTCTTATTTGATTTATTTACCAAGAATTACTTCACTCAGATTCTGAATGGGGAAGTCTTAAATGAAAATAATTCTGTGAAACACTTGAGATTTTTTTGGTTGTCTGTCCTGTTTTTAATTCATGAGTTCTGTTCACATAAAGAGTGGCAATATTTTGCTTTAAAATTATGAAAAAAATAGGTGCATGTACTTGTACCTAAGACTAGAATTTATTTAGAAAATCCAGAAGCTTAGAGAGTAGATTTTGGTCAGTTCAAAAGATTTTTCCAGTTAACAGTTTTGTACTGTTTTCTGATTGTACTTTATTGTGCGTTTTAATATAGTGTGTAAAATGCAGAATTTTCATTTGGATCTAGTGACATTATCTAAAACATGAAAGGTAAAATTAAGAATTTCTATGTAGAGTTTGTGGATTTACTTCATTTTTGATGTCCAAAAAAAATGTTACTGTTTTCAGAATGAAAAATTATCTCTGGTTTAATTATAACATGACATAAAAAAATCAACTTAACAGAAATTAAAAATTTGAAACAATTTGAAAAAATATTTCTCAAAGGTTTGCAGTCAGAGTTACAAAGACTATTATAGCCAGTACCAGGTGATGACTTTAAGTTAAGTAATCCATGTTTCTGGAGTTAAAGTTCCATTTCTCTCTTCTGCTTCCAAGAAAATACTTCTATATGGGAAAGTACATGATTGTTTTTTTCAAGTGTAGCACTTCCATTGTTACAGTGCTATTTTTTTCACACTTTCTGTAGTTTATGCTATGAACAGTCATATTCTAAATCTAGAAAAGAACATCTCACATGATTGGAAGAGGAGTTTATTTGTATTAGAAGAAACTACTTAGCAATGTAAAAGTTATCAGCTTGCTGTAACTGAAACTGCAGCTACTTTTATGCCAGTAGGAATTTCCTTCTGCTCAAGTAAAAAGTTCTGTGCTAAGTGAGTGTCATGAACATGACACTGCTGCCTTTATATAGGTTAAATTGCATGTCAGTGAAACATGGAGACAGAGGAATCTTGGAAGCTTAGCACAGCTGCACCCAAGTCAATATGCCAGGACTTCTCAATGTCATCCTATAAAATATTTTTTTTAAAAGATATAGATAATTCTGTGCTAAATAATAGATTTTAATTTAAAATAGTATAATACTTTATTAAACTACCTTAAATTCATCATATCTATATTTTAAGATGTGGCTGTTGATAAGATTGACAGATGCTTGTGTTCTTTTACCTTTTCTGTATTCATCTGAAAAAAAAAATCTTCAGAACTTTTAGCACTTTTTATATTATTGATTTTCAGCAAAGAGACTTCTTCAGCAATAGTAGATGCTGTGAAACATCTAGTACTAGGTGTAAACTAATACAGATTTATTTATTTATTTATTTATTTAGGTAATTGTGTCAATGAGTGTAGCATTTGCCAAACAGACTGAATTGTCAAGAATTGCTAGGCAGAAGGAAGAAGCAGCACAAATACAGATTGTACATCAACAGGGGATGCATTTTGAAATTAAAAAGCAATCTAGTGAAGAAGATGTCCCTATTAGAAAAACAACAGAAAAAGGCAGTAAGCATGAAGAACTGCAGTCACTTTGCAAGGAACTCAGGGAAGAGTCTGGTGAGGTCAACTCAGATGGAAAATGGACTCATTCTGATATCAAGCCTAGTGGTACATTACAACAGAGCATACATGAATCAGCGATTTCTGAAGAACTTTTTTCCCATGTCAAAGGGCTTATGGTGGAAGAAACACCAGTGAGTATAAAGAAAAAAAGAAAAAAAAGTCAGTGTGTAATGCTGTGTCTGAATAATCTTTTCAATGAAAAAATGACGAAGAAACGAAATTGAAAATGCAATTTAAATATTTAATTTTCCCTTTCAAAGGGGTGAAAAATTTAAACCTAAATTACCTATCCTTATTTTCCGTGTGCTTCTTGACTATCATAGCATTATACTATGCTGTGAGAAAAGGAATGTAACTAGTTGCATGAAAATACATTATTCCATTTCATGGATAGAACTGTATTGCAGGCAATAGATTGCATAAAATTTTTCTGGAAGCTAGGTTATATTCAAGTGTTTATAAAAAAAAGTTTAAAATAGTGTTTAAAAAGTTTGCGTTCCTTGTGATAAATGATATCAGCATAACACAAAAAATATATAAGTAATATGTAAAATATGTATTTATAATTTCACAAAGATGGTGTGGAGGGAGAAGTGTGGAATAAATATGGTAAAAAGCAGTCATAAATTTTGAATCCACAATTTCATCTAAAGCTTAGGTTTTTAATTAAATTTGGCACTAGTTAAGGTAAAAATTACACTTTCACGTTTGTATAACAGTTAAATATTCTGATCTTGTATTATCTTGACAGTGAATAAACTGTAGTATTCCTGTTCTGTATGATACTGTTCTCTCAAACTTCTCTTACTGTACATACAAACATCGACACACGTATGTGTCTGCCACTGCATTTTCTCTTAAGATCCCCACCAGGTAAAAAACATAAGAGCTAACACTGTTCACAGTTATTTAAATGAACTTGCCAAGGCAACAAGGTAGCGCTTTCTTCATAGCTAATTTAATCTGTGAAATCATTTGTTAAAATGTAAATAAATATTTACTAGAAACTGTCATTGAACTTAAAGTGCTAAATTAGTTGCAATATTTCAGCACTACAGTGAAATGACAGCATCAGACACGGAAACATCCAGTCAGCTGTTGTTATGTGAGGAACGTTTGGAAGACATGCGACAGGAACTGGTACGACAGTATCAAGAACATCAGCAGGCAACAGAAATATTGAGACAAGGGCACATGCAGCAAATGGAACGTCAAAAAGAAAATCAAGAGCAACTCTTAGCAGAGCTTGAGAGTCTTAAAGTGCAATTAGCTGAGGTAATATGGGATTAGACTCAATACATATCTATTTATGTGTAGATATAAAAATATGTCTATAAATGCATATATGTATGAAAGACATATTTCTATAAAGAAAGCTCCATTAGTGATAGATCATTTTAGACTTCTATAAACTTGGAAAAAACCTGCAGTTCTGTATAGCAACCAGGGGAGTCAATGAGTGGGTGCAGTTGCTTTGGAAGTCATTGCACCTTGCAGATCTGTGGCCCTGTGCAGTGTGTAGGCTAGCATCCATTTACATCAATGAAGCCACCAGACATGGCTAGAAAGACTGTAGAATTTTTCATTTCTCTTCATCCTCACTTAAGGTCCAAACGTGAACAATATTAGTGGCTTCCTGCAACAACAGGTTTAGGCTTTTTTTTTTGTTTTTTCAGTCATGTGAGATGAAGTCCTTAGTATTAGAATGAAACAACATTTGGTGGGAAATACCACAATTTCTTTGCCTTTTTAAGCTTAACTTGCTGTTATGCTGCATCTATTCAAACCCTATAGTAGATATGCTAATGAAACTCATTAACTTATCCTAATGATGAAATCTTCAAAAATAATGTCACTTATAGACTAGTCTTCAAGGATTCCTTCCCTTGAAAAACAAAGTAAACAGAATCCTGAAGAATTTGTCTTGGTCTGATTTAATTTCAACAATGCAATATTACAGAAATGTACACAGACATAGTAACCAGTGAATTCTGAAATTATTTTATTTCACTGTGGAGTGGAGCTTTAAGTTTCTTCAGACCTTATCCAAACCTGGTTCTGTTCTGTTTAAGCTTGAACTCAAGGAGCTGGGGAATGTAGAGAGCAAATCACTTGTATGTAGTGTGTCCTTTCCAGCAGTGTCAGGTGTCTGTTTCTCTTAGCTGCTTTGTAGGTGTCTTTCTATCATTTGTTCTGATAAACTTTCATTTCAATAGGAACCTCGTTTCTCCTTTTACCTCTTTGTCAGTTTTTAACTTCATCTTTTGTCGGGGGTTGCAAATTCCTGAAATTGATGATAAATATCAAGTAGACCCTATGCTGCTGGCTTTTCTCCCTTGTTTTTTTTCTATGCCAGGGATGGCTTATCCATAGGAACCATGGAGGAATATATGCATTACCTTTAAGCCGTGGACACTTCTAGCTCTTCTAAAAGAGATTGTGTGTAGGATCTTTATAAAAAGAACTTATTTCCATCTTTTTTCTTGTGCAAAACATGTACTAGAGCAGATAATATTTAGAAATTTACCTTCCAGTATGCATTGCAACCGCTGCGTTTTATAAAGAGCATAAAAATAGTATGAAAATCTCAAATAAGATTTAAGATATAAAAAGTATTTCTTATCTGTATGCCATTCTAGAAAGCTTTTAGTGTCTTTGAAACCATTTAAAGAAGTGTACTGAGATTTCATTGTGCAAAATACGTGAAAAATTACAGGTGACAGGACTCACTAGTACTCAAAAGCTTTAAAAATTATGTATGTTTATAATGCTTCTTTCTTAGCATGTCTCAATGGAGAATGATAGCCTGGTTGCAGAGAGAGAGAGGATGCTTTTGGAAGAACTGGAATCATTAAAACAACATTCTGTACCCAGAAAAGAGCGAGCATTTTGTGAGCTACAAAACAACAGCACACAAACGGAGGTAAATAGGGTCTTTGAGTTTCTTGTCAGCTGTGGCATGTAAAACCAGTAAGATTCCTTTGCACTGGTAGTCTTTTTATGTAATATATTTTCCTAAAATAGACTGGATATTGCTTGAACAGAGCAGGATTAAGAATCAAGAGGTGTTACTGGTAGACATTTTTTAGTTCAAGTGTGCAGAAGCTAGTTTATCAGCTGGAGATTCCTACTATAGCTGTTTGCTCAGATTAACTTGTGTTTTCATATTGCTATAGCAACACCAACAGAAAGCAGAACAACTGTTTAATCAGTGTAACAAAGTTCTTTCTGATAAGCCTTGGCTTGGATTTCCTGTTCTGTAGTTATTTATGTTTTAGCTAATTTTTCCTTGTAGGAAGAATAGTTCTTGATTTGTATTTTGGTATTGAAGATTTATTAACAAAACAACTAATTTAGGTTTTTAATTTCCTAATTCCTTGCTTATAAGATGAATGTGTTGATTCTGGAATGACTGGGTTTTTGTCCTTTTTCTCTTCTCTCCCTCTGCAAAAAACTTACTCAGAATGAAAATTATAACCAAAGTGATGTGAGAGTGCAGATCTTTGAGGGTGAAGATGGAGGAAGAAAGCCTGATGAAACATCTTCAGCTTTTCTTTCTAAAGAAAGGTGCTTAGAACTGTTAAGAAAACATAATTTTTTTAAAGTTCATAATTATGTTCTTCTTGTTAATATTAATGAATTTTATCCTGATGATAATGACATTATTTATTCTAGATTATCATCTTTATATTTTACACACTTTAAATGATCTTATTTTTATAAAGCCTAACTCTGTAATAGCATAGAGGATGAGATAAATCATAACCTATTTTACTCTGTCTTTCATATTACATATATATGACATACATTACCTATATTGTCCATATATTTATATATACTATAATACATATATTACATCTATGTCTATTTCATATTACATATATATGCATATATTCTCTTTTATATTACATATGGAATCATATGCATCATTTATATATATGTATTTGCATGCCTATTGTATATACATTGTATGTGTATATTAATTGTTTATTTTACTGTTCTATAACTTCATCTGTATAGTTGAACAGTCTTTTTGATAGTCATTTTGAGAAAAGAGTAAATTTATGATGCATACTAGGCAAATGTAGACTTCTGTTTTAAAAGATTAACTAGATAAAATACCAAGATACAAATACAAATATTGATCAATAGTTTTACTTTTTACTTATTTTGTAAAAAGAACTGATTGATAACATAAATGTAATTTTAATAATTCTGTATATTATGTCGGTTTTAGTCTTAAAAAAGAAATTTTAATCTTGCTGTTTCAACTGCAGATCTTTTCTGGTTGCAAGGGTGTATAAGGGATAAAACCTACTTTGAAAGCAGGGGAAAATCAAAAGACTGATTACTTTCTGTCATGCAGGCATGGTTTTCAGAAAGCTAATGAGAAACTAGTGAAGATTCTTTTAGAAGTTGTGAAGACAACTGTGGCCATGGAGGAGACAATTGGTTGCCACGTTCTTGGGTTACTGGATCGGTCTGGGAAAGACCAGCTTTCTAAATCATCTGGATGGGACACAGAGACAGAAGAGTCGGTAAAGCCCTGTATCCATGTGGGATATGAGAAAGGTACTCTTGTATGGTTTTCTGTTTCATAATTAAAGTATGCAAATGCTACTTGTTATATATTTAAATAACCTTAATACTGATTTTTTTAATTAAAAAGAAACTATTTTTTAAAAAACTATTTGCCATTTGAATGCATGTGGCATCTCTCCTTAAGAGACGACACTTAAGGTCATGCCCCAAACCAGTTATGATTCATATTTGGCGTCCTGTTGTAAAGCCTGCAACAGAATGGGAAAATGATCAATACAAAAATAAATACATTCCTGTTGAGGGAGACAAAGAGAAGGAGAATGAAACATGATTCCATGACATTTTGCACCAAGTTTACACCTTCCTCTGTACATGTGGGGAATGGGAACTGGTGCAAAAAACTGTACCTCTACTACTGCACTTATTGTATCTAGGGATGTTGCTGGTCACTCTGATCAACTGAAATGAGACAGTCTATATGCTTATGTATACGTGCTTATGGACTTTCTTAGTCTTCTAAAGAGGGTGGTTACTTACAAACAGCCTTTTGGAAACAGTTCCAGGAACTTTCTAACTGCCAAGCAGTGATGGGTAACATCAGCTGTTTGGAGGAGTGCTAGTTAGCACAAGCCTAAAGGAGCATTTCAAACTTGTAGTTAATTGCTTACCAGTGTCTTAATAATACTCTCAGGCTGTGTTTAATTTCCCGTGATTGTACTAGGATAGTGTCCATCATTTCTCTTTTGAGCAAGAATAAGTGCTCTCTTGAATTGCTGTTTGGATACCTATGGTACAGAAGCCAGTCATCCTGGGTCTTAGAGGGAGGCAACATGCAACAGATCAGTTCGGCCTAAAACATGTTAAATATCTTGATGTAGCTGTCATTTTAACTACTGTGAACGAGAAAAAGAATGGGAAGCCAAATCATTGTTAAGAAAGAATCCATTACAGAGTAATAATCATAGAATCCTAGAATAGTAGGGGTTTGAAGGGACCCTTGAGGTCATCTAGTCCAACCCCCCTGCAGAAGCAGGGTCACCTAGATCAGGTTTCATAGGAACATGTCCAGGCAGGTCTTGGAGACCTCCAAGGAAGGAGACTCCACAACCTCTCTGGGCAGCCTGTTCCAGTGCTCCCTCACCTGAACAGTAAAATAGTTTTTTCTTATGTTTAAATGGAACTTTTTGTGTTCCAGCTTCATCCCATTACCCCTTGTCCTGTTGCATGATACAATAGAAAAAAGGGATGTCCCAACCTCCTGACACCCACTCTTTAGATATTTATAAATGTTAATAAGATCACCCCTAAATCTCCTATTCTCGAGACTAAACAGCCCCAGTTCCTGCAGCCTTTCCTCCTATGAAAGATATTCCATACCCCTGATCACCTTGGTGGCCCTGTGCTGGACTCTCTCCAGAAGTTCTCTGTTCCTATTGAGCTGGACTCTCTCCAGAAGTTCTCTGTTCCTATTGAGCTGAGGAGCCCAGAACTGGACACAGGACTCCAGATGAGGCCTTATCAGGGCAGAGTAGAGAGGGAGAAGAACCTCCCTTGACCTGCTGGCCACACTCTTCTTGATGCATCCCAGGATGCCATTGGCCTTCTTGGCCACAAGGGGACATTGCTGGCTAATAATTAGCTTATTGTCAACCAGGACTCCCAGGTCTCTCTCAGCAGAGCTGCTCCTCAGCAGTTCGACCCCCAGCCTGTAGTGGTGCATGGGGTTGTTCCTTCCCAGGTGCAGGACTCTGCATTTGTCCTTGTTGAACCTCATGAGGTTCCTCTCTGCCCAACTCTCAAGCCAGTCGAGATCCCACAGCCTTCTGGGGAATCAGCCAGTCCTCTCAATTTGATGTCATCAGCCAACTTGCTGAGGGTACACTCTGTCCCCTCATCCAGGTAATTGATGAAGATATTGAACAAGACTGGCCCCAGAACCGATCCCTGTGGAATTCCACTGGCCACAGGCTTCCAACTCAACTCTGTGCCATTGATCACCCCCCTCTGGGCTCTGTCATTCAGCAAGTTCTTGATCCACCTCCCCATTTAGTCATCCAAGCCACACTTCCTGAGCTTTCTGATGAGGATGTTCTGGGAGACAGTGTCAAAAGCCTTGCTGAAGTCAAGGTAGATGACATCCACTGCTCTCCCCTCATCTAGCCAGCTGGTTATGCACTCATAGAAGGATATCAGGTTGGTCAAACAGGATTTCCCCTTGGTGAAGCCATGTTGACTCCCCCTGATAACCATCTTTTCCTTCATATGTTCAGTGATAACATTCAGGATGAGTTATTCCATCACATTTCCAGGGATGGAGGTGAGGCTGACCGGCCTGTAGTTTCCTGGGTCATCATTCTTGCCCTTTTTGAAGACTGGCATGACATTGGCCTTTCTCCAGTCCTCAGGCACTTCACCTGTCCTCCATGATTGTTCAAAAATGATAGAGAGAGGCTTAGCAATCACATGAACCATCTCCCTCAGCACTCTAGGATGCATCCCATCAGGACCCATTGACTTATGAGCCTTAAGCTTGGCCAACAAGTCTTTAACCTCTTCGTCTTCCACCCAGGGTAAGTCCTCTGCTGTCCTGGCCATCCTGTTATCCTTGCCAGACTGGGCTTCCTGAGGGTCAGCCTTGGCCATAAAGACTGAAGCAAAGAAGGCATTCAGTACTTCGGTCTTCTTTGCATCCTCAGACACCAGGGCACCCTCAGCATTTAGCAGCGGGCCCACATTCCCCTTTGTCTTCCTTCTGCTGCTGATGTACTTGAAAAATGCCTTATTACTGTCCTTAACTTCCTTGGCTAAATTTAATTCTAGAAGGGCCTAGCCTTCCTAGTTTTCACAACAAATGTTGCACAAAGAAGTAAAAGTGTGTTCTGGTTATGAAGACAATGATCACAGACTGTCACAGTTACACATATTGTGGTATTACCTAGTTCATTTGCTGAGCCTAGATCATAGTTGTGCCTTTTCTCCGAACACATACTGTTCCTTTTCTCCCTCATTTGCATTTGCTGAGAATATTGCTCCCTTTTTCTCAGACAATAAATACTTAACTATATGTACAAAGCACTAATACTTGGCCGTTGCCCTTCACCACTTTCATCTGTGCAATGCATAATACCTGCATTCACTTTTTGCCTGCACCTGCCCAGTAATGTGTATCCTTGGATCTGTCACTAATTATTGTCTTTAACAATTCTTAATATGGATTACCACATCACATATATGTAGAAAACACAGTTAAAAGCGTAGCTTTATTTTATTTTTTATATGAGTATAATATAGACATGTCTAACTTTTGTAATGCTACCTTCTAAAAGCACAGCAGGACCTTTAATTCGAATGTGTTGTTAATTTCTTGTGATGTCTTCTGGTGAAAGAGTGCTCTCTTAAGTAGAAGAGAACTCTGTTCTACTCTACTAGAAGTGAAGGCTGACTGTTTTAACTCTTACATTTACTGTTAGTATATTTTGAAGAGGCCATGTGAGGATTCACTCTTTAGTTAACAAAGCAATTTGTAAGGTACTGCAATGCTTCCTTTATTATACAGCTGTTCACATACCAATTGTTTATGCCAATATTCTTTTTTGCATATTTCCTTACAATGAGAAATAATTATGAAAGGAGATTAAATGAAAGAAAAGAGTGAGGATTAAAGAAAACTCAAGCGTATGGTGACTATAATAGGTGAATACTTTGTAATACATATACTTTGTAATGTATCTCTGAGGCTGTATTCAGTTCTCTTTTTTAAACTATTCAAAATGGCACAGCAGCATTCTTGTGTACAGAGTTCTTCCACTAGAGTCAGTCAGCCAGAATAGCAGTTGTACTGTTTCATCAGCTAAAGTATTCGATCCCCCTTCAAATGGAATTAGATGACAAATTCTATTAGTGTTTTCAACAAGACTGTTTTTATTCATTTCCTATACTTTTACTGAATTGTCTGAGAGGACATAAACTTTTTAAAAATGTTCCCTATTGTTTTCTGGAAGTAAGAAATAGGTAGACACTATTATATTTTAACCTGCGTGTGTTATTGTATTTTTCAATACCCCATCAAACAGATCTTCCTTTTTAGTTGCTTAGAAAACTTTTTACCAATAAAAATCTGATAGTGAAATAGAAAAAACATGTTTAATCAAGTGAATTCTTTTTGGCCTTCTGAAGATAACCCAATATTTATTGACAAGGAAAATTCAGATTACTGTTTTTGTTGAGTTTCAGCATTTTAAAAAACTGAATCATTAATGTTGCTACTTATAACCACAACCTGATGTCTAGAATGTATAGAAGTTTCTCTGGGACCTTGGCTAGGTTACTGGCTGACACAGTTTTATTTCTAGCAGAGCAAGTAAAGTTCAAATTTCAGTCATAAAACATATCACTGGAAGTGAAAAACACTTATACAAAGGAATGCAGTGAGTCAATTACATCTGGAGATTTGGGCCAGGAATCAGGGTGACAGAGCCACTAGGCTTTGGTGTTCTTCTCCCTCAGATATTGTACCTTGGGACTGCAGTAATGCAGGTTGCTCTGGAGAAGCCTCTGTGGTTATGGTATTCCTTGAACATTGTCTTAATGTCTTCATGAGCTCCTTGTTTCCGAACAATGTGCCAGGAATAAGGTAGTAAATAGCTTTATATTCTGAACTGCCTGTGGTAGTTTGAGCCTGGCTGGATGCCAGGTGCCCACCACACCGCTTTACCCCCCACCTCCCGAGAAGCAAGCCAGGGAAGGGGAGAAAATAAGATGGGAATCTCGTGGGTTGAGATAAAAGCAGTTTAATAAATAAGCAGCAAAGCCGCGCGCGCGGGAAGCAAAGCAGAAGCAGATAAAGCTGTTACTCTCTACTTCCCATCAGCAGCGATGTCCGGCCACCTCCCGAGAAGCAGGGCTTCAGTACGCGTAGCGGTTGCTTTGGGAAGGCCAGAAATGAATCTCGCCTCCCCTTCCTGCTCCTTTCCCCCAGTTTATATTCCTGAGCTGACGTCATATGGTATGGAATATCTCCTTGGTCAGCCTGGGTCAGCTGTCCTGGCCACAGTCCCTCCCAAGATCATGCCCACTCACAGCTATTGGTGAAGGTGGGGGAAGGAATGCTGGAGGGACAGCCCCGATGTTGTGCAAGCGGTAGTCATAATATTGATATCAATAGTAAGCACAGCACTGCAGGAGCTGCTGTGGAAAATCACTACCGTCCCAGACCCACTACAGTCTCCACCCCTTATTCCATACCATTTATGTCATGCTCAGACAAACCATCTTAACAATCCATATACATTCTTATATACTCTCATTAACCAGTACCCCCACTCTTCAACAGACAAACATCATTCTTGTATTCCCTCTTGCATCTTGCATCAAACAAACAAACAACATTCTTATATCTTTCATCCTCTGTAGATGTTCACTGGAGCAGGTCATAACTTCTGTCTCATCCATCAAGATGAATATCCAGGCCAGGGGAAACAGTATGTTCAGTGTTGGGCACCAGCACCGGCTTGGTTTGTCCACTTGTTCGGTTTTTCTTGCAAAGTTCATCTACAACAGATAACTCACATAACAGGTTATTTTTCCCCCAGGGTTAAGTCTCCTTGAGGTACACATCGTGTTTCCCCATCCTTTCTCATCACCCACCAAGTACAGCCAGGCCCTTGAGCAAAGACAATCCCACGAATGGGTTTGCCTTTTCCCATGGGAGGTGCAACCCATACTGCCTTCCCCAGCCATTTCCCTGGGTGCACTACGGGGACCTTATCTCCTCCCACAGTATGTAGTGGTTTTGTTTGGGCAGGACCAGGACGGTTAGTTGAACCTCTGCTATTGACCAGCCAAGTGGCTTCTGCTAAATTTTTATCCCACTGCTTCCATGCCCCATTGCCCAGTGCTCTCAACATGGTCTTTAGTAACCCATTATATCTCTCAATCTTTCCAGAGGCTTGTGGGTGATAGGGGATGTGGTATATCCACTCAATGCCATGTTTCTTTGCCCAGGAGTTTATGAGATTATTTCGAAAATGAGTTCCATTATCTGATTCAATTCTTTCTGGAGTGCCGTGTCGCCACAAAACTTGCCTTTCAAGACCCAAGACAGTATTTTGGGCAGTGGCATGGTTTACAGGGTATGTTTCCAACCAACCAGTAGTTGCTTCCACCATGGTGAGTATATACCGCTTGCCTTGATGTGTTCGTGGTAGTGGTCCAACATAGTCAATTTGCCAGGCCTCACCATACTGAAAACCCAGCCATCGGCCTCTGTTCCAGGGAGACTTGATTCGTGTGGCTCGCTTGATTGCGGCACATGTTTCACATTCATGGGTGACCTGTGTGATGGCTTCCATGGTCAAGTCCACCCCTCGATCACGAGCCCATCTATATGTTGCATCTCTTCCCAGATGTCCTGATGTTTCATGGGCCCATCGAGCTATAAATAGCTCACCTTTACGCTCCCAGTCTAGATCTACCTGAGCTAGTTCAATTTTAGCAGCTTTATCTACCTGTTGGTTATTCCATTGTTCTTCATTGGCACGGCTTTTTGGCACATGAGCATCTACATGACGTACTTTCAGAGTCATATTTTCCACCCGAGCAGCAATGTCTTGCCATAATGCAGCAGCCCAGATGGGTTTACCCTTGCGCTGCCAGTTGGTCTTCTTCCATTGCTGTAGCCATCCCCATAGAGCATTAGCCACCATCCAGGAGTCAGTGTAAAGATAGAGTACTGGCCACTTCTCTCGTTCTGCAATCTTTAGAGCTAGTTGGATAGCCTTCACTTCAGCAAACTGACTTGACTCACCTTCTCCTTCAGTGGCCTCAACAACTCGTCGTGTGGGACTCCACACAGCAGCTTTCCACTTACGATGATTTCCTACCACGCGGCAGGATCCATCAGTAAACAAAGCATAATGCCTCTCATCTTCTGACAATTCATTATATGGTGGTGCCTCTTGGGCGCGAGCTACTTCCTCAGGCAATGCTCCAAAATCTCTGCCTTCTGGCCAGTCCATGATTTCTTCCAGGATTCCTGGGCGATTAGATTTCCCCAGCCGAGATCGTTGTGTAATCAACGCCATCCACTTACTCCATGTAGCGCTGGTTGCATGATGTATAGAAGGGGTTTTCCCTTTGAACATCCAGTGTAACACAGGCAGACGTGGTGCCAAGAGGAGATGAGCTTCTGTGCCAATGACTTCTGAAGCAGCTCGAAGTCCCTCATATGCTGCTAGTATTTCTTTTTCAGTTGGGGTGTAGTGGGCTTCCGATCCTCGATATCCTCGGCTCCAAAACCCTAATGGTCGACCTCGGGTTTCTCCAGATGTTTTCTGCCAGAGGCTCCAGGTGAGACCATGCTCTCCAGCGGCAGTGTAGAGGATATTCTGCACATCTGGTCCTGTACGGATGGGCCCAAGGGCGACTGCACGAGCTATTTCCTGTTTAATTTGTTGAAAAGCTTGTTGTTGCTCAAGGCCCCACTCAAAACAGTTCTTCTTTCTGGTGACTCTAAAGAGAGGGCTCACAAGCTGACTATAACCTGGGATATGCATCCTCCAGAATCCCACAAGGCCCAGGAAAGCTTGTGTTTCTTTCTTATTAGTCGGTTGAGACATAGTAGCTATTTTATTCACAACATCCATAGGCACATGCCGACGCCCATCTTGCCATTTTATGCCCAAAAACTGTATCTCTTGTGCAGGTCCCTTTACTTTGTTTCTTTTTATAGCAAAACCAGCTTTCAGGAGAATCTGTATTATTCTTTTCCCTTTCTCAAACACTTCTTCTGCCTTGTTGCCCCATACAATTATGTCATCAATGTACTGTAAATGTTCAGGGGCATCACCCGTTTCCAGCACAGTTTGGATTAGACCATGGCAAATAGTAGGACTATGTTTCCACCCCTGGGGCAATCGATTCCAGGTATATTGGACACCTCTCCATGTGAAGGCAAATTGTGGCCTGCACTCTGCTGCCAATGGAATTGAGAAGAATGCATTAGCGATGTCAATCGTAGCATACCACTTGGCTGCTTTTGACTCCAGTTCATACTGGAGCTCTAACATGTCTGGTACAGCAGCACTCAGTGGTGGTGTCACTTCGTTCAGGCCACGATAGTCTACTGTTAACCTCCACCCTCCATCAGATTTTTTCACAGGCCATATGGGACTATTAAATGGAGAATGAGTTTTGCTAATTACTCCTTGAGCCTCCAGTTGATGAATCAACTCACGGATGGGAGCCAGGGAATCTCGGTTCGTGCGATATTGCCTCCGGTGCACTGTCCTGGTAGCAATTGGTACCTGTTGCTCTTGAACTTGCAGCAATCCCACAACAAAAGGGTCTTCTGAGAGGCCAGGTAAATTAGAGAGTTGTTTGATTTTCTCTGTATCTACAGTGGCTATACCAAAAGCCCATCGATACCCCTTGGGGTCTTTGAAGTACCCTCTCCTGAGGTAATCTATGCCAAGAATACAAGGGGCCTCTGGACCAGTCACAATGGGGTGTTTTTTCCATTTGTCCCCTGTTAAGCTCACTTCAGCCTCTAATACAGATAATTCTTCACATCCCCCTGTCACTCCAGAGATCCAGACAGAATCTGTGCCTCTATACCTTGATGGCATCAATGTACACTGTGCCCCTGTGTCTACTAAGGCTTTATACCTTTGTGGGTTTGATGTGCCAGGCCATCGAACCCACACAGTCCAGTAGATTCGGTCATCCCTTTCCTCCTCCTGGCTGGAGGCAGGGACCCTCTATTTCTGTTCTTCATCAGAGTATTCGCTATCTGATCCTTGCAATTGCAGACCTGAAGTCTCCTCATTGGCTTCGAAGGAAGTAGTTGCAGTTCTTCTATGTCTTGGAGATTGTTGATTGTCCTCTTTTGTTTTGGCAGCCACTCTGCTGACAGCCCTCTTGGGCGGTCCTTTTCTAACAGCTGCCTTCCCCCTTAGTTCACGTACACGCGCTTCTAGCTTAAAAGTGGGTTCACCATCCCACTTCCTCATATCCTCTCCTTGGCCACGCAAAAAGAGCCAGAGTTCATTTCGCGGTGTACTCCTGCGTCTGGGACTTCCCTTTCCCCTGGTCGGGACAGTGGATGACTGAGTTCTTGAGGCAGATCTAACAATCAGGCCATCATCCCACACTGATGAGGAGGTGCAGAGGCTCTCTTCATAGTTCTGTAACCAAGAAGATACCCTCTCCACTGTTGGTATGTCCATGTCTGGATGATACACCATTGCCAGGATATTAGAATATGTAGCTGGGGCACTCTGGATCACTTTTCTCAACATGGCCCGTGTACACTGGACATCGTCTGGATCTGTGGAGGCCTCAACATTATCCAGATCACCATAGATGACTTCCAACACAGCTAATTCCCTTAGATATTGGATCCCTTCATCAGCTCTAGTCCACTTTCCTCGGGTATTTACAAGGTCTTCCTTGAATGGGTATCTTGCCCGTACACTTGAGAGGAGTCGTTTCCAGAGACTACAAACTGAGGTTTTCTTTCCAATGCCTTTATCAATTCCCCGGTCCCTAGCAAGAGATCCTAGCTGTTGGGCTTCTCTGCCTTCCAATTGTTGACTGTCAGCCCCGTTATCCCAGCATCGGAGCAGCCAGGCACCAATCCGCTCACCTGGCTGGCGACTGTAATCTTTTCGCATATCTCTAAGTTCTGTTGAGGTGAGGGACCGAGTAGTTTCCATTTCCTTTTCGATTTCTCTCACTTCTCCTGATCTCCTTACCGAAGGACCAGTTTCTTCTTCTAGCCTTTCCTCTTCCTCCTCGTCTGCCCTTACTAATCGATGATATGGACTTGACCTCCTTATCCACTGCTTCTTTTTCACTACTGGGGCAACCACTGTGGTTGTTGTTTGGTTCCCTGACTCAACCATGGTAGTCTCAGGTATAGTTTGAATTTCCACCTCGGCCATAGTTCTCTGAGAGGGCTGGACTGCGACTGACTCAACTATGTTGGTCTCAGGTATAGTTTGAATTTCCACCTCGGCCATAGTTCTCTGAGAGGGCTGGACTGCGACTGACTCAACTATGTTGGTCTCAGGTACCGTTTGAGTTTCCATTTCAATTACAGTTCTCTGAGAGGACTGGAATGCAGCTCGGTAGGCAGAGGCTAGGCCCCAGTATAGTGCCTGAACCTGATGGGCCTCATTAGGGTAGGTAAGACACCCTTCTATCAGGTAGCGTGTCAGTAAAGCAGGGTTTTTTTATCTGTTCAGATGTAAAATCCCAGATTACAGGAGGTGATAACCGTCCTAGGAATTTGCCTAAATTCATCCACATACCCTGCCACCCAGGGACTGGCCGCTTCAGGGGGCATTTTAACATGTTTCCATCGCAAATTTGTACTCTCTGATACCCAGATGACTCCAGATTCCACAAGATATATAATATACCAACCATGTTAATTAGTAATATTAAAACTCTCGTATAAGGGTGACTAAGGACCTGGGAAGTCTGTGTAACAGAATTGTCTAGATCAGTCCGAGCTGAGGAGAAAGAGGTGCTTTGCCCCATGGCCTCCACAAGATAGCTCCCACAGCACACTAAATTCATCAGTAACAGAATGAGACTTGCTATTATTATTTGGGCCATCATGTTCCCAGGCCCTTTCATCCTCTTCACAAAATTATATAGCCAGCTTAGCAAAGCTATTAAGGTTAAAGCACAGCCGAGAGTCAATGTTAGGAGCATCATGTTCCCAAACATTAGAAAGTGTAAGATAAGCTGCATAACAGCAAGGCTCCGTGACCAGCACAGGAACTTTGCTCTCATTGGTTTACTGTAATTGCAATGCAGTTAATGTAAATCTGCTATTATCTCGCCCCACGTTGGGCGCCAAAAGGGCTGTGGTAGTTTGAGCCTGGCTGGATGCCAGGTGCCCACCACACCGCTTTACCCCCCACCTCCCGAGAAGCAAGCCAGGGAAGGGGAGAAAATAAGATGGGAATCTCGTGGGTTGAGATAAAAGCAGTTTAATAAATAAGCAGCAAAGCCGCGCGCGCGGGAAGCAAAGCAGAAGCAGATAAAGCTGTTACTCTCTACTTCCCATCAGCAGCGATGTCCGGCCACCTCCCGAGAAGCAGGGCTTCAGTACGCGTAGCGGTTGCTTTGGGAAGGCCAGAAATGAATCTCGCCTCCCCTTCCTGCTCCTTTCCCCCAGTTTATATTCGTGAGCTGACGTCATATGGTATGGAATATCTCCTTGGTCAGCCTGGGTCAGCTGTCCTGGCCACAGTCCCTCCCAAGATCATGCCCACTCACAGCTATTGGTGAAGGTGGGGGAAGGAATGCTGGAGGGACAGCCCCGATGTTGTGCAAGCGGTAGTCATAATATTGATATCAATAGTAAGCACAGCACTGCAGGAGCTGCTGTGGAAAATCACTACCGTCCCAGACCCACTACAGTGCCATAAAACTGATGTGTTTTGTTTTCAACATGTAACCCTTAACCTTCATTCCTCAGTGGAATTCAAGGAGTAAACTGAGATACTACCTCAACATGATGTAAAATATGTATTGCTTCATAAATGTCAGTTTGTGGCAGCTCAAACAATTATGTATCTGAATCTTCTGAGTAAGCACTGTGCAATTAAACACTTTTCTTAGGATTCGTTGGGCTATAACATCAGACATGCTGAACTGTAAGGAAAAAATATGAACTGTTGCTGAGAATTTTATTTTAGTTATTTTGGGGTGAGAGATTTATCATAATTATATATCATCATTAGTAAAATAGGGTTAGGCATTCAGCTGCCAGGGGTGGGTAATAAGACTTGACAACATTTCTGTTTCTTGATGCCACTACTGAAAATCTTCTGGAAAGAGGCTGTACTACAATGCTGTGTATTGAGACCATTTTCAGGTGGAAAAGCTAGTGAGATTTTCACTTTGCAGTTGGGAAGACATCTAATGTGAACTTCCACTCTTAAGTGCCACTCCATAGATGTTATAGTATGGGCATCTACATTTATCCTTTGCCATTGATTTTTTAATTTGAGTTGTGAACCACACATTATAAACAGAATTCTCACAGGTTTTGTCATTAGTTCTTGTAGGCCAAATTGTACTGTTTTGGACATTGTCAAGAAGTTATAGTATTAGTGATGCAACTAATTTAAGAAACATACTTCAGACCTGACTTTTAAAAGATTATATTCTGAGAAGACATCAATGTTTTAAATTTTTTCTCTAGAATTTTCCAGTCAGCCAGAAGTTCAGCTGATGTTGCAACAGACTTCACATTTCTGCAGTTGCTTCATATAATATTTTTTTTTGTATTTGACAACATACACTCATGATTCCACAGTTCAACTGTAGCTCTCAAGCAAACAGTATACTCAAATATAAGCGTTATGGGACATGAGTTATGGGTTTAGCTTGAGAATGAAAGCAGGAACATTACATAGATAACTTTACTTCATCAAGTAATATATCGTTTTATCTTGTTTATAGCTGTGCTACTGTACTGTGGTCTTTTATTTTGTGAGATCTCTGAAGCTAAGCAGGGTCTTACCTGATCAGTACTTAAGATGGGTGGCCCTCAAAGAGCATCAGGTGCTGCAGTAAGTGTGTTGGTGGCACAGTAGGGAATACGTTTTCCTTCAACTCAGTCTTTAACCAATACTTTGGCATAGCATTTGGAAATACTCGTGCTGCTGGATGTCCATCCTAAATGAAGATCCTTTCTACTCTTAGGATAAAGCTGCTGCATCACTGTTGATATTTTGGGACACTTGGAGCCAACTAAAATTTGGGTGGTGAAAATCAAAATGCTATTGAATAAAAAATGTTAAATTGTTCATTTTGTAAGTCTTCCTTACACTGCAGGGGGTAGAACATTAGGGGGAAGCTATGGGAAAGCTTTTATGCCATCCAAACCCATTGCAAATATTCAGTGTGCTGTCAGAAAATGAACTGTTCCAGTTCAGCAGTCACAATTCTCAGAGAAACCACAAACTTAAACTCAAAGATAATGCAGTATTTCAACTGTATTGCTAAACAGACATTGACTATTCTTAAGAAGGTGTTTTTTGAGAAAAACTTAAGCAGAAGAAACATCTAATTGTTCTAAAAAAACCCAACAAAATACCGAAACAGTTTTTTCTTTTAAATACATTTCCAAAGTATTACTTTATTAAAGCAAAGTCATTTAAAAAAAAATCTACAAAAGCATTTATTTCTGCATTTCAAATCTAACAGCCTAATGACACAACACTTTTTAACATTTAACATTTTTAAAAAGTGATATCAACAATCATCTACCATTGTGATGTACTACTGTATTGTTATTTCATACTGTTATTTCATGTGATTTTTAACACAGCTCACAAGTTTGCTTTCACTTGTCTTGCTTAAGTGTATGCCTGAGTTCTAAATAAGGCAAATTTGCTGTTTTCTGGATGAATAACTGTCAGTTAATACCATAAGCAAACTTTGTGTCTTATGGACAATGCCTTTAAACTGAATCAGACTTGGGAAGATTGAGAAATAGGCAGGTCCCAGGTGGCCTATGCACAGAGAGAGCTGCAGCACTATACTTGCTTTATTTGGGTACCAGTTTTAATCAATTTTCAGTTTGCTGATAATAATGCTGAATGTTCATGTTCTGTATTGTAGTCTGTTTTTCCTGATAAGTTGTCTGAATTACTTGGGTGTTGCTGCCTTTATGCACTTGAGTCTATACTTTTGAATTGCTAGGTTGAACAGTTCTGAGTTAATGCACACTAACATAGCTAGATATTGATGAAACAGGGACTGACAGTCTGGGTGTTTTTTTAACTTGATTGCATTTTAAAGACAATTGTGCAATTAAAAAGTTTGAAGGTGAGCCTCAGCCCAAAACTATACTGAAAAAATGTCTAAAATATTCTGTTAGTATCTCCTTTTCTCTTTCCCTTCTGCTTGTTTTTAGCTAAGACATTGTGTATCTTGTGTATATAAATTTTAGTATGTGCTATTTACCTTTCTCTCTTTTGTGACCAATACAAATATTTTAATCATTTTATAATTTTTAATCATATACATGTACAGTTTTTTCATGTTTTTAGTGCTAAGAGCCTGTGTGAAAAGGTAACTCTTGTTTTTCCAGAGTCCTGTTCCTCATATCATGGTAGTGTGGGAGATGATGGTATTAACATATGGTCAGGAGCCGTGGATGAAGGACTACTAAGCCAACATCTTGCAGAAAGTGGAGTGGAAATAGATCCTGAGAATGAGGAACTCGTTCTGAATGTCAGTTCTCGACTACAAGCCGCTGTTGAAAAGCTTCTGGAAGCTATCAATGAAACTTCAAATCAGGTAGGATGAAGCATTTTGAATTTTGTCCCTTCTCTTCTCTAAGCATTTTGAATTTTCTCTCCTCTCCTCTCCTCTCCTCTCCTCTCCTCTCCTCTCCTCTCCTCTCCTCTCCTCTCCTCTCCTCTCCTCTCCTCTCCTCTCCTCTCCTCTCCTCTTTTTCTCATGAATGTGTCTTTTATAACCCTAAAAGCTCTAGGCTACAGCTGTAACTGTAGCTGAAACAATACTTCAGGTGTCTGTACTCAAAAAAGTCTGCTCCAGCATGATTTTACTGATGAATTTAAATTCATTTTAGAAATCTTCATTGGACTAGAGATGAAGCCTGAATTCAGGCAAGGTTATCAATGAAGGGCACTCTTTCATTGCTCACATGGGCCATCTGCATTCTACTGCAATCCAGAGATGAGACAGGAGGTATCAGGGCACATTGAGCTGCCCCTCAGCAGGGGAGAGTTAAGGGGAACTGTGCCCAGTTCTCTCGATAACATTTTAGTCCATCAACTGACCAGTAAAGGTGGAGTTCTCCTGCTGTCTCTTCCAACTATGATTTAAACATGACCTGTTAAGCACTCCAGTTAAGCTGGAGTCCGCACTCCAGCTCTCCATTGTTTGTGAGGTATGTGATTCATGAATACCCATCAAAAATGAGGCAGTGTATGGTACTCCTTTTTTGTTTGCTGTTGGGGTACTTTTACATGGTGGGATGTTAGTTGCTCTCTGGACTACTTCCCTGTTAATTGAAATGATAGCTATATACCTAGCTCAGGCAGTTCAAATCACATGTGCTTTACTTTTACATTACTTTGATACCTTCACATTGAGATTTACATAAAACTCAGCTTCACTGTAACTTTTTAAGCTATCTTGAAGAACTCAGTCTTTAGAGTCAGCACTTTAATCAGTTTTGAGACTACAATGCAAAGGGTACAGTGTGTTTTATGCTACAGACTGATCTATTAGTTAACCTAGTAACAATATTATTTAATGTTCTTGTCTCTAGGTGTAAAATGTGTAAATCATGTCTACTGGAAATGGAGAAAAAAAAACTGTGACAGTAAAAGTAATATGAACATTCATCTGTCTTATACTTTACAACTTTTATGCCCTTAAGTATTTGTTGCTTTTGAAAAACACGTTGAATATGAAGTTGATACTATCTTTTCTTATTTTTAAAAGAAAAAAAACCCAACAGACTACTTTATGACTAAATAAAGTTAAAAGTAATTTAAATACAAATTCAACCCCCCCCCCCCCCCTCCCCCCCCCCCCCCCCGGCTTACTAAAGCAAGTAGTCTGGTAGATCTGCAAGTGAGTTTCTGCATTGCATTTATTTGCAAACTTGTTCTGCAGCAACTCTCTTTAAATGAACTCATGCTCAAATAAGAAAGAGATGTTGGGCTTTTGAGGTCTTTTTTCATCTTAAGGCATAGTATTTCATAATGAAAAGAATATACAGATACTACAATATATGGAGGTCTTAAAATATATATATATTTTTTTAATATGATAAGAACACGTGATATAGACAGAGAAAACAAACTTTTACAGTAATTAAGAATTCATTGCTGCAATTATAAAAGTATTGTCAATTATTCCCCTTAGTTCTTCTTTTTCCTGAACATTCCACTGCTGATCTTTAAATAGAGTAGCTTTATATATGCTTCTGAATTATTTTACATTTATAACTTTTTGCTGTAAGTATTTACTTTTCATTATGCCAGTACAAGTATTCATTGTATTCTAAGTGGTTTATTTTTATTTAGTAGCGATGGATGAGAAAGTTTCATTTCCCTTGATACTTTTGTAGCTGAGACTTTGCAAATACCAGCAATAGATTTATGTTTTGTCTGAAACACATGCACACACATTCTTTCATTGATATGCATTATACAAATTCAGATTCATCCCTGATGATCATATCTGTTGTTTTCAGGTTTTTGAAGTTCATAAAATGTTAATCTATTTACACATTTTCCCACAGTATTAAGTATAAATAATGACATCTTTTTCTAGCTGTTCTATAGAGATACTGTGCAGGTGTTCAAGCTTTTCTCCTTTGCAATGTTTGCTGTGTTCTTACTGGATTGTATAGAGTTCCTGTATATACCAAGGTTTGGTAGGTGACTGCACAAATATTTTATGTATTCAGAAACTGGATTTTTTTCTACTCTGCAGTATTTTACAATCTAAAACTAATTGTAGGCAGAAAAGATTTTAATCTTTCCTCTTAATCAGTTGTATTGTGCATACAGACATAGAATCATAGAATTGTTTCAGCTGGAAGAGATCTTTAAGGTCATCGAGACCAGCCTTTGTTCTAGCCCTATTAACCACTAGACCATTTCCCTAAGTGCAACATTCAACCGGCTCTTAAACACCTCAAGAGACATTGACTCCACCACCTCCCTGGGCAGGCTGTTCCAGTGCCTGACAACCCTTTCAGTAAAGAAGTTCCTTCTCATATCCAGCCTAAACCTTCCCCATCTTTTCAAATAAACTTAAAAGGATGACAGAAACCTGGCAAAATGATCAAAGTAATTATTTGAGACCTGTCTGAGCACAAGCTTTCAGACCTGAAGGGCAGTTTTGGTCTTTTCAGGCAAGGTATATAGTGGGTGTATAAATTCAAATTCCACTTGCTGGTCGTATATATAGGTAAACAAATCAGGCCACTCCCCTGAGCTCTTTCAGTTGTGAGGTATTTAACAGGAAGCCTTCAAACTAACCAAGTTTGAGAAAGTTCCTCCTGTTGAATTAACTCCAAGAGGCAAGAACGAAGGCAAATAGTGACACATCTATATTTTTCTTTCATTTGCTGTAGTGGAGATGGAAAATAATTTTTAATTTCTGTTCTACTGCCTTACTTGTTTGCTGCAGCATACTTGTGCAGTAAAACAAAAATATGCTTCCTTGCTTTGGAAATCACCTGCCAGCTTCTACTGGAAGATTTCAGTTGCTTTTTCATACCAAAATTCTCTAAGAAGAATTTTTAGGAGTGAACATGTGAAGTTTTCTTGCACTTCTCTCTATTTTGGAGTAATCTACTCCTGAATTAACTCTGCTTGAGAATGTGATCTGAAGCTTCCTGCTGATTCTGAGTAGGTTTGTCACCGATGGTGCTGATATATGTCTACAAACTGTTAAATGTACTGTTAGGAATTTCTAAAACAGCCTAACTAGTGTAAAAAAATACCCATATGACAGTTGAGAAACCAGCAACAGCGATATTTTTTGGAATGGATTCTTACCGCACCTACTGGGCATCTAGTCTGTTTAGTGGTTTGCAGACTGAAAGCCAAGAAGATGACACATATGAGGTTGAATCTCGTGTGCCTTTACCGTATCCTTTTCCTTTCACTGAACACTTGGATGAGAATAATTCTGTAGTTGTAAATACTTCAATTTTTCACTTCAGACACAAAAAAAATGGACAGATTTTAAAAGTTATCTCTAAAATCTCCTTGCCTACACCTCCCTATTCAGTAAGTATATATTTTTTAAAAGAAATTATATTTTAAACCGTCTGAAATAGAAGAGAATGCAGTGAAAAATGCTATAAACTTATCTGACAGACTTTTTTCCTAAACGGTTTTTAATGGGCATTGAAAAGGCTTTAATTTAATACAATTCACTTAATTCATTTATAAATTTAGCAGATGCAAAAATAGTGTGTCATTGAATGTTATTGAATGACAGAAATATGAGATATGAGTTCTCTTTTTGAAGCCTTTCAGTGTTACTTGTTACATTGCATTTTTCTCACTGAATAATTTGAAGCAGGAGTCTGCAGTCAGTTCGGATTGTTGTTTTAGAGCATTCATGCACTGACTAGTAATATTAGCACAAGCTTGGTAATGGCTTCAACAAGTGATCACATGAAGAAATTGTTGTTCTTGAAAAATCATGTCATTTATGCTTCTTTTTTTGTTTTATCCTGGGATATTTTTAATACTTCCTTGAGTTACTATTATTGAAAAGAGATGGAGAATAATTTTCATCCTGAGATTTAGTTGGAGTATTTGGTGCATTTGAGTAAGCCATTTTTGTGGTACAAGTAAACCTGTCGTTTAGTAGACCCTTGGTATCTAAGATGAGTCTTTCATTAAACACTTCAAAATCTAAGGATGCTCTGTGATTTTTAAATATTCCAAACCAGAGCAGGTATTCAGCTGCAACATTTATACCTTTTTTTTTTTTTACAGAATAAATAATACACATTAATGATATCCATCTAAAAAGGAATGCTGCAGGAAAAAAAGTAATTAAAATTCAGTGTATTGTATAAGAGATGCATTGATCATTCAGATATTCTTGTTCAAGTGTATTTTTTTAAGTGGATTATTTTTTTAGCAATGTTCCATGAAATGTTCCTAACCTATTTTTCTGAGATTTTAAATCAAGTTTATTATATTAATTAACTTTGCTAGACATGGTAAGAAAGCTTTTCTTTTTGAAGAAATCAAGAGAAAGAATATGTTTAAAACGGTAGCAAAGCCATAGATGTTACTAACTTACAAATACGAGCCTATATCTCTAATAATAAAAAGGAAAGGGGGAAAAAAAGATATTATCAGGAAATACACATTTCATTTTCTGACATTGTTCTTGTTTAAAATAAGTTGTCTTTGAATACAAGCCACACAAAGAACTCGTGTATGGTTCAAATCTGATGATTTGTATTTGTGTCCCTCACAGAGGCAGATACAGACTATAAATGTTAACAATTGAGATCTTCTTGGTAATTGACTCTGGTTTGCTGTTGTTGTAGATGAATGTTTTGTATAATCAGAGCTTCTAACAAGCGTTCCTTGTCTACTGTTTTGCTTTTGTAACTCTAATTTTTAATCTTTTTTAAATTATCACTTTGGGTATGTTTAAACTAGACAGTTAGCATACAGTTTGATGCATTTTAGTCCTGGTTTTCTGGTAGTTTAGGATAGTGACGTAGTGAGATTGTATTACATCTGTGATAGTATACATTAAATATTAACCCATTAGATAAGCAGAGAAGAATAAAAAAAATCCTTAATAGTTATGTTAGGTGGACGCAGTTGGAAGAAAAATTGCTTCACTGCTTTGTTAGTTGGAAAGTGTGATATATTCAACATTCACATATTCCTGGTGTTCTCATTTATACATCTTAAGGAGAAGGAGAAATGAAGCATCGCTTGTGCCAGTTGATATCAAAACTTATGCCAGTTCTATGCAATGTTTTTTTAGCCATTCTAAATATATGGTGGACTATAGCTTACTTATATTTGGTACAAAACTCATATGTAAATAAAGGTGAATCTAGCATATACTAATAAATGGGAATTACCGGAACCAAGACACGGATTTAGACAGGTGGCTCATTGAGTTTACTATACTAGCAAAACCTATTTGCTTAGACTTTTGTACTGAGTCAGTCTTCCTATTGTAGTCTGCCAGTGTGTGTTCAGTAAATACCTTATTGAATGTCCAGTGAAACTATGTGAAACTTCCCATCATACTGTAAAGCAACTATTAATTAAATAGGAATTATATTCCTCTTTATCCTGCTTATTATATTCTGGTATTTAACAGAAAAACTTTGGGTTTTCTAACTTGTGTAATTTTTTTTCCTGTGGTAGCTTGAACATGCAAAAATTACTCAAACAGAACTCATGCGAGAGTCCTTCAAAAAGCAACAGGAGGCTTCAGAATTTATCAAGTATCAGGAAGAATTACAGGAACGTCTTAATGAAGAAACCAAAGCCAGAGAGCAGTTGGCATTGGAGCTTAGTAAAGCTGAAAGTGAGTAGTTTTTTTTTATGAGGTGTTGAACTTTGGCGTTACTTACTCATTAATTGGGTAAAGAAATGGAAAATTAGATCAATTTCTTTGCTAATTTTAAAATTTTATAAGCCTTCTGGATCGTTATGGACAAGATGGCCTCTGGAATTCCCTGTCAACATCAGCAACGCTGTGATTCTGCTTCCCAAATTTGTCTCACTCATTGTCTTAAAATTGTAGATTGTTACAACAGGGAAAATCTGATAATCTTTTCTGACATCAAGAAAATATGTTTTAAAGTGACAGACTTAATTTGTTCTTTTAAGTAGCTTTATTGTTTTGATAGCTGAATGTTTTGCTTCCACTCAGCATTTCTACCATGGTCTGTTTGTAATAATCTGGAAAAGATGCAAAACCACCTGCTTTTCAGGTAGAATCTCTGTAGTAGTAAGCAGGAAGATTTTGTTGTTGTTGTTATTTCTGAAGCTCAGCAGGTTTCTCTATGTCAAAGTAGGGGCACAGAGTAAAGTTTCATAGAAACGTTATTCCTGGAGAACACTACCCTGCCAGCCTTCCTCCTTTTCTTACGTAGACAGATAATCCAGTATCAGTTTACATACTTTTAATAACTGGGACACACAAAACCTGAAAAGAAGTGCAGGTTTCTAAGTCATGTGTCTAAAATGTGATTTGAGGGACAGTTGTCAGCCTGTCAGTTCACCAGCATAAATATTGTGTGTTGTCAACACCTGTACTGGCTGCAGCATTTCAATAGCTTTAACAAAACTAGAAAGGAGGAAAATTTATTTCAGGGGCAATAGATTAAAATATGAAAGAGGCATTGTTACTTTTTTTTTCATATGAAGAGTGGAAAAATATTTTGTATTGAACTGTGGTAGTTTGAGCCTGGCTGGATGCCAGGTGCCCACCACACCGCTTTATCCCCCACCTACTCAGCAAGCCAGGGAAGGGGAGAAAATAAGATGGGAGTCTCGTGGGTTGAGATAAAAGCAGTTTAATAAAGAAACAGCAAAGCCGCACGCACGGGAAGCAAAGCAAAAGCAGAAAAAGCTGTTACTCTCTACTTCCGATCAGCAGCGATGTCCGGCCACCTCCCGAGAAGCAGGGCTTCAGTACGCGTAGCGGTTGCTTTGGGAAGGCCAGAAATGAATCTCGCCTCCCCTTCCCGGTCCTCTCCCCCAGTTTATATTCCTGAGCAGACGTCATATGGTATGGAGTATCTCCTTGGTCAGCCTGGGTCAGCTGTCCTGGCCATAGTCCCTCCCAAGATCATGCCCACCCACAGCTATTGGTGAAGGTGGGGGAAGGAATGCTGGAAGGACAGCCCTGATGCTGTGCGAGCGGTAGTCATAATATTGATATCAACAGTAAGCACAGCACTGCAGGAGCTGCTGTGGAAAATCACTACCATCCCAGACCCACTACATGAACATATGTTAACATACAAAAAAGATGAAATGTTCAACCAAAACATAGATGACCTAAGAATTTGTATTCTTGCACAGATGGATTTACAAAATTGTTTAGTATTGATGAATTTCAGAATGTAGGCAGCTTTTGTGTCTGTTGCTGCTTTCCTTGAAGGATATTTTTGTCTAAATAAAGTTCTTGTTCACAAATCTTCGGTAATAAAGTAAAATAGACTAAAACAAAAACAAAAGATGTTAAGTTTTATTTAAAGGTAGGAAGCTGTCATGATATCAGAGCTGTCTGCATAGGTTTAATCCTACAAGTAGAATTAAAAACGAATACTAGAGAATAATTTTATTTATCAAAAAAAAGTTTTTATTGTGAACTTGCCTCTGTAGCATTTGCTTTGTGGGTCTGTATTTTTTGACATATCCAGATTCTCCACTAAGAACTACGAGCTTGCCTTTTCATTGACATTTCATAAATGCATTTCCATTTGGGGGAGACTTTATTGCAAAAACTCCATTTAAAATTGTATTTGAAGATGACATTCCACAGAGTAAGACCTTATTATCCATTTTTTCATAGTAACATAGAATCATGGAATAGGAGGGTTTGGAAGTGTCTTTTAGAGATCATCTAGTCCAACCTCCCTGAAGAAGCAGGTCCACATAGATCAAGTCACACAGGAACATGTCCAGGCAGGTCTTCAAGACCTTCAAGGAAGGAGAATCTACAACCTCCCTGGGCAGCCTGTGCCAGGGCTCCCTCACCTGAACAGTAAAATAGTTTTTTCTTATGTGTAAATGGAACTTTTTGTGTTCCAACTTCATCCCATTACCCCTTGTCATGTTGCTAGGCACCATAGAAAATAGGGATGTTCTAACCTCCTGACATCCACTATTTAGATACTTATTAATGAGATGTCCCTCAGTCTTCTCTAGACTAAAGCCCCAGTTCCCACAGCCTTTCCTCATAAGGAAGATGCTCCAGTCCCTTGATCATCTTGGTGGCCCTGCGCTGGACTGTCTCCAGAAGTTCTCTGTCCCTCTGGAGCTGGGGAGCCCAGAACTGGACACAGGACTCCAGATGAGGCATCACCAGGGCAGAGCAGATGGGGAGCAGAACCTCCCTTGACCTGCTGGCCACACTCTTCTTGATGCATCCCAGGATGCCATTGGCCTTCTTGGCCATGAGGGCACATTGCTGGCTCATGCTCAGTTTATTATCAACCAGAATTCCCAGGTCTCTCTCTGTAGAGCTGCTCTCCAGCAGGTCAATCCCCAGCCTGTACTAGTGCATGAGATTGTTCCTCCCCAGATGCAGGACTCTGCACTTGTCCTTGTTGAACCTCATGACGTTTTGAGGTTTTTATTTTCATATTTTTATTATTATTTTAATCCTATTACCACCAGACAAGCTATGAATCTAGAATTAAATAGGTTTTTTTTCTTAAGCAATATACTTCTGCTATAAAATTTGCTTGTGCAAATAAATTAATAGTAGCAAAGCATTTGTTAACCCTTACTAGATGCCAATTGATGCCAATAATATTGTCTATATATATTGTCTATATAATCAAAGGCAAAATTTACCTGTAAAATGTACTTAAATGAAATACTCCATCAGAGCCTGTTTTGAAAATATAACACGTGAGTCAATTATGTATTTTTTGCTATCAAAGAAAGCATATTAAACACAAAAATCTAGTGAGAGCTATGAAGCACTTTGTAGATTTTATCTGGTAACCTTTTTTTGGGAAAAAAAGCCTTGGAAGCTTATGAAATGAAAACATAATGACTGTGTTGATTTACTTAGTGAAAGGTTCTGGAATTTGAGACAGAATTTTATATCAGTTTTAGCCCTTGATAGATAGAGCTTTTCAGTTAGGTGCAGATTTCTATCTTGAGTAGAGATTTGATTCAGTTCAGTCTTTTGCAGGAATTCAGCTAATTTGTTCCTCGTATTATTTTAATGATTTATAACTCTTGAGTTAAATGTTTTTTCGTTATTTTTTCTGTGAACTTCTGAAATTATTACACTTCCAAATGACAGGCACCTTTATTATTTCGTGTCAATGTAATGAACAAAAATGCTGCAGAACTAGTTTTATTTCATTTCTTCTGCTCATTGAATTGAGTTGTGAGCATATTCTGACATAGTCAAACCACATTTTTTTATCAAATTCTGTATCTAAGTATGCAGAATAATGTCATAGTTCATTATACATCTGATGGTACTTTGTCTTCTCTTGAAATGGGTAATTTTTTATCATTCCTTCTTATCACAAAAACTGCTGTGGCTGAGGCATATTCAGACCTCTAGTGTTTTAGTTGCTTATGCCAATTTGTTCACTGAATACTAACAACTTTTATCACATCTCTAAAAAAAAAACAGGCAGAAATAAATAACACAGCATGTGATCTTAGCAGGTGACTTCCTTATTGTTCATACTATTTCAGTGGGGGATGTACACTGTATTTAACCTGCAAATGCCCTCTCCACTTTCAATCTGTTAAGTACTCATTGTGAACAGATTCTGATATGGTGGGAATAACTACTAGAATTTTTATTGTCTCAAATTTTTGAAGTGCTGTTAATGATGTTTGGAGTTCAGTATTTTTTGTTTCAATAGCCAGTGCCTCTATGTGGTATGTTCTCTGTGAATCCAAGTTTGGAAAAAAAGACTGGGTAGCAGTGCATTATTAATATGCATGAGGCCCAGTCCTGGGTTTCTCGGATTGTATATGCAAAAAACACTGTTACTTAATTTCCTCTGATATATGAAACTAAGTGTTCATAGAGATTTTCCTTTATCTACGTCAATACCAAACTGAGACATCTTCAGTTTTCCCTTATTCTCAAAACAGGGTAAAATACATTTTAATACTGACTCAAGGCTATAGATTTATAAAGTACTTTCAGATTGCATATAGTTTGAGATAAAAAAAGTAATACAGATGCTGTGGGTTTACAAAGAAGAAAGTGGTGAGATAGGCATGTGTGTCCAACTGAAGAAGTTTGGATGTCTTATGTCTGATATCCCATCTGTCTTTTGGAGCCATCGATATCTGACATGACAGAACACACATTACCATGGAAATATGGAATACCTATTTAACAGATGCACAGAATGGCAGGGGTTGGAAGGAACGACTAAATATCATCTAGTCCACCCCCCTGCTGAGGCAGATCTGCATAGATCAGGTCACACAGGAAAAACCTGTCCAGATGGGTTTGAAAACCTCCAGAGAAGTAGATTCCACAACCTCCCAGGCCAGGTCATGCCAGGGCTCCATCACCCACATAGTAGTTTTTTGTTAAGTTTCAGTGGAACTTTTTGTGTTCCAGCTTTCATTCATTAACCCTTGTCCTGTTACTGGGCAACTAAAGAACAAAGCATTGTCCCATGCTCTTGACATAAACCTTTCAAATACTTGTATTAATGAGGTCCTCCCTCAGTCTCCTCTTCTCCAAGCTGAACAACCCCAACTTCCACAGCCTTTCCTCATAAGGAAGATGCTCCAATCCCCTGATAGTCTTGATGGCGCTAGTCTCTCTCCCTGTCCTTCTTGATCTGGGGGCCCAGAGCTGGACACAGGACTCCAGATGAAGCCTCACCAGGGCAGAGTAAAGAGAGGAAAACTTCCTTTGTCCTTCTGGCCACACTCTTCTTGATGCATCCCAGAATGCCGTTCGCCTTCTTGGCCACGAGGGCACATTGCTGGCTCATGCTCAGTTTATTATCAACCAGGACTCTCTCCACAGAGCTGCTCTCCAGCAGGTCAGTCTCAGCCTGTTCTGGTGCATGGGGTTGTTCCTTCCCAGATGCAGGACTCTGCACTTGTTCTGGTTGAACCTCATGAGCTTCCTCTCTGCCCAACTCTCAAGCCAGTCGAGATCCCACTGAATGGCAACACAGCCTTCTGGTGAGTCAGCCAGTCCTCCCAATTTGATGTCATCAGCCGACTTGCTCCCCTCATCCAGGTTGTTGATGAAGGTGTTGAATAAATCTGGCCCCAGAACTGACCCCTGGGGAACTCCACTGGTCACAGGCCTCCAACCTGACTTGGCTCCATTGATCACCACCCTTTGGGGTCTGTCATTCAGCCAGTTCTCAGTCCACCTCACCATCCACTCACCCAACCCACACTTCCTGAGCTTTTCAATTAGGATGTAATGGGATACAATGTCAAAAGCCTTACTGAAGTCAAGGTAGATGACATCCGTTGCTCTCCTCTCATCTAGCCAGCTGGTTATCCCTTGAATCCATGTTGAGTTCGCCTGATAACCATCTTTTCCTTCTTGTGTTTTAAGATGACATCCAGAATAAGTTGTTCCATTACCTTTCCAGGGATGGAGGTGAGGCTGATCAGCCTGCACTTTATCAGGTTCTCCTTGCCTGTTTTGAAGACTGAAGTAACAGTATTTAGTACCTTATGTCATTTAATAAAAATATCTTTTGTGTTCTGTGGACAGATGTTTCTGAAAAGACTTATGTGAATCTCCTGAAGCCAATAATGTTACAGGATCTCTTTTCAGTCTCTACAGCTCTCAAGGAAATGCATTGTTTTCCTAGATCTTTTAGCTTTGTGCTCACTTTGTTTTAAGATTATGCTGGTTTTTACAGCCATAAAATCATTCATAATGCTAAAGAAATAGATCTCCCTCTCAGATTCCTAAACTACTTCACTATGAAGCAATTTTTAAAAGCATACTAGACATATTGTTAAGATAGTGTCACAAGTTCCCTTTTAAAAAAGATTATTAATTGTTCTGTACTATTTCTTAAATTGTGTATTGATAGTAAGGATAATAAATTGTCTCTTAAATGTCAGCTTTTACAGGACTTTTGGGAATGATTCAGACATTAAATATGGACACCTATGGCCAGTTTTGGTGCCTTAGGATATTGGAGACATCTGTATTATATCTGACCTACAGGAGACCCATGATCCTACAGAAACTGTGGTTTGAGGTCAGACAATAGTCTAGAGGCAACTAAAATAACATATGGCAACTGAATTTATTGGAAGCTTATTATTTTACCTGTACTTGTTACACACTTTCCTGGCTTTGGATTTCACTGGCTCCAGAGGTCTTGCATTGAAGAAAAAAAAATGAAGAGCTGTATTTGGTCCTGTGCTATCATTTCTGTAGTTTGTTCATCATGGAAGAATGGCAAGGACAGGAGTAGAAATTGTCAGGTGCTGTGTATCTAACATGCACATTCATTCATGTGAGAATACTATAGCAACTTCACCATGCAAAAAATTCAAGTTGTTCTGTATTGTCTGTTATGTTCTACAGGCCTCATTGATGGTTATGCAGATGAAAAGGCATTTCTGGAAAAACAGCTTCAGGAAAAAATAGATGTAATTGACCATCTTGAGCAAGAGCTACTGTGTACAGGTAACAAATTGCAGGAGTTAGAGGCTGAGCAGCAGCAGATCCAGGAAGAGAAGGAGTTACTCTCCAGACAGAAGGATGCTATGAGAGCAGATGCAGGGCCAGTAGAGCAACGTATGTATTCCTCACGGTCTTTCTATGAGATTTTCTTATACTTTCAAATAAAATAATAAGTAAACTTGGCAAAACATTGCCCCTACCACTTTGTAATCATTAATAAAAATGTGATAGGATAAAATGTGGTATTTTCATACTTGATGCCTAATGTTAGCGTGATAACTTTTCTTAATATTTCACAAAAGGATTTTTCAGAAGTGTTGAATGATCACAATTATTGTTCTTTAAACCAGCAAAAGCTTGATACCTCTGAAAATCTGCATTATTTATAGTGTCATTTGAGATGGAATATCCTGAAGTTTGTAACCATGAGATTTTAAAAAATGGTCTAAATACTTTTCCAGAGTTTTAGAGGAACTAGCAATCATACCTACCAGAACATGATTGAACTACACATAATGGTCATATTTATTTTAGATGCAGAAGATGGACTTTTCTAACAAATTCCTCTTTTGAGGAAGAATGGCACAAAAGTGCTATGATAAGGAAAGCCTGTTATCTACTAGTAATGAAAACTTTCAGCACTAATGGTGAAAATTCCAGATAAATACCATGTGAATGTAATCTAACTAACTGCTTACTCAAAAAGACATTCACCTTCATGAAGTAAATTTCATTCTTCCTTAAACTAATAAATTAATATCTTATGTTTGAGAGGGGAAGAAAACAGAACAGTGTTGTTTTAAGAAGTACGTAACTTTCAAGGATTGCAATGCTTATGTTGTAATTAGCAGACTGAAATTGCCATAAACTTTTACAAATTAAATAAAATCATTATTTAAAGTGTTGCTGTTTTTATGAATTACACATCTTGGTGTGTATTTGCAGTTTCCTGCATATCCACTTTGTGCAACAATGTTTTAAGAACAACCTGTTGTTTCCTAATTTATAGTAAAGGAGATCCTAGCCTATGACTCCACTTTAGTTATTTGTTATAAGATTTAGGTTTCTAAACATTTTTAAGTTATTTTCATGTATAACAACTGTAAGGATAAAAAAATTCTATAAATAATCTGGAGATACTTCTATCATGCATACCAGAATAACTTACCATATACCCTAAGTTATCTCAACAACTTTGTCATTAAGTGCCATATCTATCTTTGGCTTCATTTTCTCTTACATTGTTGCACCACAAGAAAACTATAGCTGGCATGTGAATTTCTTTGCTTCCTTTTTTTTTTTTTCTCTCTCTCTCTCTATTCTCTTAGGCCTAGTAGATGCTGCAGTCGATGCAGCTTCCCAAGCAGGTGTGTTTGTATGTTGCATGGCCAATCTGGGTGGAAGACTTACACGTACTGACATTATTAATCAGGATTGTCGGGCTTTTGGCTTACTGACATTACTTGTAATTGCTACTGGCCAGTAGCTTTGATGTTGTATTTCATACTCAGTTTTACATTTTGCTAACAGCATTTCTTATAATTTCTAAACATAATAAGCAAATTCATGAATAACCATCATCTTATTCACCTATGAATTATAGATACTTAGATGGTATTGGAGGAACATTTTTGTAGCCCTTTTGAAAATTTTTATTTCCAAATACACTTGAGTCATTCACTATGATAACTACACACTGTATTACATTGATATACAATGGTTACCTAGAAATTAGAATTGGTTAAATATGATGTAAGATGATGGTGCCTAAAGGGTCTTTCTCTTATAGTAAAGTAAATTTTTCTATTTCTGTCTAAAGATCAATCATGTTTTAAAGATTCTCTAAATGGATTTTACCTCAAGGAATTAATGTGGTTAGTTAATATGTACTTCAAGGGGCTCTGGCTTTAAGTCTTATTAGAGTGGTTTGGGACTTTACTATATATTCTTGCCACTCTTTCATGAGGACTCAAAATTGGGCATCCAACCATGGACTCATTGTTTTTACAAAGCTTCATTTACAGGTCAGTAATTTTCCTCTCTGCCCAGCAACCTCACCAGTGTTTTCACTGTTTTCAGTGATCTCTTCAGTGTTTTCTTCAAATGTGTCACATTAAATGATGAAGACTTAGGAGTGGATAGATTTTTTTTTTTTTTTCCAGCACTGGGGATGAGAAGAGGGTTGTGTTTTCAGTAGTTTATTGCTAACCTCTGTGCTGACTCTAGCTGTAGTTTGAACCCATACAATTTATTTTCAATTATACAAAGATCTTTTATTTTATATGAAACTTAAACAGGGAAGTAAGCTGATGCAACATCACTAACAGTCTTCTGAAGACTAACTTAAGGATAGTAATTTTAATATAATTTTTTTTAAATGGTTATCTTGATTATTTCTCAGAAGTGAATCTATTTTCTAAAAAAGAAAAATAGTAAAAACCCAAACCAGTTCACATCGTTCTGCAGAGTGCAGCATGGATACTTTGGGGTGTGGTTTTACTTCATAACATTACTAACTATTCATATTTAAAAGTAGTGTGTGGTGCTTTTATTATAACCAGAATTACTGGAGGAAACAGAAAAGCTAATGAAAGAAAAAATTGAAGTACAACGTCAAGCCGAAAAAGAGTATGGTGACCTTCAGAAGCAAGTTAAAGTCTTGGAAATAGACTTGGAGGAACAAGTCAATCATTTGATAGAGCTAGAGCAAGAGAAAAATGCTGAACTAATGGACTTAAGGCAACAAAACCAGGCTTTGGAGAAGCAACTTGAGAAAACAAGAAAATTTCTAGATGTAAGTATGGTAAAAGGCTAGTTTAATGAAGATAGGTGAGCACCTGTAATGAGGTTTAATTCAGCGAGAAATGGGGGGTTTTTTCAGATTTTAAGCAAACATGAACACGCAATGGTAGTAGTGTTGTAGGTTTCATCCCAAGGATTTAACTAACATTTTAAAAGTTGAAAATTCATTTGAGAGGCTTACTTGGGACTGTTCTTTATTTCTAAGTGGAAGCATTTAAAATTCTATTTTTGTGACCTGCATTTTGAATAATTTGCTGAATTTCTGTATTTTTCAGTTAAGTTTAGTAGAATTAGTCTATGAAGTCTGTTCAAGGTCCTGCACTGGAGTTGGGGCAACCTCTAGTATCAATGCAGGCTGGGGATGAAGTGATTGAGAGCAGCCCTGCAGAGAAGGGCTTGAGAGTACTGGTGGATGAATAATCGGACATGAACTGACAGTATATGCTTGCAGCCCAGAAAAACAACCATATCCTGGGCTGCATCAAAAGCAATGTTACCCTCAGGTTGAGGGAGGTGATTCGCTCCCTCTCCTCCACTCTGATGAAACCTCACCTGCACTACTGCATCCAGCTCTTGGGTCCTCAGCATGACAGACATGGAGCTGTTGGAGTGGGTCCAAAGGAGGGCCACAAAAATGGTCAGAGGGCTGGAACACCTCTCCTGTGAGAAAAGACTGAGACAGTTGGGATTGTTCAGCCTGGAGAAGACTCCAGGGAGACCTTATTGTGGCCTTTCAGTACTGTAAGGCGCCTTATAAAATGGTGACAAACTTTTGAGCAAGGCTTCTCGTGATAGGACAAGAGGTAATGGTTTTAAACTAAAAGAGAAAAAATTTAAATAAGATATAGGGGAAGACATTTTTTAACATGAGGATGGTGAGGTACTGGAAGTTGTTTCCCAGATAGGTGGTAGGCACCTTATCCCTGGAAATATTTAAGGCCAGATCGGATGGGGCTCTGAGCAACCTGATCTAGTTGAAGATGTCCCTGCTTATTGCAGGAACGTTGGACAACATGAATTTTAAGGTCCCTTGCAACCCAAATGATTCTATGAATTACCTAGTCAGCTTTATTTGCACTTGAAAATTGAAAGCATAATTTATCTTGTTTCTTTTATAGTCTTCCTTCAGAGTATCCAAGAATCTACCTCCAGATATTAAGCTACACCTTACAGACAGTTATGTTATATGTATATTTTTCCACACTAACCGTAGCAGCTGCCTATACCCAACTATCTACCTCAGACTGTCTCTGCAAATTTTTGCCTCTACTCCAATTTCAACAAACACTATCTTCCTTGCCACCTTTTTGCCTATTTTATTCCTATGAAGTGTTCTATGATGTTGTTGGGAGAAGACTTATTAATTCTTGCCTTCTCAATTAAGTCTCTAGCTGACAGAAGTAGGGTGGAATAATTTTTGACACAATAAATTTAAGACTTCATGGTACCTTCTCTGTATAATCTATTACTAAGCTGTATTAAAGGAAAGATCTTTCCAAATACTACTTAGCACAAATGGATTATTCATTTTCTACAGTTACAAGATTTTTTTCTCACTGAAACTAGTGTGTCATAGTAGGACAAAGTTCAGAAGTGAAAATTACTATTACAAGTCCCATAGACATAAATACATTATGATTTGGGTTTATCAATAGGACAGTCACGAACTGTTGAGATTAGCTGTTTATAATAGCAGCATTACAATTCTGCTGTTTCCTTGAAACAGCAGGTCAGTTTATAAAATCTGTAACTTGTAAAGATTGAGGTTTTATTCTGGTTTCCTGATTTTTTGTGAAATATTTTGTTGATAAACAGAAGTGTATTCTTCTTTGTATCAGGTACTTCCGCTAGTTAATTTTAATACATCTGATTAGGTCAGTCTGGTTTTACAAAGTGGCATTACAATTTATAATTTTGTAATTTTCTTTTTTATTGCTGTTGGCTCATCACCAGTTGTCGTGGTTTGGCCCAGCTAGCACAGCAGCACCATGACAGTCTCTCAATCAGTGCCCCCATTCACCCCCACTCTCATTAGGATGGTGGAGGCCCCAGCAAAATGGGAGTAAAAAGATAAGCAAGATTGTTGTGGATTAAGACAAGGGCAGGGAACTCCAATTACAGTTCCAGGCAAAACAGACTCCAGTACTTGACTTAGAGAGGAAAGTAGGAACGTTTATTCTACAAGAAACAGAACAGAAGAAATCAGAAAGAGGGTAGGATGACGAGAAAATTACAACCAGCATTTTTAAGATCTCCCTCCCCCATCCCTCCCTTCTTCCTGGGCCCAGCTCACTGCTCCCATTACCTCTACCTCCTCCCTCCTCAATGGCTCAGGGGGGGAAGGGAATGGAGGATGTGGTCAGTCTCTCACAGATGGGCTCTGCCACTTCTGTCTTCTCAAATGAGGATGACTCCTGGCATTCTTCCCCTGCTCCAACATGGAGTTCCTCCCCTGGGACACAGTCCTTAACGAACTTCTCTGGTGTGGGTTGCTCCCAACAGATACAACTTCTGCTGATACAGGGTCCCTCAGGGTCCATGGTGAATATCTCAGGTGTGGATTCTTTGCCACGGTTGCAGTTTCTGCAGTTACAGGGTCCCTCTCTCGAGACAAGGCCTCTTCTGGGCATAAGTTTAATGAGCTGTTTTGTCGTGGGTTCCTTCCCACAGTTACAGCTGTGGATATTGGGTCCCTTCCTCGGTATATGGCCTGCTCTGGCCATAGTAATAAAGGGTCCCTCCCTTGGGACACAGCCTGCTCCAGTTATAGTTCTAAAGAAGAAAATCACTGCCCCTGGCTTGGGGTCTGCAGTGAAGTGATTGAGTCCCTCCCACGGGACACAGCCTCCTTCAGCTATAGTCACTGTCCCTGGCTCAGGGCCTTTAATAAAGTGAATTGCTGCCCCTGGTCCAGGGCCAGCTTTAGCAACATGAATCTCTGCCCGTGATACGGGGTCATTATCAAAATGAGTCTCTACCACTGATGGGGGTTCTTTAAAGATATGAAAATAAATCTCAGCTTCACCAGTTCTCTCCATAGAATGCAGGGGAGTCTCTGCTCCAGCACACCTCCTTCTCTCTTTCATCACTGACCTTGGAGTCCACATGGTTGTTTCTCTCACTGTTCCTACTCCTTGCACCACCACCAGCTAGAAGAAGAAGGGCAGAAGAGAAAAAACCCAAAAAAACAAGAGGAAGAACCCTCCTCTTCCGGCTTCTTCTTAAAAAGTGATTGTGGAGGGGTCTAATTGACTCAGCCCCAGAATTGGGTCACAGCTGGGGAGAGTTGCGAACAACTTCTTACAGGAGCCGTCTTTACAGCCCCTTCCCCCTTACCAGAAAAGGCTGTCATGTCAAACCATTACATCAATTATAATACAGACTTCAATTCTTAATTTCTGTTTGTGTGACATATATCAAAGACAAATGTTAGGGAAAAAAAATATAAAATACTGACTTGTAACCATTTTTGTGGTTTAGCTGGAACAGAAGAAACAAAACTAACTCTGATGGAATAATATTGGATGTAGTTTGGCCTTCCTAATTTTTGAATTAAAAATGTGAAATTTGTTGCCCAAAAAGTTTTTGTTAATGGTAGTTGCAAGAGTTTCTGCTACGTTGAGAAAACTGGCATACACTTACCAGCCTCACATTAATGGAAATAAGTAGTAGTAAAATACTTAGACAGGTTTTAAATCAAATGGTGTACCACATAATTTCTTAACTTTCAGGAGCAAGCAATTGACCGAGAGCACGAGAGGGACATATTCCAGCAAGAGATACAGAAGCTTGAACAACAGCTTAAGGTTCCACAAAGGAGTCAGCCTGCCAATGAACATCAAACCAGAGAGGTAACACATATTATTACTTGCACTCAGTGAATATAAGTGACAACTTAACAGCTGTTAAGATATTGTGATGAAGCTATTTTATGGTGTACCTAACTTGTATCCATTTACCAGCCAAGAAAGTAAATCCCTGTATATGAAGGGTAAGGTGAGGGGGGAAAGTGGTGAGATTTGTGTTTTGGGAGTTTTCTCAGACTGCTTGTTTGGTAGTTTTTAGTAGTAGACATAACGGGACTTCAAAATTTTCACAAAGTCTCTTTCATATAACTTGATTTTAAAAGATCTCCTTTTTCCAAAAGCCTGTGGAAACATTCAGGACTTTTTTTAGCAATTTCACGTGTTCTTGTGTTGTTTTGTGGCATCATGTTTATAGCACAGGTACACAGGTGAAGGAATTGAGTTACCCAGGTTTAACACCTGAGATATGGTAGCACTCTTTGTGTACACTCGAACCTTCTCCGTGAGAGTCTGTCTCCAGTGACACAAAATTAATGACCCTAGAACAGCAGCTCAAGGCAGTCACAGATAACTCTTAGACTCATCAAAATCAAGAAAAGTGACAGCAGGGCAAATGCTATATATTGTAAAGTTTTTGCATTATTTGTTTGATGACCTGTTAGTAAATTAAAGTCCATTTTATTGGAGTGGGATTTCGTGTCCTGCTTTTTGAGAAAAGCTTATATTTTTGCATGATTTTCTTGCTTGCTTTTCAGCATTAAAATATTTATTAGGTTGCACTGAGGTAGTTCAGTTGCTGTAATTCAATTCTTAAGTATTAGCAATATTTAGTATTCTATGTTGTATAGTCAAGGAACATAGGCAATAATAGGACATGATGCTGTATGTGACATGTAAGTTGTCAAAATATTTATCTACTTATAATTCTCAGATTTAGAGGTGTATTTCATGAAGGGAGTTATGTTTTAATACAAAGGCTTGCAAGAAATCCTGCAAAGTATTCAGTCAATACTGCGTGGTATGGCTGTCATCAGGCTCTAAACAATGAATCTTCTGGAATTAGCTGGTTATGTGTTAACCAACACGTGCAGGACAATTTTGCAATATTTCATTCTGTTGCAAAGTGTGTGCACAATCCTCTCTTGTGGACATGTTCCACAGATGAGGAACACTTTTTAGCACAATTAATTTTCTGGTATTTGAGATGTTATTTTTGAAATATTTTTGTTATGTGTATGTTTAAAAATTGGGGCATGAGTAGTATGTGAATTCCTGGCTAAAATTTTAGAGCTGTTTAAAATTTTAGCGGCTGTTTTAGAGCTGGGTGATGTTGAATTTTTTCATAGTTGCACAGTATTTGAAATGCTCCTCTGCTTTTCATGAACACCATGAACATTTTCTGTTGATAACTTATTTTTTTTTTTACCGATGTTTCAGCTTGCTCTGTCAATTGATTCCAGGGAGGGCTGTCATAAAGAGTCTGCTCTAGACTTGATTTTTCTTTTTGCATTTCTCTCTCAGGACTTTTCTGTGGTAACTTCAGGCGTTGATGCTACTCATGGATGGATAACGTCAATAATACCATCCTATCAGCTTTATGTTCTGATCCTCTTCTATCTATTGAAATGCTTTGAGGCTTCTACCTTTTGGCTACATCGTAACTTCCTGATTGTAAATACTGAAATCAGTTTCCTGAGTGGGACAAACATTACTTTCTATGTCTCTCGCTTAATTGCTTAGTTTAACTCAGTTCTTAACATCAGGCCTAATAACATGGTTTTGTTACAGAGCTTTCTTATCCATAACTTTGATTGTTTCTGAAATACTACTAGAAGAGGGTTGATTCCTACCTCTGCTACTCCAATTACTCTTTTACTATCTTGTTTCTGAGCTGCAAACATCTGAACAACTGAAATTCAAAATGCTTTATTTGGATGCATTTTCCCCTGTAGAAAGTGAAATTGTGTCATCCATCACATCTGTTTGGCCCCACTTAACAAATCCAGCAAGAAAACAAAACTTGCTGTTCCTCAAGATTAAAGTGTAGCAATTCATTTCAATGTTAAAGACCCAGTGAGTTTTAGGATATGTCTGTGTGTCACTCTTTGAGTAATTTTATCACAGAGTTTTAGGACTGCGATATTCCTCAGAAATGTAAATAGCATCTTGACCTTAGGGTCAAGATATTCCACCTGTAGATTTTAAAGGTATCTTCTTAGTGTGTTGCATAGGGATACCATGCTACTTGCTTTTACCTCACTGTAGAGTCTGAAGTCTTCAGGAAGACAAGGTCAATTCTAGCGGGCAGCACAAAACATATGACTTCTTAAAAAAATGCTGGTTTATATCTGTTGAATGTAGCACTACAGTATCCTAACTTTACATTTTGTTTCACCTAAAGAGTAAGAGTTTTATTACGAGAAAAAAAACAGGGATATTTTTTCTCTGTTAAAAATGAGTGCTGTTGCTACTGCTAGCAAACCCTTCTAGTCTAGTACAATATATTCATCTTCTTGCCATATTTTCAACAGGTTGAACAGTTAACAAATCATCTAAAAGAAAAAACAGACAAATGCAGTGAGCTTTTGCTCTCTAAGGAGCAACTTCAGAGAGATATACAAGAACGAAATGAAGAAATTGAGAAACTAGAATGCAGGGTAAGAGAGCTGGAACAAGCCTTAATCATCAGTGCAGACAACTTGCAAAAGGTATTGCTTGGTCTAAAATTTATATATATTTACTAGTTTCTTATTTTCTTGAGAACAAAACAGTGTATCTCTTCTATTTGTTTAAAGGTGGAGGAGAGGAAACAGTTTGGCACCATCATAGTCAAGGGGGAATTACCTCTTGAAGTGCAACTGCAAGCTGAACGAGAAGCTGTGGACAGAAAGGAAAAGGAGGTAAAATATCTGTGAAATGCTCTGTGTTTCCAATGATATTTTCATTTGTCAGGTTTTGCTTTCTGTTGAGTTTAGTGAACTATAGTGGTGAATTTTTTTTAACATACCAAAGAGATAGCAGTCCAAATCCCTTTGAAATTCTCTTGCAAACCATGTTAACTGTTGTTATTGTCTATGTTAATATTTATGACTTACGAGAGTGTTTCTGGAATCAAAATTCATCCCAATTAAGAAAAATTTCATAGTGATTGTTATAAATTGCTGTTATAAAGTTCACTAGCCAATTTAAGTGACTCATAGATCAAATTTATTAAGCAAGTGGCAAATAAGCAAAACAGCCCTGGGCGGCCAGGAGACTCTGCCCGTCTTGTTACTAGAGGGTCTTCTCCTGCCTCCTGATGGTCGTAGGGTGGTCGCTGGGATGAAGTCAGTAGTCTAGTGGCCCACTCATGAACTCTTCTCTTGGCTCTTATCAGCTCATGTGCAACCTATTGTACCTCCTATAAGCATCTTAGCCAACTGCACCTGTGCACATTGTAGGAAGTTTATGGTTGAAGTTTATGGTTAAAGTTTTACAAGACTTTTACAATGACTTTAAAGGGTTCCTTGCACAACTATTCTTTCATGATTTGATTAACGAACATGACCTTTTCCATTACAGTGATTGCAGTTGATTTTTAATTAATTTTTAAATTCCAATCAGTTTTAAGGACTCATAATGTCACGGAGGACAGATTCTTTCATTCATGTATACCAAACTAGTTTAGTGTAGACAGTACACTTGAAAATTCTAGCATTTCATTTTTAATATGGCTGTCTACTTATTTTCCTCCCTTTCTTTTGAAAACATAGGTCACAAACCTTGAGGAACAGCTGGAGCAGTTTCGAGAGGAGCTAGAAAATAAAAATGAGGAAGTTCAGCAACTACACATGCAACTAGAGATTCAGCGAAAGGAGTCCACTACACACTTGCAGGAACTTGAACAAGAGAACAAGTTATTTAAGGTAATTATGTAACAGAGAAGCCTAGAGCTTTATTCTCCTTTCTCCCTAGAAATATTTTCAAATTCTTGCAAAATGTTAAGATGCCAAATTCTTTCTCAAGCATTCAGTTCCACTTGCAAAATGCTAAAAACCTTGTATAATTACTTCTCATTCCATGTAATTTGTTTATTTTAATTCTTACACCTTAAAAACTCACACAAGATTATGCACACTGTATACAACTGTAACATGGTTTTGGGTCGGGGTTTTTTTGGTAGGATGAAATGGAAATACTGGGACTAGCTATCCAGAAATCTGAAGATGCCACCATAAAGGACCATCATTTAGTGGCTGAGAGACTCACTCATATCATGCAAGAAAAGGAGCAGGAAATAGATCATCTTCATGAACAAATTGCAAAACTGCAACAGCAACTTGAAGTCACAACTGACAACAAAGTACATACTTTTGAAATCTTTTTTCAGAGTCCTTCTTTGTGTTGCTAGCTGAACAAAAACGCTCTGTCACTCCACTAATTGCGTTATCTTCTATTGCTGCCTTAATTTAAAAATGTAAATGGTTCAGTTTCAGGCAATGCTTCAACTCTAATCTGTTTTGTTTAGGGTTTTTTTTTTTTTTATGAAGGATACTTTTTGCTTGCTTTTCTGTTTATTATTCTGACTAATTTTTGGTTTGGTTTTAAGTTCTTCATTCCTTGTTCTTCTAATACTTCCAAACATTTAATAGTGTACAGGTAGCTGAATTCAATCTAAACATTTGTTCGGTCATCTTCCTCCAACAACTTACTTTCAGTATTGTATTTCAGTGACACCTGCTGTTGCATTTTATAGGATTTTTCGTAGTTTAACTTTTGTGCTCCATGAGTTTGTGTAAACACTTTCTCATTATACTAAGATGTTGGCAATGCCTTTAATCCAATTTGAGGCATGGTAGATGTGCAAACAAAATGCTGTATTTTGTTAGAAATGGAGAGCAAGAAAGAAAGAAGCAGATTCCTCTTTATTTACTAAGATTTAACATCTGTAGCTTTTTGTTCCCTTTCAATTAATGATATTGAGTGTCATCATTTGACTACCATTTTATACAAATATAATGCATTTGATTTCATCAGAAATACTACTTATTTTGCATTGATGTAGGTGACAGCAGAACCAGGTCTTCAGTCTCACATTTTTTGTAGAAAGAAAATTGAATTTTTTCTGTGCATGAATTTTGCATTCTGACCATTTTAAATGTGAAAATTTGTTGGTCATAACCTTTAACCCCAACGTACGTGTTATTGAGTAATGTAAGAACAGAAGTTCTGTTACCTCTTAGTAGCTGATTGAACATTTAGGCTAATGTTCTGTTAGGGCATATTAATCCATGAAAGTAGAATTCTGACTCAGATGGTTAATTTCACTGAATTTTTGTGTGCAAAATTTAATTAGAAGGACCCTCGGTTAATAATAACAAAACTATGAATTGGATTTAGGAAAGGTCATACTGTAGAAATTCAGAATGGTTCTGCTTTATACAGTGACCACAGTAATATGGCTACCTTTCTTACCTTAAGAAAAACGCTTAGGATTCAGATATAAACCACTTTAGTAATTGGTTCTTCTTCTTTTAGATGAGGTCTCATTTTCTTTATTTCATCCTTTTAACTCAGCTATATTTTTTGGGACATTAAATAATTACTCTACTTGATTGAGACCAGTATTAAATATGAATAGATTGTTCTTAGGTTAATCCCTTTCCTAATCCCTTAGACATCTTCATCCCACTAAGTGCTTTTTCTTCTAATTGCTGAATTTCTTCTGTGGTCCTTTATTCCATTATGTTATGAACAACAGAAACTGTTACGGTGACTTAATAGCAATCAACAGCATCACTGTATCACTCTTCTTTTTTCCTTTTTTTTATTTGAAAACCAATTACTTGTTCACATTTCATTTAGTGTTTCTGAGCTTGCTGTGGTCTCTGTGGATTTTTATAAATAAGCTCTTGATTGGCATATCAGCCACTGTAATTTATATGGTCATGTTTATACATGTTAAACTTACTAGAAAATTGTCTTATTATTCTGTTCAACTAACTATACCTAATGGAGTAATGAGAGACAAAGGAAAAAGTATCATTGTTTTAGTAATGAATTTGCTCATCTTTCTTATCCATATTTTTTTCTTCATATTTCTAAAAGGTCTTTTCAGAAATTATTACCAATTTTAGGTACTATAACTGATTTTATTTTCTTATACCTCTTTCTGAATATTTTGACAAATTTTGTTCTGCCTTTTACATTTTAAGTGTAGAGACACTGTTTCAGATCCCCAGGCATCCCCTAAAGAAAATATATCCACTTTGTTTCTTACACTTACTATTTATAATCCTGTCTGTCTTGAGTTTGTCTTTGCAAAAAATTGTCATTCTTCTACACTGAAATAAGAATTTGCTCCCACTGTGATTCAACAAGTAGAGAATTAATTTTATAAAGTTTATTCTACCGGAATCTGATAACTTGTCTTATTCTTTTTGCTAAGACTTTTTTTATTTATTAAATTTAATGTTCATCAAAATCAGTCATTAGGCTTTTTGTGTCTACTCATCTATTTCTTCTTAAAAGCGTATATAAAATTACTTCTTTTTTCTGCATCATAAGATCATCACTCTTATATTTGCACGGTTATATAATTTTATTAATCTCTTGGAATTTTGAGCACTTCACACAGCTTGTAATTTAAAGTGTCTTTAGAACTAACCTAGGAAAGTATTATTACCATTCTCTTCTTGTAGTTACCAGTCTCTCTTTTAATTTTGTTTGGATACTCATATACATTCTAAAAGAAATACTCATAACTTTGTCTCTTTACTTTCTTTTAAACTGTAGTAAAAAGAAATAATTGTGTTCTGGGTCTATGGGTACTCTGTGCATTTTTTAGCACTCCTGTATATGTGTATGCACACACATATAAACAGACAAACACAAAGTATTGTGAACACTTAAACTTCAGTTTTTCATATATCTATTGCAGATATTTCACTTCATTTGATGCTTTCACACCTATTTTGCAGTTCATTAAGGTCACAGACTACTTTGTCAGTCCTGTGTGAAGATGTCCTGATTGTCATAAAACTTTACAGTCACTGTGGACATACTTTCTTTTGTTCCAATTGATGTTCCAATATTTGATTAAATTGTTACTGTGGAGTTCAGGAGAAAAAAATATCTGAGAATGTAATAGTTACACATTATGAAGTTCTTTTTGTGTTTGGTTTTTTTCCAGGTTAATGAAGAGCAAAATGAGCATATACGGGAGCTGGAAGCTCAGGTAGAGTTTCTGAAAAGTGATCAAGAACGTATGAAGAAAAAAAATTATGAGGAAGTAGAGCAGTTGAATGATGTAATTGATGTGCTTCAGCAGGAACTGGCAAATATTGAACAAAAAGTACCTGCAGACATTGCTGCTTTTCAAGAAGATGCTGACAGTCTGAAACACACTCTGGAAACAGTTCTGGCAGAAAAGGAGGCTTTGGAGAAGCAAGTGGAAAACATAAATGTAGAGGCATCTCGAACAAAAAATGAGCTTGAAGAAACTAAGTTAAAAATGAAGGAGCTAAAGCAAGAAATAAGTATGTTAAAAAAAGAGCATGAAAGAATAACAGAGAAATATAAGTCTGAACTGATGAAAGGTGATGGGGAAAAAAGAGAATATAGGTGCACTGGGAAATCTGGAAAAGTGGAAGAAGGCTTAAGTGAGAAGATAGAGTTGCTAGATCAATCCCAGCTTAGGTTTTCAGATGATAATACAAGAATCACCATTAGCAAGATGGAGCTACAACTGCAGCAACTTCAGGCAAGCATTAAAGAAAAAGATTCAGAACTGTGTAGATCATGCAGTGAAATAAAAGACCTGAGAGAGAAAAGCAAAGCCGAAAGGGAAAGACTTACAAAGAGGATATTAGAAATGGAAAAAACAGTAATGGAAAAAGTTGCTGCTGCTCTTGTGAGTCAGGTTCAGCTAAATGCTGTTCAAGAGCAAAGGAAGTTCATGCAGGAAATTCAGGAAACTTCAAAATGTGTAGAGGAAGCAAGCAAGAATGCCCCAACAGAGGATTTGAGTGACAGAGCTGAAAATGAGATGGAAACAAAATTATCACTCTTAACACAGAGGCTTAGTGAGGTGAAGGACCAACTGATAATGGTAAATCACAATTTGGAGCTAGAAAAAGAAAATGTAAAAGTTGCAAAAAAGGAAGCTAAAGAGAAAGAAGGGAGACTCTTAGAACTTCAGCAATTACTGGAAGAGGTTCAAGAAAAACATAAAAAAGAGATTCAGGAATACATAAGGCAAGAAGAAATGCAGACGAATCAGGTAATTCAATGTGAGGGTTTTTTGTCTTGTTTTCACTACCATCTCTTATTTTATGTAAACTATAATGAATTAAATATTTCTTAATGAGACTATGTTAGGAATATTCTGCTCTGTGGGGTAGACCTTCATGTCTCTATTATTCCTGGAGGTACAAAGAAGAGAAGTATATTATTTTAGGTGAATCCCGCTATCTGTTTCCATTTTGCATTTAATACACTTTGCCTTTTCCTGAATGTAGGATGATTTTGAATTTTGGACATATACTTTCCTATTCCTACTTTGAATTTACTTAGAATGGAGTGAATTACACTCTTACATGGCAAGGAGGTAGAGAGATAAAAGTTAAAATTATAAAAGTTATCTAAGGGAAGGTTCAGAATGGTAAACAAATGATAACAATTTGTAGGGACAGTTTGTTGGGCATGGGTGGGTGTTTATTTTATTTTTTTTTATTTTAATTTTTTTTTTTCTTTCCTGTCTTGATTTCAGAGATATTTCTTGTCAGTAGTTTTTATATTTATCTTGATTTCTATCGTCCCCTGTTTATGTTGCCTCTAAATTCAAAATGTTTAGTCAAAGCTGACTATGCTTGATAGCCCAAACAGGCTTAATTGGTGACGCTCTGAAGCTCTGAGGTATCATGGAACTCCGTGCTGGGCCAGAAAAGGTTCTAAGATCTTTCATCCAAATGAAGAGTGAATCAATAAATGTCTTATAGTAATAAATATAATAAAATTATCAGATTTCATGTCAGACATCAGACAATTTCCTACTATCTGTTGACCTTTCTACTTGTTCTTTCTACATTGTTTAGCCAATTTCTGCTTACAAAGACAACTGTCTTTCCTCCCATGCTTATCCAGATTGTTGGAATTAATCTAGGAAAAAGGTCTTTCAGTCTTTTTTTCTTTTTTTTCTTTTTTCTTTTTTTTTTTTAAGGCTATACTAATCTAAATAACATACATTTGTTTTCCCATCTAGTGTTTTCATTTGTGGCTTTTGTAAGTTGACATGAAAGTGACTAGTGCCGTTAATACTTGATTCTTCTTAAGATGCTTCACCATTTTCCATTTCTTGTGTTGCCATGTAGGTAGAAGCACAAATCATGGAAAGTCAAAAAGAAAATGTGCTTATTAATGAACTTGAACTACAAGAAGTTAAAGAAGAGACAGCTGCTGCTAAGGAAGAACTGAGCATTTACAGAGCAAAGGCAGAAAAACTACAGCAAGAACTAGCAGTAAGAATCAGATTGTTCCATACTTTATTTAAAGCAAATGATTATACAGGACTTAATGTGCGAATAAGTTTTTTTTAATCTTACACTAAAATTACCCAATCACTGTCAGTGATCTACCCACTGTCAGTGGAGTAAAGCTGATGCTGGAGACCAAATCTTCACTTATTAGCAAAGTATGTAGTTTTACAGTCCACTGTGATGCAACAGTGAATATAGAACTGTATTTTTTAGGAGATGATGTGTTACCACATGTCATAACTGCTTTAAAGTAGGGCTAAAACAAGCTCTGATGGTATAAAAGGTTGCTTGTGTTTAGATTTTTTTTTTAATTATTTGGAAGGACTGCAATTCAGATTCTCCATATGTGCAGGTAAAAGAAGCGAGTCTGATATGTCTTCAGGAAGACCTGTGCAAAGTCAAAGAGAACCTAGTTCAAGCAGAAAAGAAGCTTGCAAGTTACGTGAGAAAGAACAGAGAAATAACAAACAATGAAAGCAAAAAGGATGCAGAAATAATGTGTGATTTGTCAACCAGTGAGTCTACTCTAATTAGAAAAAGCTCATCATCTCAAACAGACAAGACAATCAACAGCTGTATCCAAATTTCACCAGTACTTGTTAAAAATGCAGAGGTCCAAATTGATTTGCAAAATGCATGTTCTTCAGAAGATATTGCAGAGATCATGAGAGAATTTACTGAAAAAATTGACCAAATGCAAGAACTCCATGCTGCTGAAATCATGGATATGGAGACAAGGCACATCTCTGAATCTGAAGCATTAAAGAGAGAGAAGTCTGTTGCAGTGCAAGTATTGACTGAAGAATGTAATACTTTAAAGGAAGTCATAGAAACTCTACAAGCTAAAGAGGTATGTATCCTATATTTTATATTAATTCAACAACTTCGGTTTGTGCTTTTGCTTCTGACACAGAAATTCCCATTTAAATTCGGTTGAGCATGAACCAGAACATTTGCAGTATAAAGCTTTAAGTGTTCTGTTTCCACAGCCTAGGGAGAGATTGTGAACTCATTCCTCAGCAATTTAAGTTCAGGAGTGTGCTTAACTGTTAGGTGCTTCATTGTGCTACTGCCTCAGACCTGTTCCTCTCTGAGAAGTTGGGACAAGTGTAGGTCACTGTTGAATGCCATATTTCTTGTCTCCATTTTTATTATTTTGATTACAGGGGAAACTGAACTCGTATAATTTCCTGCTCGTTAGAATTAGGTCCCTCATTGTGAGTTGATGTGAGATTATTAAAGATTTTATTGTTTTCTTTTCAAAATATAGGGAATCCCAGTTTCTGGATTAGTACGTTCTCCACTGTATCACGCTAGAGATCGAGGTTCTAGTGGTAAGAAACTTGGTTTTACAGATTTCAAACTGTGTTACAAATTAAAGCTGCTTTTAAAATACTTCTACCATTAAAAAGTTTGTGTTCTAAGAAAGATTGAAGCAGATTGAAGCAGAACCCAAAAGCCCTGTTGCATTCCCTAAAGTTGCTAAGGGTGCCATGTCTATTAATTTGCTAGAGGAGGAAAATGGAGTGAAGATAGGTGTAGTTGAGGCATCAGATAATTTTTTTTCTTCCCACTGGACTTCCTATATTCCACTTAGATATTATGTTATCTCTTCAGTGTAGCTTCATCACCTCTTGGTAGAATTTAAAGCTACAACTCCCTAGTAGTGGGAGATGATCATAGTTACTGAGAATTTTCCAAGAGAAAGATAATTAATGTGATTCTTTTTGTAGGCAAAAGCTGAGCATATTACAGGAGGACATCATTTGGCAGAAGTGTTTGTGCAATTAATTTTTTCTCTTTTAGAACTAAACTAGAATTTTTAAGTTTGGGGAGTTTTCAGTTTTGTTTTGCTGTTGCTGCTTTGAAACTGAAAAACAGAAACTATAAAACAAGTCATCTCCAGGCTCTGAATCAACTCTGGTGACATGCTACTGCCTGTTATAACAACAGACGAAAATACTTTTTTGATGCCTGTTCTTCAAAGTTTCACAGCCATCTGCCTTTCATGTTTATCTCTCCTTTTATTTTAGATTCCAGTTCAGACTGGAGTCAAGGAATGTATCTTGCTCAGACCCAGGGAACTGACACGATATCTGAAGGAACAGATGAAGGTGAAAATTCAACAGATTTACTTCCAAAAAAAATTAAGGTAAAACAGAACTGATAATTTTTATTACAGAACAAGTGTAATACCACAAAAAGCTCAGACTAGTTGCTGCTTGATTAGTGAAAAGAGAGACATTTAGCTAAGTTTTAAAGTGTTGGCTATTTACTAATACATTTAAAAATACTTCTGTTAAATTATGTGCATTTTTGCCTGTTAAACTAGATTAAATATTAGCTTAATAGTTGCCGCGAAGTTCAGCTCTTGGCCTAAAAATCCAGCTCGAAGCCTATCAACCAGCTCGAAGCCCAAAAAACCAGCTCGAAGCCTAAAAAAACAGCTCTAAGCCTACTTGATGCAGCTCTCAGCCTAGGGTCCGATTCTCAGCTGGGTGGGAAGAAATCCAGTCCTACTCAGTGCGAGTGATAGCAGAAATCTTCATTTTATTGAAAGCAGGCTTCAAGCTAGCTCAGCAACAGCAGCTAATAGATTACATTTTCATGTTCATCCTATTTACGGTTTCTGCGATAAGCAAGCTCCCTCATATTTTCACATCTTGTTTTTCCTCAAAGTTGTTTACCACCTTTAGCCAAGAACAGTCTGACCTTGAGGGAACAGAAAGCGACCTGCTGTCTACGTGACAGCAACTACTTCAACCATGTCTCTGACTCTGGTCTTGATTGTGCACCAAATCCATATAACTAGAGCCCAGGCTGCCTTGCCCCAACGGGCCTAGCATTATACCCCGGGATCCATGTCCATGCTCCCTCATTTTCCTCCACAAATAGTCATTTCAAAAAGTGAATTGCAAAGCTCACCTGGAAGCATCTCAGGACTTTGTTTTTAAAATGTCAGTTAACGTTTTAAAATTTGACTATTGATTTGGCAGATTAACTTTGGGAATTTCCATTTGAAACTGATAAAAAATACATCTATTTCATAAGTTCTATTATTAGGGAGATATAAAAAAATTAGGTGACACTTCTGTCTTTGGTATGAGGAAGCATAAATAGATTACTTGTGCTAATCACTTTAGAAGTGCTAGTACTCCAATATGTATTTAATTAGGTTATTACTGTTGTTGTTAGCATTACTGATTTTTTTTTTTTTACCGTAGGGTTTGCTGAGAGCAGTCCATCACGAAGGCATACAGGTGCTGTCTCTCACTGAATTTCCATATGGTGAAAGAGAGATGCCACCACTCAAACAAGAGCCAGAATCTTGGCATGAGGAAAGGAAAGCTTTTCTAAGTGTCATTTCATCTTTGAAAGACCTAATTGCAAAACTGCAACTTCATAGAGGAGCTGAGGTATAAATAATATCATAAGACTCTATCTAAATAAAACCTTGTAAGTCACATTCACAATTCAGGTTTAAAAGTTCTAAATATACTGCTACAGGGCAAAAGATTTTTTAAAAAATATGCAGTAAAACTGCATGTTTCACTTTTTAGTAATAAAATATATCTGAAATTACAGCTTGCATTTGTTCTTCTGTGCAAGATAGCTTTTGACTGTATAGATCAACGTTTTAAAAATCATTTTATCTTGAAAGCATGTTTCCAGTAGCAGTTAAAGTAGATGTTTAAATATTGTTTTTTATTGGTGTAGTAGAACTTGTATGCTTTTGAAAAGAGAAAAGAGGGGGGAAATTGTTTAAAATATAACACATTACAGATCAGTAATACTTTAAAACTTACTAGGACTTGGCAGTCGAATTACCCCAGTTAAACTTTCGGATATATATAGGTAGTTCCTGTTACTTCTGCATGTAACGTGGGGGCATTAGCTTTATATCATTATAAAATTAAATCTTCTTCCTACACAGTATCTGTACACTACCACATAGCTCTGAGAGCACCTAGGAGGAAACATGTACATCATAAAAATTAAAAAGATAGTGTGAGACTAACATAAATAACAACTACACTGTTTTCAGTTACAAAAAACCAAAATTGCTTCCATCTGTGTAAAACACAGATAAATGTTTAGCATTTATGCGTGCAAAAGAAATCATAACATACAATAAATACATCTGTTTGTGTGAATCAATGTTATGTAGCTATTGAGTAAGAAAAGTTCAATATTCCACTGAAAACACACAGTTTATGTCAAATGATAATAACTGTTCTTGATGTAATCTTTGAATTCTGCTGTTTAAATTATTTTTATGCCCCTGTAGATCTGTGCAAGTACCGAATCTCCTGAAAGTGTCCCAGACTGGCGAGGAGAACTTCTGCATGCTATTCAACAACTCTTTGTGAGAGAACAAAATGTTCTTCTTGCTGCATTTCAAACTGAACTTGCAGAACTGGGCACACAAGATGCAGTGATACTGATGAATCAGGTAGAGCACAGACTACAGGAGCAGGTAATATAAAACATACTTTAGTCAAAATGTATTTGTCTACATTAGATTTTAATTTTGAATGTATAAATGCAATTAAAAATATAGGTATTATTAGTAGTTTTGATAGTCTAAGGGTGCAAACAAACTAAGACTTGTAGGAAGAAGGAGGTGTCTAAAAAGAAAAAGATGTAGTTCAGGAAAGAGATTTTTGGGGGCACAATCTACAGAAAAAATACAGCCTTCATAGATCAGTTCGAATTAAACACCTTTGCCCTAAGCTTGATTTCATTAAGTTGAATAGAATTGCGTTACACTGTCTAGGAGAAAAGATAGCTTGTATATACGAGTCAAGCTGTAAGAAGTGATATGTCTATGGGACAAAGAGAGGTCATTTTTCTCTTCTGGAACATGGAAGGATTAGTGAAGAAAAATACAATTTACCATGAGACTGGTAGCTCTTTTGATTCTGTAATTTTGATTCCTAGTAGAGAAATTAAAAAGAAAAAAACAGTTCTTCCCAATATTATAGTATTAATTGTGACATAATTGAAAATGTGAGTATGTATGCGCTATGAACATGTAAGTAAATGTAGTATCCACACCATAGATATTCTAATAAAATCTGGAGTTTTACTTCCAAATGTTTCTAATACTAATAGGCTACTAACCAAGGAGCAGCAATGAACTGTCTTCAACATGCAGACAGAAGAAGTTTGTTAATGGAGATTCAAGTTCTTCATGCTCAGATGAACAGTAAGAAAAGTAATCCAAAGAGAGAACAACAGATTGATCCAAAAAGCCAAGATGACTTCTGTGGTAATATATGTCTATTTCCAAATAGATAGTGCTCATAATGTTGTGAGTGAAAAAATATTGACTTTCTTTGCTGTCTGATTTTTTGATACTCATGTTCCGACCTTGCATGCTTTTAATCTTTTTTCAATATTATTGGATTAATTTGTCAAAAAATAAGATACCGTCCCTGTTCTTATAACTTGTATCGAATTGAAAGTGATACAAAGTTTTTTCAATTGCTATAAAAATCAGGCTTGTATTTTAAGATTAGTTTCCATGTATGCACTTGAGTGTTTAGGTTCAACAGTTTTGAAATGATCTCATGTTGGATAGTCAGTTATAACGACTAAATTAAGAAGCGATTAGAATGAGCAACAAAAAGCTCAAAGAACAGTTATACTTGAAAATTAAGTAAATGCTTGCCTTCAGTGTTGTGTCACAAAAAATTTGGTCACAAGTGTACATAAATACCTAACTGGCTATGTTGCATAAGATGTTATGATATGTACTGATATGGTTGCACATAGAGACTTTTAAAGAAGGTGAAGAATTGAAGCAATACATTGCAAGGTATAAGAGATATTCCAGTATAAAAGGTGTGGTTTTGCTTTCACTCTGCCATTGAAAAAGTGTATTGTTTTAAAATATCACTCTTAGTGGTAGCCTTGTAGCCATTCTGTGTGCTAGGGAAAATTTTACTTTAATAGATATTGTTGTTTGTTTACTAAGTAATTTCCATATTAATGGTACTCTCATTAGAAATGCTGGAGTACAGTATGCAGCAGAAGCAATCACAGATACTGGAGATGAAAGTGGAGCTCCGGAATATGAAGGACAGAGCAGCTGAGCTTCAAGTACAGCTGAATTCAGAGAGAATGATGGGTGCTGAGCTGAAGAATGAACTTGCACAAGCCAAACTAGAGCTTGAAGCAACCCTTAAAGCACAGCACAAGCACTTCAAGGACCTAGAAACCATCAGGTGTGGTTTTCAGTGCCGTACTTCGTGTTGACAGTGAAGATGATCTTTTCTGTGTTGTCTCAAATCATAATACTGATTTTTTAAGGAAGTTGATCTCATGCAGTGCAAATGCTTCTCAGTTTTTCTGTAAAATATATCTGACAAAAAATAGACTTCTGTTCCATTTGGAAAAAAAAGTAATTCTGTAGATTGAGATATGATTAATAATTTTATTTAATGTTTTATTAATATCAAGTTTCTTTTAAATTCTTGACACATGAGACTACAGTTTACATGCTAATAAGTATGCCATATTAAAGGTTTTTCTGCTTCTGAAACTGAGCATGGAGTGAAAAATGTCAGAGTTAAGATGACTTTGCAAGTACTTTATGAAGCTCCATAGCTTCTAAGACTTGCTTTGGCATGGTCAACAGCAGAGATAATGGCCAAATATTTGACACTCAAGAAAGGCATTGTTATTTAGACCTTTACCAATTGGATGTGCCCATATGCAATATCTTAAATGTTGAGCCAAGAGGTAAACAACCTAAAACAGAGATGAAATTGGTATTAGTTTATAGATTGACCTTTACCAACTATCCAGGAGCAAGAGTCTTTCACAAATCGATGCAAAATTGATTTGTAAAAAAATGAAAATTCAGCCTATAGAGGTTTGGGGGTTTTCTGCAAGATAGATTTTTATTTCCTTTGAGACACATAGTTATAAGATGCATTTCCCCTGCATTCTTTCAGATTTTGGCCAGTGACTAGTTTAAGTTGAACACTAGCTGCCTTCAAGACACCAATTAATGGGAGATACCAAGTTAACAAGATACCAAGATATCATTTTTGAGCTATGCAGCTTCTTTTTTTTTAGTTTTGAGTTAGGCTTGTTTTTTTAATGTTGCTCTATTACACAAACAGCGCTTTCAACACACAAATATCAAGTAACTGATGTACCATTGTAGGATTACATCCTAAGGCTGACCATTTCTTTTTCAGGACTGAAGTAAAAGAAAAAGCAGCTGAGCTAGATATTCTCAAGGATACAATGGCCAGCGAACAGAAGAAATCAAGAGAGCTACAGTGGGCTTTGGAAAAGGAAAAAGCTAAGATGGAACGCAGTGAGGAGAGAGAAAGAGAAGAATTTGAGGTATTCTCTAATCCCAAATGGCCTGGAACATCAAGGAGCACAAAAATATTCTTTTAGTTAACATTTCATCTCATCTTACATTTTTGTTCAATCTGTGCTGTATGTTCTGTCTTCAACAGCAATATTACATCATCTACAGCTGAATGAAGATGTAGACAAGCATTGTGGCAAAGAACAAAAAAAGCCTAATGCAAATTCCATTTAAATCAATAGGAAATTTACAATTGTGCTTTTCAGAGCTAAGATGAAAAGATTCGACTTTGCATAACAGCCCTCAGATATTCAAGGGGATAGGACCCTGCTAATATGGCCATACCTGGCCCCACAACCTAACTCATAAAATACAGTCTTTAAGAATATTATCTAAGGAGATATATTGTTTGTCTCAATTTTAAAAGTCATCAGTTTCATGTCACGTAAACCAAACTAGAGAAATTAATTACTTGCATTAGTAGCTTCCTTGGTAATTCCGCAGTATCTGATGTAGCACGGGAGCAAGCAGGTTTCCTAGTACAAGTATTAAGGCAAAAACGCAATTGCTTTAACAGCATAGATTTATTTACATCTTGAAATCTGAACTTGCAAAATCACTTTCAGAGTTCTATAAAGTAAAATCTTCAATTTCAGAACTATGGCTGTATCTCATTGAGAAGTATGTGTTACAAATATTCTTTAATGAGATGATCTGATTTTAGAATAAAAACACCTGTAATATTTTAATAACAGATATAACTGTAGAATTCAGAGTATTGTCCTGTTCATTGTGAATAGCAAAACTTGTTAAAAGCAGCATGTGTAGACGTAGCATAGTTGCAATTTGCAGAATGGAAAATATACACGAATGGCTTTGACCGATTCTTTCCTTCTTTTTTCTTGTGGAAGGATTTAAAATTTTCACTTGAAGATCAAAAACAAAAGAACTTACAGTTAACTGCACTTTTGGAGCAAGAGAAACAGCTGTCAACTGATCTGCAACAGAAAATTGAATCCCAAGAAGCACTCAGTGCTGGCCAGCTGTCACGTGAACGAGGCCGTAATTCTGAGTTGCAGGTGCTTCTTGAATCAGAGAAGGTTCGAGCTCTTGAAATAAGCAGTGCCCTAGAAAGGGAAAAGGAGCTATGTGCTCAGCTTCAAAGTGCTGAAGATAAGTGGCAAGCTGGAACACCTAATCCGTCTGAGGAATTACTTAAAGAGCTACAGAAACAAATGGATGAAAAGCATGACCGTGTAGTGGAGTTAATAAGTGAGATGGAGAAGTATAAACTGGAATCTGTGCAAGTGAAACAGCAAATGGAAAAAGAAAGGCAGATCCAGAGGAAAGCATTACAGGCAGAACAAGATGCTAACATAATAGCACAGAAGAAACTCCATGAACTGGAGTCTAAAGTAGAAGACCTTCAGTGGCAACTTGGAGAAAAGAAACAAGAAGTTCATAAATTAGGGAATGAAACAAAGAAGTTAGAGAAAATAATCCAAGAGCTACAAAAAAAAGAGCAGGAGAATGAAGGAAGAAACGAAGCCGAACGGACACCAAGCCACAACCCAAATGAGGTACGATAGGACTGAGAAATATGTAAGACTGAACTGTGCAATTTAGCTTTTAATTCTTTGTTCAATTAGCATAGTGTGTCACTGTGCCTTTTCTCAGTCTATGAAGTAGCCTGCAGGTTGCAAAGTATGGGTGCCGGGGAAAGGGAAAGCATTCCAGTTTTGCTACCTAAAAGAAATCACACGCAGCCTCTGAGAATAAAACTGTACAAGTGTGAAAGGAGGAGTGTCAGTAAGAGAAATGCATCTGTGAAGACACACTTCGTGTCTCAGTATAGGAGAAGAATATTGCCTGCACCCAGTCACAGTAATGAGCTATTCCTGCTCAGGAATGCTTCAGGTCAGTGCTTTTAATCTTTAGTTCATAAATTAGAAGTGGTCTTTGAAACAATTAAAAGTGATCTCCTAAAAACTTCAGTAATGAAATGAGTAAGTAACTGAACAATCATATGCATGAGTATGTGTATATGTTAGCAAATAATATGGAAGAAATCAAAGTAAAAAATTAATTTTAAAATTTAGCCTAATTTTTAGATGAATGAAAGTTGGAACCACCATTGCCTTTAAATTTTTATCTCTCATAAAAAGTTTGTAAAGTTTTAAAATTATTTTAACATTATTTTTGAAACTCCTTAGAAACTTCTTGTGTAAGCTGCTGGTTTGAGTGACCAATGGATGGTCCCAGAGGCGGTTGACAGGAGACTTGCTTCCCTAGTGGCCATATTTTTGCCCATCCCACCATCACACCACACTTTTTGGCCACTGTTTGTCTCTGAAGCCAGGAAGGAAATTTTTCTGATAATCTGATTTGGCTACTGGCTTTAATCTTGTGATGTATTGGAAGCTACCCACAGCTAGAGGCAGGGTGCTGAGTGTGTTGATAACTGTGATGGCATCAGCCTTCTTGCCACACTCAGTTTGTGCACCTTGTTCTTCTGCTCAGAGGTAACTGTCAGCACTGTGTTCAAGAGTCTTTCTTGGATCAGATAGGCAGTGACTGTTGGGCTTTTCCCCCTCCTTGGCAGCAGATGGAATGCTCTGCTTTCCAGGATCTACCTGGAGTTTCAAGCATCTCCTGCCACTTTTTCCATGCCATGGTTAAATATCTGAAGCACAGCTGTAGGCTCAGATTTCCTTCGGAAAGCAGTTCTTCCACACCCAAAGTCAGGGGGATGGGATGGGAGGTGTAAGTGAGGGTGAGGAGCACATATTCAGTGCATTGCTTCAGTTGTGACAGCATCAGTAGTGTGGCTGCCTGTGGCAGGTGACTGACCTCCATGACTGTAGTTGGCTTTTCCTCTGACTATGAATTGGTCAGCAAAATACATGGTCACAGTTGTCCAAATTCTATGCACGACTGGTAAAGGAGTTGCTGACAGAAAGAACTCAGTGGCTTCCTGATGGCTAAGTTGGTTGAATGGATTCACACTGTAGCTGAGTGATTGCTATATCTTAGTCGAAAGGCATCATGCTATACCATTCACAAATAGTAGCTTAGTGATACAGTACAGTGGTAACATAGTCACAGTTTGTATGACACAAGTCACATTTGTAGTCCTTTTTGTGTCAGAATTGTTTGTTCTTGAGTTTCTGGCTGTTTCAGAATCATGTTATCATTTTAAAACACTGAACCAAATGCATTCTGTAAACATATATATGTAAAAATACATCTTTATGTACAGACCACCTGGGATACACCCAATGATAGAACAAGAAATTGGGTTCTCCAGCAAAAAATGGAAGGAGCTGAGACAAATGAATCAACCTACTCCAAGCTGACGGGAGGAGATCTCTCTGCCACTACTGAAATTCTGGAGAATGTCAGACAAAAGCTGCAAAATGTATTTCCAAAGCTGAAGCTGTTGGCTCAGAAAGCTGCTAGCAGGTTGGACTAGTGTTCATCTACTTCGTTTTGTTAATAGCAACCAGCAAGCTAATATACAGGGTTTTGAATCATAATTTGCAGGCTGAAAGCCTAACAGATTTTTGTGGTTGTTCTAATTCTATAGTGTATGTCATTACTTGAGATAGACTGATATAAGACAGGATCACGGAATAACAAGTGCTGCTCTAAATCTTACATGTTTAAGATGTAAAGTCCTTTATAAGTTACAGCAAAATTGTTAAGGTTTATTTGGGTATGGTATAGGTAGACCATTTTAAAGCAACATAATAATGAAATAATTAGCATATAAGGAGATGAATATAGGAAGTATTGCTATGGATCACCCTCTTTACTTCCTGCAGGAAAAAAAAAACCAAACAAACTTATCTTCAAATGAAACTGATCTCAATTCTTAATTCCTCAGATTACTATCTCCTTAAGAAAAAAGAAAAAAAAAGGCATAGCACTAGGTCCATGGGAAGCTGGAATATGTTTTATTTTGCAGTGCCATTGATTTAAGTATTCATTCTGAAACATTTGGACAAGGCAGAATGTCTTACATGTTGAAAATACCCTAAGGCTCTGCTCACAGAGATTCAACAAATTTTTGGGAAGCAGAACCATGTTTTTGAATGTGCTTCTCAAAATTAGTGAAAACTGTTATATGCAAATTCCTTTAAAAATTAAGCCAATTTCACATAGAGTCCCTGAGCAATCCTGAAGATGTTGCCATGTCCTCAGTAACTGCTGAAGTCACTGTGTATACAGGTGGATGTGAAGCCAAATCAGGCCATAGTGTGAGACTGTACCCACTGTTCAAACTCCCATTTCTGTTTCAGATTGCAGTTTGAAAAGGCAGATGATCAAGACTTCATTGCAATACAAAATGCCATTGAAGAAGTTATTTCAGAGCTACAAAAACTACCTGGATTGTCTGGTCTGGAAGAGGTAAGAGTGTGGTATTGTAACTTTGGTGGGAGAGTCTGAATGATCTGTGTGTACTTATCCAGGTCTGTACCTTATACAGGAAAATCTGCTGCACTAAGTATTTTGATTTGGAACTGGAAAAGTGTAAAAACTCCTTTCCTTTTATTTTTTTCAATTGTAATTACCTTAAAGTGAATTTTCAACTTTAAAACTTTTCCAGTTTAATCACAATTTTTTGAATCTCGTGGCTTCTTTTTTAAGAAAAGAAATTTTCCTTTCAGTAGTATTTCTGTAACTGAGGAAACTTGGCTCCAGACTTCCTGATATTAAAATCAACATTTAATATTTACTGTATTGTGTTGATACAGTGCCTGTACTTAAGCTGCCATGTATTTACCAAAGGCAAGGCAATTGAAGATTGAGTACCTGTGTAAAAAATGAAATGAAATGAAATTAAATTAAATGAAATGAAATGAAACGAAACTGTTGCAAAGAATTTAACTGAGCTTGGCCAGATCCTTACCTGCATTTTAAGCAAGTGTTTTCAATATGACTTGAAAAAAAGCTTTGAGGCTTTTCTCTCCTAAGTTAGATAAATCTAAACATGAATATGTTGTCAATGTTATTCTCAAGCTAAATCCAAAACACAGCCCTGTACCAGCCACTAGGAGGAAAATTAACTTAGTCCCAGCCGAAACCAGGACAGTAGTAGAAAACTTTTGTGAATTGCTATAGCTGGTACAGTTGAGCTTGTGTGAAAATATTCTGCTGTGCTGTACAAGACAAGTGTAGAAGAGAAAGTCACATTAATCTGTAGTTTACATAAACATGGTTTTTATTTGTGTAAGTAATTACAAAGTTATTGTTAAAACAAAAGTTTTTTGCAGTAAGCAAACTTGGCAACTTGGATCTCATACAGCTGTGTTTGGTTTTCTTTCTTCCTTGTAGCTGAAACTAGTGCTACCACCAGGGACTCCATCGAGTTCACTGACTGAGAGGCTGCTGAGACAGAACGCTGAGCTGACGGGCTTTGTCAGCAGACTGAGTGAAGAGAAGAATAATTTGAGGAATGCTGTTATGAAACTGGAGGAAGAACTGAGAAGATACCAGCACAAACAACCTTCTGGAGACTACGTATGTCTTTAATGGTGCTGATTTGATGATATACCAGTGTAAAAGCAGTATTCTTTGTCCTAGTTACCTAAGTGAGAGTGATCAATCTGTCTGCTTTGGCTTCCCTCTTCAGAGTAAATAGGTTTAAATTATTCTTGTCCTGTAGTTAACATATCTTGACTCACTCTGTGTGATTTTACCCAATGTCTTTTTGTTAACTGCTCTTTTCCTTTAAATTCCATATGTTTCTCTTTTTGATCTGTATCTCATCACTGCAATGAGTAGAAAATAGACGCAGATAGCTTCAAAATTGTGATCCAGCGAGGAGTGGTTTTTTTGGAGAAGCTATATTTTCCAAGGACATTGATCAATCTCCTAAAGTCAGTGCTTCTGAGGTGTTAGGATGTAAAAGTGGCCTCAAGTCCAATCAGTGGGTAGTTTTTCTCGTTTATTTTATGAGCTCTCCACCTAACCAATAACTAATGACACAGCTCAAGCTTTTCCAAAGTGTGTGATTCAAATTAAGTTTCTTTTGTCTTCAGCCCTCTAGACACTCATTGGATGTTGGAGTTAATATTGATACCCTTGTTGCCTCTGGGAGGGAAAACTGGAACAGAGAAAAGCTGTCACTGCAGAAATCTTTGAAACAAGCCGAAGCAGAGCTCTTGAAGCTGAGAGCAGAGCTAAGGAGTGAAACTTTCCTCAGAGAACTGGGATCCAATTCTGAAAATGCTGTTTTACGGGTAGGAAGACTTTGTTGTCTACATACTAGCTGCAGCTGTGCTTTTCATTTGGGATTATTTTTCATTGTGTTCACTCTGCTTATTATAAGTAAACAGATATTAGTTCAATTTTAAATTTTTTGTCCTCACAAACCTGACTCTTAGTTTTTCTCCCCAAGAATGATATGTGAACACTTTATTTTGTCTTTTTGTGTGTGTTCCATTTCTCATTGATTAGGTAGTCTTCAAATTATGAAGCTATATTGCACAAGTGTGAGCAGTAGTGCAGTCTTCTCTATGGTTGCGAGAAAGGAATAATCACAGAAATGCTATAGGAGTAATGATGTCAAAAGTCTCAGTACTGTAATCATTCTTGGAGCTTATGAGGCCTTTTTATTCTTTCTTGTTGTAGAGAATATATGGCAAATACCTACGAGCAGAGAGCTTTCGGAAAGCTCTCATATATCAGAAAAAATATTTGCTGCTGTTACTAGGTGGATTCCAGGAGTGTGAAGAAGCCACACTGGCCCTCATTGCACAAATGGGTGGGCAGTCGTCCTACATAGACCTCAAAGTCATCACATGGCATTCAAAGGGCTTTACGAGATTTCGCTCTGCAGTCAGGGTGTCTATCGCAATTTCAAGGTAAACCAGAGGATGTTGTATTTCATTCAGATAAAACTGTGCAGTCTAATATATACTTTTCTAGCTCTCTAAAACTTGTCATGTGCCATCCTGTGTAGAATACACATTTGTGGAAGTCATCAAGTGCTGTGTAGGGTGACAAGTTGGGTAAAGCATAGGTGAAATCTCTAATAGGAGTAAACAATCTGCTTGTTGTTGAAAAGGGCTTTTTGTTTGGTAATCAAAAATGAAGTGTAACAGATAAAGTCACAATGTTAGGAAAAAATAATTATTAGTAATTCTATGGTACTGCATTTATTTACAAAGGTATTTTCTGCAATTTACTTTCCTTTAAAGGTTAAATTCTTACACATAAGCATAATACAGATTTGTGAACTAATTTTATCCAAGTAGTCCTTTGAATTCAAAAGGTCTCAGGCTGAGGATGAGTAGGAATAAATGAGGAAGAAGTGAAGGTAATTACTGCCTAGTACTGACATATTGCTAACAAACCTTCTTCACAAAGGTCTGAATCCCCAAGCACTTTTGCCTGTTTTTCATCTGAGCCTTGTGTGTAGCATAAATTCAATGAATTATTCAAGTACTCGCTGTAAGTGAGGCTTTTAATCAAAGTGCTCTGTGGTTGCAGTTTTGGGGATGCAACAGGACAAAAGTATGATGTATGGTAAAAGTATTTAGTATGATGTTCAAATTCTGATGCCTTGTTGCTTAGGAGCTTGAGCAATTTGCTGTTCCCTTGAGCTTATGCAGCACCTTTGGAATCACTGGAATGGCAGAGGTGAAGCTGAAAACAGATTTGAACAAAACATATTTTTGCTTAGGGATGTGTATAAGGATTTTTTTCTACTTAGAATCATAGAATGGTAGGGGTTGTTGATCTTAGGTTTTAGATGCCTATACATGAATTTTGCTTGGTGGTCAATACATTCTTATGCCTGCTAGAATATGACAAGCAGATTATTTTTAGCAGACTATTTAATTTGTCCTGAAGTGTTTTGGTTTTGTTTTTTTTTTAAATGCAGAATGAAGTTCCTGGTCCGTCGATGGCACAGAGTTACGGGTTCTGGTATATTAAATGTCAATAGGGATGTCTCTAGCCAGAGCACAGGTAAATTGGGGTCCAGTGATAGCTGAAAAAACAGTATTCACAAGTCACACCATTAACAGAGATGGATTTTAATTTGTGTTTTCCTCATGTGGAATGAATGGGGTGCTGTTTCCACGTCCTTTTGGTATATTTGCTTGACTTGACCTATTTCTCATGTTCTCTAAGAGTTTCCATGCTCAGCACAGATGCTTATCAGTTTGGTTTCTCTTCAATCTTGTTTTGCTCCATTGTGTGTGGGATTTTTAAAATTAAGGCATCTTTTGTTATGGATTATGTTGTAAAAACAGTTTTATCTAAGTCACTGAGTTTCTCATAAGATATCTGCACCCACAGCTCTGAGAGGAGATGCTGAGGAACAGGGATGGACAGAAGATTCATACCCACTGCAGGACCCCACAGGGATGACAGATCCTATTGACCAGTTCTTTTTGTCCAAACAAAAACCTGGCATTCTTTTGTTGTATCTTAAAGTTTGGGAAATCTCCTTCTTGGTAGGAACCTAAGGAGCATCAGAAGCTTCTTTATTAACTCCTGGCTGTTTATGTCTGCACTGAAACTCTGTCCTGCTCAGTCTACGAGAATTTTCTTATTAACATTCCTGAGGCCAGCATTTAATCTCCGGTTTTCTCTGAAACTGAAAGTAGTCTACATTTGTTAAACACTGGTTTTGTGATAAGCAAACAGAAAACTCCCATTTGGGATTCCCAGTAAAATGCAAAAGGTATTACCTTTTTTCCCCCCCCCAAGACATTGCTTTTTATATTTCTAGGTAATGAATTACGGCCTGATTCATTCTCTGGTGGTGTGGATCTTTATGGAGAACAAAGGCATTCTTATAGATCCAGGTCAGACATGGAGTCTTCTAGATCTCCTGTAAATTTTCAACAAAAGTGCATTTTATTTTATGTGATTATTCCCTGTCAGAACACTGTTTAGCTAAATGAATGCATCAGTGTTACTGCTAAGGTTTGTAATTTTTGATGCTGCAAGATGTTTTTTAACATTTTTTTGTAAGGGCACGTAACAAAATTACAGCTCAGGTCTTCAGTGTGCATTTACTTATCACCTGATTGAAGGCCAAAGCTTGCAGACATCTGCAGTTTGAGTTTTGTTGTGTTCTTGGAACTAACTGGTGGATGGAGCTATGATTACCTACACGTGTAGTAGAGTCTAGGCTTTGTGAGTGAGCAAACCTGTCCACCTTCCTGGTTGACAGCGGAGTACGTAGCAGAGAGGGACCACCTCAGGTACCCTCAGCCAAAAGAAGGAAAACATGAGGGCAGGGAAAAGGCGAGCTAGGACCTACGGCTGAGGAGAGGCCTCTAGCTACTGCAGCCTCCGAGGAATTGTCGTGGCCTCGTGGGCAAGCTTCCACCTAGTAGAAGCTGCTTAGTAGCTCTGCTGCTTGTTCTTGTTTAAATGCTTTTGGTTGCCTGCACTAATTTGTGATAACAGAGGTATCAGTGAAACCAAGTGTTTTTCATCAAAGGCAATGTTTTTATGAACACCATCAGCCTTTGAGTTTATATGGAGATGTGAGCTCAGATCCTTACTGCATATCAGATTCTAGCTATTTTGGGTTTTTATTTTTACATAAACCACCTCAACATTCATAATCTTAGTTTCTAGCAACCATAATGGTTTACATGGAAAAAATGTTTATTTTAGCCACTTTTGACTTAGAGAGAGTAACGGAGACAGAATCCTGTAAAGATGGATGTGTCCTTGTTCACGCAAGGTTCTCAATAGAGAAGGGAGGTTATAAAAGGGTATAACAAGCTGGCTATCATGGGCTAAGTTAAGGGAGGGTCAGGAAAGTATGCCTAGTTAGAGCCATTTGCTGTGTCTGCTCGTACTTCTGTTTCCCTTGAAAATCTGCTTTTTGAAAACATGCGTGTTATTCTGCCTGTAGGTTCCACGGCATGCACACTGACTTAAACCCAGCCCCGTTCACCTCTTCTCAGCTGCAGAACTATGATCCCGAAAGAGCTTTAACAGATTACATCAACCGGCTGGAGGCCCTGCAGAAGCGACTCGGCAGTGTGCAGTCAGGTACGGCTCAGGCAGTCCACCTGTGACTCCCAGTGAGCACGAGGCAGAGCTCCAAGTCAGAAAGTGCATGCTGGTTCCCTGAGATGTGTAACAAACATCTCTGTAGGCATTTTCAGCCTTAAACAAGAGGTTATTCTGACCCGTGGCAAAAGGCTTGTTAAAAAAGGAAATTGTTAAATTCCTTGAAGGGAGACACATGAGTGTGTGCTTAACACTTTAACTTTTCCCAATCTTTAATGAATGTGCAGCAAGAATTCAGTTGGCATCTTGACAAGGTTTTAAGATAGATGGAGAAAAATGTACCCAAAAAGATTGAGTGGGAGTAGAATGGCAAATTCTTCTCCTACCACTTTGATCACAGAACTTACAGCCTTTTTGTCCCATAGATGATGGTAGTTTTTTGTCAGCACAAAAGGAACACAAGAGCACTGGCAGATCAATGGGTCATAACTTATAAACTTGATTTTTTCAGTTACTGAGTTAAAGTCTTAGCATAAAATCCATCATTTTGAGGATGTTTTGTTCCTAAAAGTTTTCCCATGAAAAATCTTTCACTCTGTCCCATCTAAATAACATGTAATTGGTAACTCCTTATGTCATTCAAAGTAATCTTGATGAGTCTTTCTCACTCTCACAGGTTCAACTTCCTACACTCAGTTACATGTGGGTATGAGAAGATAGTACTCCTTTTCCACCACCATCATCACTGGCAGTGATGTGAACGGATTGCCTTCTTGCTCCTTCTGTGCTTCTGCATAATGTCTATATTGTGGGACCAATCTGAACCCCACCAGGTGCCTGCACACAGTTCCACTCTGGCACACCCATGTAGACTGCAAGTTATGTATATAGGCAGTCTGTGTTCGTGCAAAAAACCCCCCTCAAACCCCAAGCAGCCCTCAATAACAACCTCCCCCTGCCATTAAATTACATGTATATTTGTGGAATGCTAATTTAAATGATTAACTTATGAAGTGTGTATTTATCAAAAGAGTGTGAAGATGAAACTTGTGTATTAATGAAATTGAGCTCCATTCAGTGAAGTTTACTTGCACTTTTTCTGGCAAGGCTACTGAGGTTACATGACTCGTAGTATTTGCTACTGGCTGTGCAGACAGAATATCACCTGTAGAGACCTATTTTTGTAATGGTAGAAGTTTTGAATTTTATGGGTATTTTGTCAAAAGTACTGAAATAAAGATGACATCATGCTTTTAACTGTGTTGGAGAGCCCCTCCCTTACTCACATGGGAAATGTTGCTCCTAGCCCTGCTCTGCCTGTTCGGGGTGGCTGCAGCTTTACTTTTTACAAATTCTAAACTGCTGCTGCTGAGCAGAGCAGAGGTCCAGACACCTGGCTTCTGAAGCCTTTGGTCCCATCTAACCCTGCTGGAAGGGAACAGCCTGCGCTCCCTCTCTTCATGTGACTGATACACACAGTTCTGCAACAGTTACACCTGAGTTGAGAAAAGGAAAGGTGAGGTAGAGCCCTTGCTCCAGTGAGCACGGAAGAAGCAGCGGAAGCTTCATACGTGCAAGAAAGAAAGTTTATTACAAATTTCCTTAGATAAGCTTTTCAGAAGTGCCAGAGTTTAGCACAGAAAACTTCTACAAGAGGGTTGTTTATAAATTTAATCCAAAGTTCCATTGAGCCAGAGCTCATTACATCACTCGGGAACCAAACATCATTTAACAATCCTACGTGAGTCAGTACAAGAGGACATAATATTCAGTTATTTACTGCACTGGTGACCATTTTATACACAAACATGTTATTTACAGAATTAACATTGTATTATATTATTACTTGCACAGTTACAACAAGCTTTCAGAGAAAAGTTTCAGAACACTTTAGAAAATTATGTGTTGCCTTGTGAACCTAGGCCTTTTACTGCTGCTTCAACTTAGACATTTAAATAGTTTCTTCTCAGAAAAAGACTTCTCTGAAGAGTGTGTAGCTGGACTCAGCTGTACAGTAACATTTTTAGTTATGTGGACACTTCCAAGAATCAGTCCAGCTCAGACCTAGCTCACATGGAAGAGAACCACAAACACCAAGGGTTGGGCATCACCATGTACATTGCCCCCCTCCATGCCTGTTCCCTGTCAGTACTGTAATTTCATACAGAGGTAAAGCACACAGTCCCCTTGCTATCCAGGGAAAAGTAATCTTCAAATAGTTTTCAAAAGCAACAAGTTCTAGAAATAATTTATTTCTTCACCTTGAAGAGTTGGCATGCACCTTAAGTGTTACACCAGTAGAAAAGATAGGTTTTCTTTAAAAATGCAATGAGAATTGCAGTTGCACACAGCAGCATTAAATGGTGGCGGCAAACAAACAAAATAGATGAAAAAATTTCCCATGTGGTAGATGATTGGTGCTTTCCTAACACTAGGTGCAACAGTTTCCATTCATTTTCTCATAACGTTATTCAAGTCTTAGTTCACACATCTTACATGAGGTTTTAGTTCCAGAATCTACAGTGACCTCCTCTTGTATCTGATAACAGGGTTATTAGGTGTGTGTATCATTGTTGTATAATTTATAGTTGGAAAATAGTCATTGATGAGATCAAATTCATACAAACGAAGCAAAGTAGACCAAATCGTCTTAATCTGAACATAAGCAAAGTTCTCTCCAATGCAGCGATGACGGCCTAGAGGGAAAGCCAGAAAAAGCCTTTAGAATAATTTGGTAATTATTCAAATTAACGTGCTAAAGCACGTCCACCTAGATCAGGTCACACAGGAACACATCCAGGCAGGTTTTGCAAATCTCCAGAGGAGACTCCACACCCTCCCTGGGCAGCCTGTGCCAGGGCTCCCTCACTCTTACAGTAAAGAAGATTTTTTTTAAGTGTAGCTTTTTGTGTTCCAGCTTATGTCCATTACCCCTTGTCCTGTCGCTACAGAAAAAAAGCATCACCCCATCCTCTTGACATACACCTTTCAAATACTTGCATTAATGAGATTCCCCTCTCCAAGGCATTTCTTCTCCAGGCTAAACAGCCCCAGGTCCCACAGCCTTTCCTCATAAGAGAGATGCTCCAGTCCCCTGGTCAACCCTCTCCAGAAGCCCCCTGTCCTTAAACTGATGGGCTCAAACTGGCCACGGTACTCAAGATGAGTCTGCATCAGTGCAGAGGGGGAAGAGAACCTCCCTCGAGCTGCTGGACCTGCTCTTCTTAACACATCCAGGATGCCATTGGGCACTTTGCTGGCTGATGTTTAGTTTGCTGTCGACCAGAACTCTCAGGTCTCTCTCCAAAGAGCTGCTCTCTAGCAGGTCAACTGCCAGCCTATACTGGTGCATGGGGTTGTTCCTCCCCAAGTGCAGGGGGAGAAACAGCTCCTTACGTTACTAACACAAAATTACTGCACTCTTTTAATAGCACTTTTGCTGTAAGAAAACTTCAGGCAGCAACAGAAAGGAAAAAAAAGGACATCCTCAGGTGTGCAAGCATGGGGAGGGGCTGTGTGTGAGGCCCTGCGAGCTCCCCCAGGTATGTTCCCACTTACCAGCACCAAAGGGAATGTACGCAAACTTCTCTCCCGCTGCCAGGTTATCCTGGAGATACCGGTCAGGCTGGAAGTCCAGAGCATCCTTCCAGGAGTTCCTCAGTCTGTGATTAACAGTGGGAGAGACACAGACCTGATGGCCAGGGGGAATATTGTATCCAGCGACAGTCTACAAGAGAAGAGACAAGACTCCACACATCACAAAAATTCTTCATTTTTCTTTTTCCAGTGTGAACTGAAGGGCTGCACCATGAGGCTTCAATTTCAGACAAGATTTTGGCTAAGCTCATTGACAATTAATGCAGCCTATTACTTTAATGTTTTAATTGTAAAAGCTGAAGTAGTTGCAGGAACCTTTCAGGTGCTTTAACAAGGCTGGCCAGAAAAGACTGTTTTTTTTAAAAAAAGTTTTAAAAAAACGTAAGGTTTTTTTTTTTAATTTCTTGAAAATATTTGTCCATGGAGGAACATTAGTCTAAGAAATTATTTGACTTACTTGACTTTCTATCTTATTTGTACAAAGAGCAAGTTTTCTTTCAGTTTTACCTAATTTGTCTTGTAGTAAGCATGAGCCAGTACCTGGCAAACAAAACCTAGCTTTAAATGGTAGCACCAATCTCAGCTCCAAGGAAACTTACAGCTAAAAGAAAAGGTCAGTTGTGCTGAACAAGATTGCAGATAGCTACTGCTAGGTTCACCTGGAGCTGAACAAACCCTCAGCCTCTCCTCACAGCACAAGTGCTCCAACCACCTTGGCAGTCCTCCGCCTGCTTTACTTCATCAACAGCTTGATTGCTGGGGGCTGAAGAGGTCCAAAAGCAGGCAGAAATAATCCATATGAAGGTAACAGCTACCGCGTTCAACGTAATAATTGTTTTCCCCGGTCAATACTGCCTCCATACAACCCAGGCTGCCACCAACTTTCATCCCTGCCAGCAGACACTGCTCACTTGTGTCTTCCCTTTCATCAGCCAGGGCAGCCCCCACCTGGCCTTTTCCAGCCCTGTTCTACTGCACTGAAGTTTGGTCCAACTAGTGCACTCACCTGGGGAGTTCTGGCCATTCTCATCATGGTCATTATAGGAGGTCTAAGCCTTAAAGTTTCTTTTAGGCAGCGATCCAGCAAATTGAGATCCTTGATCTGAAAACAGAGTGATATATCAAAATATAACCAAGTTTATTCAACACAAACATAATGGTATTTCATATCATTTTAAAAACAAGTTAAAAAATCCAAAGAGTAAGCAGCTCATATTTACATGCACTTCATTAGCTATCCTGATGCTTTCTTTTTTTCTTTTTTATTCCATTCAATTAAGAAGGAAACACTGGCACTCTGGCCAGTGCAATCAAATACAACTAGTTTCTTAATAAGCTGTCTCATGAGTGTTTTCTGATGCCAATTAAAAAACAAGGTCACACAGCATCCCTTTCCTCAGCAGAAACAGGAGGATCTACCCCCTACACAGAAGCGTATTTTCTTAAATTCGACCTTGTAGGAATTGTAATTTTCTTAATGAACACAGCAGTAGGAAGCTGAAATTTTACATGGATGGTAATTGCTTTTTTCCTTCCCCTGTGAAGAATATAATGTCCAAACCTGATCGTAAGTTAACGGTGGCAAGTCGTCCCCACAAACTGCCTTTTGCTCTGCATAGCACTGGTCCTGCAGGGCTTTGTCTCTGGCCATGAAGAAGCCGAGCCAGGCGCTGGTGGTAGAGGAGGTGTGTTGCCCCGCCAGCAGCAGCCCAATGAGCATCCCCGCGATCTCATCATCTGTCAGCCGCCGGCCGTCCCTACCATGAGGAGTCTTATGTTAGAACTTCATTTGACCAGCTTCCCAGTTACAGTACCATTTTCAATTGCATCTCATTTTCCTTTGTCATTGCCTAACCTAAATGGAGCACCAGAATGAAAAGTCAAGGAGAAGGGAGAACAGAGGGAGAAACACTTTAAGAGCCTTAAAGAAAATGATTAACAACCAGCTAGCAAAGAGAAAGGAAGCAATCTTGTGACCCCTAATGAAAATATCAGACATCTGAATAACAACCTTCTTATAACAGTTTTTAGGCTGCTTTAAGGATACAGCTAGGACCAATTGCAGGCAACAAAACCAGTTCAGAATGTGAGGAAATAGTTATCTTTTTTTGGGTTGATAGTTTTAACTGAGGAGCTCAAAGCTAAAGTAAAACACTTATAAATGACAAGTCTTCAAACCCTTGGCTTACTTGTATGAAGCATCAAGTAGAGTTTGGAGCATGTCATCCTCCTTTTCCTCAGATTTTCGACGTTTCTGGATCACCTTGTAGAAAATATTCTTTATTTCTCTGTGTGCTCGATCTCGACGTCTGAGATTCAAAATACTTCCATTAGCAATTTGCAAAGTAACACAAACTGCTATGAGGACTTATCAGGATGTCTAGATTAGCTTATAAAGAATAAATTGGGGGGGGTGGGCAGAGCAGAGGAGTTGGGAGAAGAATCCAACCAACCAAGACATTTAGATGAATATTAACATGACACTTAAGTTGCTTCATCTGTGATTTCTGGTACCTGAAGCTAGGCAGAGGTAGCCAACCCGGCAAAAGCCAGGCAGCATGGGTAAAACCTCCATCCAAGTCTGCATAAAGCTGAGCCACCTTCTCATCCAGCAAGCTCCTTATTTCCTTCCCATGTAGGCAATGACTTGCTGTCAAAATGATGAGTTCTGAAAGGGCTTCAAACAGGTCTGAAAGAAAGATTTCAAAGATGTAACTGATGATGCATTTCAGGAGAGAGGTTCTGTTTTACAGGTTAGTCTTTATTTGTACTTCGTAGAAGAGAAAAATAAGCAACCAGACATGGATTAATACTTTTAAATAGAGCTTTAGACCATTTTACTAGGGGAAAGAAATGTCTACTTTTAAACTTGTGTGTGTTTACCAGGTGTCTCTTCACACAATCCCTTAATTGGACCACTGATTTCAAATACTCTTTTCTAGTGTATTTTTTCCCATAAATTTTTCAAGATGAGCTAGTAATGCTTCCAAAGTAAGCCATGCAGCACAAGCCAAAGCATTAATAAACACAAAGAAGTTACACAAAAACTTAACCTTGACACCCAAATCCATGGGAAACCAGCAAGTTTTGCTTCTGAGTTATTTTAAAATAATTATATTTATACATTTAATATTATATATAATTTTATCTTTAACTGTCATAGATGACATATAGTATTTAAATTATGAAATAAGATATAGATAGAAATATAGAATATGTAATACAATATAAAAATGTGAATATTATGTGTTTATATATTATGGATATACATTTAAACAATTATTCTGACATTGTTATGGCACTGTGGGCTTACAACAATAGTAACAGGTGAGTTAACAATTCTCACGGGTGAGTTGGGAGAGATGGGTGGGAAATCAAAGAGGAGTTCCCCTTTGATCACAAACTGAACTACACTGGCTTCAGGGATGCAGCTCTTCAGTGCAGAAGACCCCTGAGCTCACACTGGCTCTGGGAAGTCTCAGCAGTATCTTTTGAAGGGACTAAGATGGTTACATCTCATATCATGCAAGACAAGCACTGTTCTGCCAGGCCACACATACCCTCCTATTAGCTGAACAAGCAAAATCTGGTCCTTCACTCTTGTTAGTGATTTTCTGAGCAGCTTTATTCCCCAATAGCTTTGAATTCAATTAAACAAAATTTGTATTTTGCACATTTCTTCTGATGTGCCATACAGTTTTACCTCTGTCATTTATCATTTCTTTAATGCTGCAGGAAAAGTAATAATGTATATTAAAAAAAAAAAAAAAGTAGTACTGCATTGGCCTCAATTCCTTCCCAGGAAATCTGAGGAGAAACACATCCAGATCTTACTTTTTTCCCCACTCTCTCCCCATGCTTTGAAGTACTCTTTTGTTTCTTCTTCAATCACAGATACATGCTGTTTGAACTGGGCAATATTTAGCCCAGTTTTGAGCATCTTCTTCTGTTCTAAAAATACCTAGAGGAAGCAAGACAGAAAAAGCAATCAGTACAAAGATCATCATATGAATGCAGTTAAGTTAGTATAATTTGCATTGTAAGAATATACAGAAGTAAAAATAAGATATGATTGTAGGATACAACAGAATTTAAATTTACCCAAAAATTAAAAATACCCAAATTTAAATAATAGATAATGTTCCATTTTAAACTTATTTGCTTTTCAAGCAGAAAGTTTATGAATATCCAAGTAAAATACTAGCTCACCTGAGTTACAGCTCTCTTTTATGGAACCAAACCAGCAAATATTTTAATATTGTTAAACTTTATCCCTGAAGCTACAAGATGCACTTGAGACTGAAATATGTAACACACTTTCACTACATAATCAGATCTGTTCTTGCAAAAGTCTGGACTCAGTCTGTGTTCCCTGTTAGGTGGTCCCCTTGCTTTCTCTCCCTGAGAGCATCTGTCCTCTCTCATGCAGTAATACCTTACCTCTGGTCTAGAGATACACCTTGCTTTCACAGGGCCCTCTGATCTCACTGCCCAGGAAGCAAACTGCTTCCTAGGAAAATGGTGAGCTTTACATCCTTCTCCCCTGTCCCTTATTTGCATAGACTCATAGCTAACAAACCTACTGCTAAAAAGCCTGTTATTAGACGAGAACTATTCAATGGACTGACAGCACGTCTACTCAGAAAAAATATTCAATGAATTTTTAAGTCCTAATTATGAATTAGGGCATCTGTCTTACAGATCTGCACTATACCATGAGCAATGTACTAGTCTGTTAGAACAGCCCCGTTTGTGTAGGTCTTACAGGACACGAGATCTTCTACTACAGGCTACAGTCATGCTCATTTCATTCACAAAGGGTTGAGAGGACGCAAATCCATCAAGTACAAAAAGAATCACCACTCAAACAACCCTCATCCCAAACTTTGTGAGACTGTCTATCCACAATTTAACACTTCCTGACAAAGCAGGAGACAACGAAGTTCTCATTTACGAAGGGTCAAGCTGTTGGTAGTCAGCTGTATACAAGGAGTAAGAACACCACACATACTTTGTGGGTCACTGCAAAATGCCAGTGTGGAGGAAAAGTGAGTGGTGTTTACTGTCCACAAGTCACATAATTAAGGAGACAATCATCACTGCAATCCCTTTGGCAGGGGAGAATGAAGAGGCATGCTAATTAGGAAACATCTTGGTGGCCACAGAAGCTATTACTGTTCAAATGACTGGTCAAATGACTGTCATCTATACAAATAAAATTAAGCCAAAACAAAAAATCCAAAAATAAAGTAGACCACAATGCCGTTTCTGCCACCAGACTGCTCTGCTGTATGACAAGCTGTCAATGCCAACATACACGGAAGGGCTGAAACCACGCCTCCTGACACAGCCACTGTGCTTCCACAGCCCTGCAGACTGAACTCTGCAAACATAGACTGATTTTTGTCCAAGCAAGACAAATTTTGGGATGCAAACTGTCAAATTAATACTTCTATATCTATGTTTGGCATAACATAAATGAAAAACTATCTCTCTTAAAGCTCTCTTAGAAGGGCTTAAGTTACTTGTAAGGAACAAGTAAACTGCCATCAGTGGCAAGCTATAAGGGAAGGAAAAAGACTCAGGTTTTTTCCCTCTATGGTGGTACTGAATGGTTTCCAGATGGAAGAATGGTCAGGTGGCAAATAAACAAACCTAAACACATGCAGTCTCAATTCTCCAACTGAGACAATTTACCTGCAACTCGTCAGAACTGTGTATCAACACACAAACTCACCCTACAGAGCCAAAAGCTCAGGGCTGCCTCCTCAGAATTTAAATCATGCTACTTTTCTACTCATATTTAAAATACATACCACATTAGGGACATCGTAAGCAACTCCCTTGCCAAAAACTGGTGTAGTTAATCTAGAGTACACATCCTCTGCATTCAAATCTTCATTTTTACTATTGAAGAGTAGAGCAGCAGCATCACTACCCAGTAAGTATGTGAATGTCTTGCCAATCATAGTGAAACTGAACACAGGCCCATACTATGAGACAAAAAGAATGGCAGTTTATTATAAATAAGCACACCATGAATCACTAAATCTGTATCTCCTTATGTACAGGCTTCAATAAGTCACTCTCCTATGAAGTGCTTAGAGACTGAGTAAAGATATAAGTATTTCAAACGACATTTAAATTCTGTTCTCAAGACACTTACTAGTAATATCAAACACTACAACAAATACATATTATCTTACACATTTTAGAACCATTTGGATTTTAAAATGTAAATAAACAATCAAATACGCTAACAATACTAGCACGGAGATTACAGCACAGTCTCCCGTAATCTACAAACTCTCAAAAAAAATCTGGATTTGGAGTTATGCATAGATAATTATAAGCAAATAAGATTTTAAAGTTTAACAGTCAACTCCAACAGATTGTCATCTCCTAAATGTGGCTTTCTCTAACCAAGATAATGTTTAAGCTTATGTTTCAGACAATGTGAAACAGACCATTAAGTCTTATTTCATTAAGGTTCTACTGCCTTAGCCCATTTATTTTGGGCTGTTACAGTATAAAACCTACCCAGGATTTATACACCAGCCCCTTTAACAATGCCTACAGAGGCAGTCAGCTACACTCCAGACTTCTCACAGATTATGAGAAACTAGAGTCTACTCTGCCCACTCCATTCCATATTCAAGATAATAAAAATGAGTATGCTTAAAATCAGTTCAGGTTCCAAATAGAGAACTTAATAGACATACAAAAAATCATTTCAGCATACATTCAGCCAAGCATGTGGGAAAACATACCTTGTCATAAGCATTTTCCAAAAACTCAATGGGACTTTTTCCAAACGCAATAGCATGACCAAGGAATGGGATGCTTGATGAAATATAAGGGGGATATTTCTGAGGAATAAGGACCAAATAGTGAATTTTCTTCAGAAAACAATAAAATCATGTCTATTTATACAAAAACTAAACACAGATGAGGCTTTATACAGGTTTTGTTTAAATTATTTTGCGAAAAGGCCACATTCGGATAGCTGAATAATTTTTACATAAAGAGAAACATTTGAGAGCAGCATAGGCTAAAACAACCTGAGTACAATTAGGATTTTTGCTAACCTGGCTCTGAAAGCAAAGCATAACGCAAATGAAAAGAAAGCAGTCAGAAACAAACTAGTGCTTCCGATTTGTTAGAACAATCCCCCAAAAACAACAACCTCAGTTTAGCAACTAGCTAGCGACAAGCTGCCTATTCAGCAGCGCTGCTCAGATGGCACCGGGTTTGGCTTTTGCCTCTACAAAGCCCAGGCATCACGGCATCATGCGGTACGCAGGGCCAGCCCAGTGTCAGGTTCCCTTAGCAACCGCCCGGGAAGGCTCCCGGCTCGCCAGCGCCGGCTCCTCCACACCTGGGCACTGACGCTCATTTCTCCGCGCTCCCCACGGCGCGCACCGCTGCTCTCCCATCCGTTCGCCCCCCTCCAGCCCTCTCCCTCTATCCTGCGCTCCTCCCAGGGCGACCATCCCTCCTCGGAAGGGTGGTGGAGGCCGCCAGGTCTCCTGGCCCAGTCCGTGGCCGCTCCTCGGCACGACGGCAGGCGGTTTGAGGCACGGCGCGTCCCTCACCGCGTACCCCTTGTCCGGAGCCGCCGTGTCGCCGGTAGCCCAGCTGGAACAAGAAGCCGAGGCTCAGTGCGAAGGCGGAAGCGGCCAGCACCAGGGAGAGGGGGTTGCCGACGGCCACGAGCTCCAGTGGGGACCCGCCACCCTCCATTAGGCTCAGCACCCGCCACCATCCACCGGGCCGCGGACTGCGCGCTGTGGACTGTGGCCTCGGCGCGCCGTGGGGCGGGGCGGGGAGAGGCCAGTGGCCGCCCCGCCTCCCCCGCTGGGCTGATCTCTGCCCATGTGACGACTCCCGGTGCCTGAGCCAACTGGCGGCCGCGCTCCGCGGGGTGACGGCGTCTGCCGGTAGTCTGAGGGCCGTCATTGGCTGGGCGGAGGGCGGGCCGCCACTCCGTGGGCGGTGGTTGGCGGCCGGTCGGCCGGCTGGGGCTGTGCGCACCCGGGCGGGTCGGGACGGGGCGGCATCATTCCGCGCCGCAGCAGCCATAGGTCGGCTTCTAAGGGCGCGGCGGACCCCGTCAGCCTCCTCCCGCTGCGCTTTCCCCCTGCGGACTCTTCCCGGCCCTGAGGGGCTGGCCGCCGGAGCGGCTGCGCCCGAAGCTGCTCCGGTGCTCCAGATTTCGAGGCTCTTCGGTCTGGTCTTAAGCGCGACAAGCAGTGCTGCTGGCGGTGCTCGACGTCCAGCGCGATCCCGTCGCTGAGCAACTCGGTGGCCTATGCCGCCTTCCACTGAGGCACCGCTCAGCAAGCGCAGTAGGGCCAGCGCAGCCAACTCCGGGTCCAGCAGTGTGCTTGGGCTTAAACATGCATGGGGAGAATCACACGTGGGCAGACGAGCCGGTGTTGAACTCACGTGGGGGGCAACAGACCCGGGTATGAGCCTGTGCGGGGATTATGTGTGTGCCCTACATAAGTTCATACCCACACAGGCTTGGGGAAGAGTGGCTAGAAAGCTACCCGGCAGAAGATGTTGGTCAGTGGCCACCTGCACACGAGTCACGTGTGCCCACGTGGCCAAGGAGGCCAATGGCATCCTGGCTTGTGTCAGAAATAGTGTGGCCAGCAGGACCAGGGAAGTGAGTGTCCCCCTGTACTCTGTACTAGTGAGGTCACACCCAAAAGTACTGTGTTCAGTTTTTGTCCCTTTGCTTGGGGCCCAAAGATGTTTTGTCTTAGGAGGGTGTCCAAAGAAGGGAAACAAAGCTGGTGAAGGGTTTGGAGAACAAGTCTTAGGAGCAGCAGCTGTGGGACATGGAGACATTCAAAAGCGACGTAGATGTGGGGCTGAGGGACATAACTGTGGTGGATTAAAGCTTAGATTCAATGATCTTAAAGGACTTTTCCAACCTCAACAATTCTGGGTGTTTATTCCATATGTGGTTGTCCCACAGGAGTCCATACCCATGTAGGGGGACATGTGGGTGTGAACTTGCATGGAGAGAAACTTGAAGGGGTATGAACTCACATTGAAAGACTATGTGCATGTTCAACTGGTGTTGAGGTGAATGTATGTGGGTGTGGATGCACATGGGTATAAACTCACATGGGAAAACCATGAGTGGACGTGAACTCAGCTGGGGATAAGTTGTGTGGACAAACAATGCATGGGATAAACTCATGTCTGGATGTGTACAAATGGATTTGAGCTTGTGTGGAGATAAATGTGCATGGGTATGGTCTCATGGGGAGAAACGTGTGTGGGTATTAACTCATGGAGTATGGATGTAGAACATCCATGTGGAGAAACATGTGAATACAAGTGGGGAGGATCATGTGTGAAGATAACCTACATAACCTACACTAGAGGACCCGCCTCGGATAACCCACACCAGGTAATCCACCCAGGATAACCCATGCCAGCCCAAAATCCCATGCGGGCTGACCTATCCATGATAACCTATGAAAGCTAACCCATCCTGGATAATCCACACCAGAGATTCCTGGGACTCCTGTGGCAATCCCTGCCAGGCGACAGGCACTAGGCTGTATTAGAGCAGCCAGATTGCCCAGGATGAGCACACAGCCACCTATTCTTCACAGCAGGGAAGCCCTGTAAAGGGCAGGACTGCACCCAGCAGCTGCTCCAGCAGGAATTGATGCTTTGTGCATGTCAGGCCTCTTATTTGCCTGATGATCATCCTTGCAAAAATTGTGCCACTTAACAAGATTTCACAGATGGGTCCCCTTACAACAGCTGTATCAAACCCAGTAACTTTTAGAGAGGATGCTTGGTTAGAAGTCATGGCAGCTCATAGCATGGAGCTGACTTCCTCGGTTGTGTGCTTCATTCTCTCTCTAACCTCATGATGTAGTCTTTGGGGGCTTAGTCTAATGCTTACATTTTACTAATCGACTGAATGCCTGATAGTCACTACTCAGGGGAAGCTGCTGTAGATTTCCAAGTGATGCAACATATTTGGGAGGCTGGCCAATATCATTATTATTTGCAATTAAACATCCCAAATACTGCAGTTCCCCAGTGCTGTCTGGAATTTCATCCAATGTGTTGTGAGATATGTCCAGTTCTCTGAAGCAAACTAGTTTAGATAGCTCCTCTGGAATTTTAGTTAACTGATACAGAAATAAACCATTTAATTTACTTAGATACAACTCCTTCTGCAAAAAGTTTGAAAGGTCACTTTCCTGCAGGCAAAATAACATTTCATAATTTCATTCCAACAATAAAAGCTTCTTACCTGATTCTAGTGGAAGCTAATTATCCATTGGGATGGAAAATATCTACATTCCTAACAGTACTAGAAAAATGAAAAATAGATGGTCTACTTCAGATAAATCTGATTATCAAAATATCACCTCAAGATATAGCTCAAGAACACTACATAAAGTGAGGTTCATGTCTAGTGTTTCTAATTAAAAGTGTATCGTAATAGATTTTTGCCCATTTCTGGTATTAGAAAGAGCTAAATACATGCATGTATTCATCTCTTTAGAAGCTATTTTTCCGCTCTTTGTCTACTCTGAGTGTATTGAAACACAAGAGCTTTAACAGCTGATAGGAGGAAGTCTATTAGTTATAAGTTTGCAGCACAACAATCTGTGCAACATGAGTTTTTCTGACCTAAAATAAATGTTCTCTTACGTTCAAGCCATTCATTTGACAAATCGTCAGTGTCTGAAGTGAAGAAAGATGACATCTTTCAGAAGGAAAAGATGCAAAGTAGTTGTATGATACATTTAGGTCTTTGGTCACTTTCAGACTGCTAATCTGTAGAGGAATATTCTTTATTTAAAATGTTGAGTGTTGCCAAATATTTTGAAGACCACAGTTTTTCAGGAAATGAGTCAAAGTGATGGTGCAACAGCAGCACCTGATCACAGCTGCTGGAACATTGTTCATTTCATTCTCATTTATGTACAAGTAAACTACCTTTGTAAGGTTGCGTGAGGTGCAGAAAATGAAGACAGTTTGTTTAACTCTAGATGCTGCAAATCTTTTGATTTGCCACGACTAACAGTTTCCAGTTTTCCTGATGAGTTCCTGAGTGGTTTCCAAGGTGCACTACCTTAATGTGTAGCCACCCTGGGACTCTTCCTATGATCCTCCAATGATCCTACTACGTGCCTTCCAAAGATGAGCCTGTAACAAAATAGTGTTCTTTGGAAATAACACCTGCCTGGTAAGACATTTGGTGGCACTTTCATGCTGTCTGCAATAATAAAAACAATAAACATGATTTGTTGCAAATGATTTATTAGATAGTAATAAATAAGAATTTAGCATAAAGAACTATAGAGCAATAAGGCATATTAAGACTATTGTTAAATACGCAACTGACACACGTTTCAACACTTTCCCTCTAGTTTTCTAGCACAGTGCTATGTAGAGAAGTGTATTTCTCATAGCAGTGCCAAGTGATAGCAAGGATGCACTATAAAGGATCTGACTTTTGCATTATTTACCTTAAATAAAATACAACAATCCACGAAGATTGTTATTTATGCCAGTGAAGTTTAAGTAGAAAAGTATAGCTTGCTAAGAAGATTACAAAATATAAGTCTCCTGTTCACTTTAAACTGCTTACTACTTTCTTAAACTGCACTTACTAGTAGTAAGGTATGAGTGAAGTTAATACACAACAGCACAGTTCCTAACATTCTCTTTAACTTTTATTTGAAAACTTAGAGGCAAGTGCTAATTTTAATTTTTTTTAAAAAACCTTCTTTACAAAATATTGCACACTGTTTCAGCATGCAGTTTACATGGAAGAAATAGTCAAGTGCACTTGAAACCCTGAAATACAACTAGAACTTTGAAAGATTTGTTTTATGGATACTATTTTAATGTACAAGGATACATCTCAGGTTGCAGAAGATCTCACCTTATACTTAGGTCCCAAGTTGTTGAGACCCAATCCTGACTGCAAAAAGCAGGTAGAATGCTTACAAACTGTATCTGACTTCCTTACAATGTAAATCTTCATTTCTGCATCCTGTACTGCTTGTAGCTTCAAGAAACTGAAGTAATCAGTTGGAAAATTAGTTTAACATAAATAACTTAGTACCTCCTACATCAATGTTCATCACTACATATGTGTTGCAACCCAGGGTAAGATTTATTAAACTTTCTGAAATCCTCTGAGTAAGATTCATTTGTAAATCTGTATCTCCCTCTCCCCCATACACATATTTTGTATTGCACAGCAAAATAAAAATCCTATTTTTTTAAAAAACCAAGCATGTTAAACATTTAATATGGCTTCTGAATGATATAAAGTGTTTCCCTTTGACACCCTCATGCAATATTTTAGAATAAATATGAATACAAAGTATGAGAAAGTTAAAAAGTAAAAATAAAGACAGCTATAATTTTTGTCAGAAACCACATAAAAAACCATGAGTTTATCAAAAGTAGTTGCTCAAAGGTCTAACTAGTCTTTTAAGCATACTTATCAAGAGTATCCTAAAAATAAAGCATGTCTACAAAATACTGTAACATACACAACTCCTTGATGTTCCACAGAACAACACAAAAGGTAAACTGGTTAACTGAGACCTGTTTAATGGCACTGGGAGTCCCATCATCTCTGGGAAGAAAAGCCTTACTTGACTCATGCTCTTCTGACTTGGTAAACCATTTACATTTCATTAGCTTTATTGGTTAAGCTCAAGCCCTACAATAGCTTATATATGAGACACAAAAATATTTATAAAAATAATAGATATGTATACTTTTTTAAAAAAATAAACCATGCAGCTTCTGTACAAAGTTAAAAAACTGTACAAATTGACTTTTCTACTGTGTAAAGTTCATGTATGTGGAAGTCTTCCGTTACCATAAGAAATAAGTTGGTTTTTGCTTGGCCATCAGATGTTGTTTTATAACTATTGTTCGTTTCCATCATTCATTTCTTTCACTTGGCATCAACTGTCCATTTAATTTCATCAGAAGTTTCACAACGAGACCTGCCTATACAAAGGCATACAAAAATTGTATACAAAGGCATACAATTACATTCTATCAGCATTTCAAAACTATGATGCCATCAAGTATATGACAAATTATTAAAAAGATTAAAAACAATAAGTTAGGGGGTTGCATCATATGAGAAATAAGGAAAACAAACCCTAGATTTTTCTTAGCTATCAGAAAGTGTTTTTCAAAGTATTCAGTCACTTTCCCTATAGCCTCCTTAATATAGGAATCAAAAGCAACTAGAGTCAAAGTAAGCAAGATGCTCAAAGCTCTTATTTTGTTTCAACATGTTAACATGGTATATTACCACTGGTGCAGACTACAGGTAAAACAAGCATTTTCCATCAACAATCTATCCACAAGCACTATCAGAGGTTGCTGGTATCAACCACAGGGAAGTTGCTTTGTAACAGTGTCTTCACACAGCTTGATCCCATCTCAAACCCCACTAGCTTTGATAGCAAAGTGAACAGCTCTAATTCTGTGAATCTCAGCAAATTTAAAATTATCCTTAGAGTCTGAGGGATTGGACCTATGCAAAAAACGGTTTCAAATTAAAAAAAAAAAAAGTTTACCCTAATGAATAAAGATACATTTTATATATTTTGAACCCCAAAGGCTTTACATGGAAAAATCAGCATAGGAAAATCAGCAAACATTCAGAAATGTTAAAAAGAAAGTTTTAAGATCATTGCAGGCTTGGCTTGGTCTTCTTTCATACTGCCTCAATCTCAAGAGAGAAGAACCATATATCTAGTTTAGAAAAAAAAAAAATAATGGAACATAAAGTATGGAAAATTAAAATGCTTACCTGTTTGGTGTGCACAATAAAGCTCATTTTGTTTTCCAGACTGTGGATTTGAAAACATGCATCTCCATCTCCCAGCTGCCACATAAAGCAACCATACTTTAGGCTGAGGAGTAAAGCCTACAATGCAATGGAGGAGACTGTCACTCATACTTAGCAACTGAGCCATTCACTTATTTGGGATTCTGACTTAGAACAGTGTGTTCCACAATTTAGCTGTAGCTTATAAAGTAGTAAAGTGGAAAAATACAAGGCTTTCTATTAGTAGTGTTTCATAAAGATCTTAAAATTTTGTAAATCATCACAGCCAATCTTAATTGGGATATGAAATTATTACTAGCGCAAGAAATGTAAGAGAACAGAATTAAGCTTAACAGTTAACATCACTGGCAGTTCACTCAATCTGACCTTTGTTTCCATGTTGAGGAGGTGCAGCCCTTTTACATTTACTCCTACATACACTTTGATGACTTTATGGCTACTGGAACTTGCTTTGGTGAATATCTGTCCTGTGAAAAATGCTGCCCCGTAAGTAGGGATTTCCCAACAGTTCTGCAAAAACATGCGCTGAAGATGATGCATCTCTTTACTGATGCCTTCACTGGTGCTGAGGTTCTAGAAATAAAGGAACAATGGCAATCAATAAATCTTCCCAAATAGTTGTGGTTATTTGAAGAAAATCTACTATTTAGTGTCATTCTCACTAAATGAGCATTCCCAAAGTGCTTTCCAACATCTTCCTATATCTAGATTAAACTCTAGAGCCACATGCCAGAAGAGACTGAGGCAGAAAGCAGATACCTGTGCAAGCCTCAGAAACCTGAGCCACAGATACTTAACCTCTGTAGGGCCCCACAATTTTGCCTCTCTTGGAGTATGTCAGACTCAGCAGGGATAAGCAGCTATGTACCTACCTGATACTAAATGCATCACAATTCTTGAAACTAGCATTCTTCCTTTAAGGTGTCCAATTCTGTGAGGCATGGCAAAATGAGCAAGTACTACCCCCCTCCCAAAACAAAGGATTTTTTTTTCTTTGCTAAGTAAAACAGAGGTGCAGATTTCTTTTTGTTAGAGGAGCCTTCATCCAAAATGAGACAGGCTTCTGTTTCTTCCTTTTTCTTCGTCAGAGTGAAACTGTCACAACAAAGGATTGTTAGATTGCTTCTGCCTCAGAATAGACTGATGTAAAGTACCTTAAGAAACAAAAAAAAACTTGTCTGGGCCACACAGGAGATTAGAAGGCACAGGCACAAGAGAGAACACAAGCCTTCAGCAGTTAGGGGGCTATGACTGCAGGCGTGGTGCATGAGACCAACCTCTTTAGATCTGTACCCTGTACTACAGCTTATCCAAATGCTACACAACATTAAAAAAAGTATTAATATCTTCAGAACAAAAGATTGCAGCTCCTTTCTCCTTCCCTCATACCTCACACCCCAAAATAATGGCCTAAGTGCAGAAATCAAGAAAGCTGTGCTTATTCCTAAATATTATGATACAGGAACTAGCCGAGACTACTCTGCTGTGCCCTCTGCCATACCATAGTCTTCCAAAGACCACCACCATTCCCTTCTTCATTAGCATTAGAAAGAACAGGTCTCTGAGAAAAAAAAACATTGTGGGCACCAAAAGAAAGTTTTGGAGTGAGTAACCTCATCTCAAAAGAGGGACAAGGACTGTAAACATTCCCTGGGTCCTTCAGCAGTGTTTCCTGGCAGCTACCTTTAGACACGCATATCAGCCAGTACAGATCTCCCTCTGACACATCTCACTTTTTCCATTGTTTTTTATGAAGTTCACAGATACAGGAGCCTCTGCCCCTGTTTGGAATCCACAGCCCTCAGTTACATGTCTCTTACAGAAACAGACCAAGTTCACACTTAAAAGTTTTGCTCAATTAACCGCCCTAGTCAAAGGAGTTGGTGTGTGTTCACACAGCTCATAAGCAGCACTAACACAACCCTAACACAAGAAGTTACACTGGTAAAATGGAATTTATGAATCTATCACTAGAAGCAGATGTGAAAATACAAGTCAAAGTAGATTTTTTTTTAACATATATGCCTGAAATGGCAGTATCCCCAATACACAGTTAACACTGAAGATAAATGAACAGATGCCAATTACATTTACTTCTAACAAACAGAGCAACTACAACTGTGCAAGAAAAGAGCAGTGCCACAACCCATCCCAAAAATTCAGTACATATTTCTAGTTTTATATTCCAGCATTTTCGTTCATTAACAGACAACTCAAGAGTCAAAAAAAGTCTTTAAGACAGGATCTTCTACTACTTGATTCTTTATCTCACCTTGTATTCATGAAGTATCCTGTTTGTCCAATGAGGAGCTTTACTTTTTAGTTTAGTAACTGGTACTATAGATTTAAGGTTTTCTTCACTAAGAGAAAAATAAAGCAGAAAAAAAAATTTGCATCACTAAACAAAATATGGAGAAAACAATGTCTGCCAAGCTGTACCTTCAAATCACATACGGAGCTAGACAATCAGCTCCTACTCTCTTGCCTCATCAGGTGAGAAGCTTTTCTGAAATGCAAGCTAAAGCTTCCTAAGACAATTCTCAGTTAATGAAGATGCAGCTTTGTGTTACACACTTTGCATCCCACATCATAGACACAGCTTTTTTGATTACAGATCAGTTTGGTGAAATCCAGTCTGGAAGTAAAAATTATATACAAACAGCCATTTACACCAGAATATCACATACTCTGAAAAGATGACAGGTTACAGATACTCTCCCCTTCAGTGCTGTGTTCAGTACTACCAAGCACTTGGCCCAATTACTTTCCACATTAAAGTTATATATTACGTGACATGGAAGTGAAGATATTTATATTAAGTACCTTTTACGAAAAACCCTAAAGCACATAAAAAAGCCAACATTAACAGGAAGTCTTTGCTAGTTTGTTTTTATGCACAATTGAGGCAGCCTAAAACCTAGTGATGCAACCTATTCAGTAATTCTTACACTACATTTGTTAGTAACTGCACATATGATCTACCAAGCAAAAACCCAGCACAGGATGATGCATCACATCTTTAAGGTCACGGATCCTCTCATACAAACAGTAGCCTGGATATATTTTTGAAATGAACAGTCTTAAACATTTATGTCAACTACAAAAAAAATTAGAATATAAATCTTCATCTGTCTGAAAAAGAACAATTTGAGGTATTTTCCAACATCTTCATTTGAGTATGGATGGAAAGCATGCCTTTATGCCCACGAGGTTTTTTATCTGGCTCAAACTATCTCTTCAAGTGGTTCTGTCTATAAAGTCAAACTCTTCCATTGAGCAGGACCACCTCAGAAGCGTACTGCTGACTTGCCTCTGTGGGAAGGGTCATGGCCCTGCAGCTGCTGGGATTCAGGAGGCAGTAGTTTCATACTAACCCTGGTTGCATGTACCTGCACTCTCCAGTGGGTGGGCAGTCCACACAAACCCAGTTCTCCTTATGCTTCATCTACCCAATGTGTAATTGCAGGACAAGATGGGCCTAGGAGGTGACCCTTCTCAACAGCCCATCCAAAAGGTTTCCAGATCTCACTTACCTAGCTCACTCTGTAATGGTGCAGTGTCTACAACTAACAGAAGGAAGAGAAAGGAATGAACAAGTGCAGTCAATACAGCCAGCCCTTACAGGCAGCCCACACTTCCATCACAGTAACTGGAGCAGACAGCGCACACTGATTTACTGAGGTTGGAGAATACAACCAAAAAAATTAAGCAAACCAAGACAGCTCAGCTGATGCTGCGAATGAGAGGAGATGAGAAGCATAGTTGCATTCTAGGACAGCACAGCCGCTCTTACATGAATGAACTGAAGTGGACATGACAGTAGGTGGAGGTGCACACTGGAATCCTGATGTGCTCACATAGTGTTATAGAAATGTACATGGGAAGAAAAAGCCATATCCCAGAAACTGTTGTGCTGACAAACTGAGAGAAGGGGAGAGAAAAGCATCACCTGGCAGAGCCTTACTGGTGCTATGTTTCTGACCAATTTAGTATAGCAGTTCACATACAAATGAGAGAACAGAAATAATATTCCTGCATGGAATAGATGATCTTTCAAGGTCCCTTCCAACCCTTAAGATTCTCTGATGGTCTGTCCTCTTCAAAAACCAATCCCAGAAGCCGATCTCACTAGACATATACACAATACTGAGGTTTCCTCAGTATTGTCCAAAGTCTTGTCCTGTCAAAAACCTTAATTCAATTAAATATTGTTACACATTTTGGCATTATTGTATCCAAGACTTAGAGAATACAGAACCTTCATCCCTCTGCCTGGGACTGCAATAATTAAGACTACTATATTTTTCAGACCCTATGTTCAGCTTCTGGTAATGCTACAAGGGTTATGTGATTACTCTGAACTACAAATTAATGATGGAGAAAAATAATTATATTGTACCTAAAAATCTGAGAGTTGCATGATAAGTACTATATAAAAATACTTAATTTAAACCCATATTTTAAAGTTTTAAATACATATACTTACTTTAGAAACCCCTGTTTATGTTTCTTGCTCTCATAACTTCCATAGACTATTTGTAGAAGCAGACTTGCCAGAGTGATCAGCTTGGCATCAGGTGATGTATAGAAACCTTTCAGTAAATTATATCTGGCTTCATCAAAAAGGATAAGAATAGCCAATGGATCCTCAATCTGTTAGTAAGATTTAAATAACATGATTTCTTTGTAAAAGAAAATGAGCTTAAAGACTACAAATACAATTTCTCACCCTTTCAGAGATGGAAAACAAAGTTGTGATCTTGACTGAAGCATACATTTTAGTAATGCTTTGAAACAGAAAAAAATTACATATTTTCATTGACTTAATTCAACACTTCACTGATCTAACACAGTTACAAATTAAAAGTGACTATCACACTGAGCAAAATCAAAAGGTTCATAGAAATCCTGACATCTGTGGGTTGCCACCGCCATGAATCCATTTTGAACAATATGCTTGAATAATCCCATTGAAATTGACCAATTAAGTATTTGAAATAAATCACAGCACAAGGAAGAGAAAGAAAATTGGGCAGGTTGTTTTCAGATGTATGACAGACAGACACTGAGTTAGATAGACATGACAAACGAAACAGCTATGAAGGTGGAAAAAGAGAAAGAAGAGAGAGTGGGAAGATGGGAGAGAGGGAAGAATCTGACAACTCAGACTGTTACAGAAAAGGAGAAGTCCAGTTTAAATACGCTTGGAAATTACTACAGTTGCTAAACACACTGAGTGTTGGTAGTCAGATTGTCCTGACTCTGACCATGATTTCATGCCATCACTTCCAAGTGCAGACCTTTTTTTCTATTTCCAGTGGAAGTCTCACATCTCTTCTCAGGAAAAGCTGTGAAGTTTCCCTTTGAGGATCCAAGTTTGTCAGTTCAGTGAAAATTTCAGGCCAATCTCGAATATGCTGCAAAGGCTTGTGATATGGCTTTAGTTGGAGGCCTGAAAAAAACCCAAAAAACCAGTCTTTTTTTAAAAAACAAAGAGAATAATCCAGCACATGCACACACACACATATATATAAATATATGATTACATACTGCACCAGAGTATCTGAAACTGGGGACTCATTAAGAAACACTTTTTCCCTATGTTTTCTAAACTACTATCTATAAGAGGTTTTCAAAATATGGATCTATTGACAAAACTTTCAGCATCAATTCACAAAATGCACTAGTGATGAACCTTTTTTATTCTCAAGAGTGAAGTATTTAATGTAATGGAATATCAAGACAGATCTTAAAAACCAAAATATAAAACACTAGAGACTGTTGTCTCAGTTATAAGGGGAGAAATATAAAGTCCAATAATCTTCACTCTGACAGAAAAACACAGACACAGCTTATCTTGCAAACGTATTTTCCATTTCTGTATATACATAAACCATAACTTTTCAGAACATTATTTCTTTTTAATCTGCAATGTCTTGATTCTTAACAGTATACAGTCATTCAATATTTCATTGTTGTCACGGTTTTGCCCAGCCAGCAATGAAGCACGACGACAGTCTCTTTCTCAGTGCCCCCTATCCACCCCTACCCTCGTTATGACAGCGAAGGCCCTAGTGAAATGGGAGGAAAAAAAGATAACCAAGGATATTGTGGATTGAGACAAGGGCAGGGAGGGCTCACTGCCAATTACAGTTCCAGGCAAAACAGACCCCAGTACTTGACTGAGAGAGGAAAGCAGGAAAGTTTATTCTACTACCTACGAGAAATAGATCAGAAAAAAAAAAATAAAAAGAGAATAGGATGATGAGAAAATTACAACCAGCACTTTAAGATCTCCCTCCCCCATCCCTCCTCTCTTCCCGGGCTCAGCTCACTGCTCCCAATATCTCTACCTCCTCCCCCCTCGGGGTAGGGAATGGGAGATGTGGTCAGTCTCTCAGATGGTCTCTGCCGCTTCTGTCTTCTCAGAGGAGGACACAATCCTTAATAAACTTCTCTGGTGTGGGTTCTTCTCCACAGTTACAACTTCTGTGAATATGGGGTCCCTCACACGGGACACAGCCTCCTCTAGCCATAGTCACTGCTCCTGGCATGGGGTCTTTAATGAAGAGAATCATTGCCCCTGATGTGGGGTCTTTAGCAAAATGAATTGCTGCCCCTGATGCAGGATCTTTAATAAAATACAAACAAATCACTGCTTCACCAGACCTTTCTGCATGATGCTGGGGAGTCTCTGCTCCAGCACACCTCTTCCTCTCTTCCCTCACTGACCTCAGATTCTGCATGGTTGCTTCTCTCTCTCTTCCAACTCCTTGCACCGCCAGCAGCCAGAAAAGAAAGGACAGAAGAAGGAAGGAATAGGAAGAACCCTCCTCTTCTAGCTTCTTCTTAAAAAGTGATCGTGGAGGCATCTAATTGTCCAAGAAGGGGACTGATTAGAATCAGTCCCAGAAGTGAGTCTGGCTCAAAGCTGGGGAGAGTTTTGAGCAGCTTCTTACAGGAGCCATCTTTACAGTCCCTTCCCCCTTACCAGAAACAGCTTTACGTCAAACCATGATATTGTGTACAGCAGAGAAATTCATACGCAGCTTCCAATTACAGTCCTACTATGCACTAGAGTCCATACTTTCCATTACCATCATCCACTTACCTTGCCTGTCCTTGTGATTACTATTTAGATGTTTTCTAGCACTGAAGAATTAGAAGGCTGTATTTGCCTCATTCACACTGCTCAGGCTTTTACCTTGTGATATGTCACATTATATGAACAATTTCAAAGGACATGTTATGGTACAACATCTTTTCATCAAGAATAATCTATCCACCCCATCTTACCTGCCTTAAATTCAAACACAAAAAAACATTATCTGTCCTACTTAACAAAAAAGCTACAGTCTGTAACTGTTGCACACAAACTGCAAGTAATACATTTTATAAGAAGTTGTTTGAAGCCACAGATCAAAAGCTGCTGATATTCAAACTTAGGCTTAATATCTAGAGAATTCCTTCGAAACAATGTACCAGTGATCTCCTCCCCACAAATGCAAGGGTAATACTTCAATGACTTGAGTAAAGCATGACATCCACATTTAGAAAAGATACAAGTAGCAAGACTTCAACACTCAAAGATTTCTTTTTCTTCCAGCCATTAACATCTATGTTTAACCGAGGGCTAAAGTAGTCACGTGGCATACAGTGAAGTAAAAAGGCAAATGGCATGACACTGGGAGAAAAAGATTTTAAAAAATGAAGAAAAGATGTTCTGTTATATTTACAGATAAAAAAAGTAAAAATGCTACTGTGGGGGACAACTAACAACGGTAAACAAAATTTAAAATGCCAGGCTTCTGTGTCAATGTAACCTACTAGACTTGAATTATGCTTTGTAAATCCACTAGAACATGTCCCATATCTATCTTATTGCAGCAGTACTGTTTCCCATATTTTGTGAAAAAACACAACCACAACCATTGAGTCTTTTGTGGTTCTACTTATCTTTTGACACATATCTCAAACTACAATATAATTTTTATTTAGATCAGAAATACCAAAAAATATAGCAAATGTAGTAATTGTGTTTTGCATCACAATTCCCTCCCACCAAATATATCTGAAAACTTGTTTATCAAAAACTACTTTGGTGCAAAACACAAGAAATTTCATATGATTAAAGGATCTAATGAAAAAACATTAATCAGCTTCAATTACTAGTCTTAAAGAGATTAAATACTGGTAAAAACAACTATATGCATCCAATTTCACATACTTGGTAAAGAAAAATACCATTAAAATTAGGGACTAGCCTCATCTTCCTAGATGAAATACATTACAGATGCCACAGTGATACAGGGTCAGACCTACTCAGAGGAACAAAAATTATGGATAAAATAGAGCAGCTCTCTATAGTTCAGAAAGCAGTTTAGAGCCATCAGGCTCTAAAGGCTGGTTGTTGATCTACTGAAGGAAAGCTTAAGCAGAGGAAATTGAGAAATTCTTTTCACTCCCTATGCAAAAGATGGAGACCTACAAGGCTTAAAGTCTCCCACAAAGGCAAAGTGCATTAACAGACAGTCTAGATACATATGAACTCCTAAAGAACGGCTTTTCAAAGTTGATAGAAAAGTCGTTAATACAAATCTATCAGAGAGCATGTTTCCCATTTTCCTAATATTTTTTTCTGAAGTAAAGCATAACAATCATTCTTGTTACTTACTAAGGTTCTCAGAACAGATCCAGATCGTGAAGTACTGCTGAGTTTCTTGAGACAAACGCATTCCTTCCATTATTTGCTGTACAGTAGTATTGTTTCCATGTTTCAACTCAACTGAGCGATATGACCCATCCATACGATAAATTCGGGCCTTTTCATACTACATAAAAACATCAAACAAAGAACTTGTTGAAATCCTTTCTGTTGGTGCTGAAGAGAAAAGCAATTTTACTGTAATTCAGCAACATCCATACTGTTGAGAAAAAGAACACAGCACAGCTCCTGCATATTTACTATTTATCAAAACGGCTTGGTTCACAGCAGTTCTTACATTGTGCTTTTTACTACAATAACTCCAAGAAAGGTCTTACTAATATTTTGAGGATTTCATTTCTGTTGAACTCAAACCAAGTAGGCATTTTAAAGTTCTCTGAGGGATTTGGGCTCAACTGCCTATACATATCCCTAAATATCCACCTCCCTATTACTGACAGATTATGAACTATTCCCCTCATTAGCCTACACTGAAAATACTAATTTTTCAGAGGGAAGCAACATGCTTCACACAGATCCTAATACAATAAGAATACAATCATATCAAAATCTTTTAGCACTTATATTACTAATAACAAATCTTTTTTGCCCTTTGGAACTCCCATAGCTTTCACTGAATTGCATGTGAGCCCAGAGTACCCCTCCAGACAGATGTACTTAAACGTAAATGAGGTGCTTATAGCAATACACATAAGCCATAAATCAAGGAAACTTCTTGTTTTCATCTTTCTATCAGGTTAAACCTTTCAGCTGCTTGAATAAAAAAAGTTGCAGGAACTTATTTCCCTTCTTCAAATCTACTTAGTTGTCAAGAACTGAGTTCCTAACACCTTCTGGAAAAAAAAGATGAATGCTTTGGAAAATGAAACTTACTGAAAATGAGACTGGAACTGAAAACATCAGTCTATTTCTGCCGCAGCAGTCACTGTCACTCCTATTTGGTAATTTTTTTCTTTTTTTAAAATAATGTATTAACTCAATAGTAACAAGTGACAACATAGTATCACCTATTATACTGTGAAATCCACTTCAAATGTGTGCATTAGTCTCTTAGAGCCATTAGACACACATCTGCCATTCAATCAACTACATAGTAAGATTCCTAAAACAAAGGTCAATTCCTTCATTAATTATTTTGAAAAATTTATTCATATAGAGTGAAATTAAAATAATGTCAAAATTTAATTCTTTTTTTTTTCAAAATTGAAAAACTGACAGGTTTACTCCCACCTACCTACAGAAATACAAGTTGTTTCTTTTCTTTGACTTTAGATGCAAGTGGGTTTAGATCATTTGGCTAATTTTAAATCTCTTTCAGGATGAGAGGAATTGCATTGTGAATTTTGTTTACTATCCTGTCTATATCTTCACCAACTGCCAAAGAAGCCTACACTAACTAAATGTAAAGCCTAAGTTGTAGAAGCCTACATTTAGTCAGCTGAATGCTCCTGTTTATCATTGTATATATGCAAAAAGAAAATTGACCGTTGTATGATCAAAAGTAGGCATAGAATCAGTAGCTGATGTGATACTCCTACAAATAAATCAAAACATCATGTTTAAAGTCTTACATGTACTTCTTGAGCAATAAACATAGGCAGAAACATTCAAAGAGACAAACTGTCAGTTTGCCACTATTTACACTACACTGTATATTTCCAATAACAGCTGTGAGCCTAGCTCTTCTACAAATTTTTGTGTAAATTAGACTTTAATCTATTTAGAAAATAAATTCATACAGGTTTATTTACTGCTTCTTTCAGCAGCTTTGCAGTTTCTTCCCACTCATTTTGCTTGTTCTCTTCACAGACATTCAGTGGAGATCTTCCTTGTTGATCAGTGATGTGCTACAAATGTAAACACAAACACTGACCATACATTGTTTTCATTGGATAGGTAAACATTTACACATTTTTGAGATAAATGTTTGAACTCTAGGATCAAGGATTTTAATTAATTGATATACAATTGAAAAAGCAGAGGTAATGAAAAATATTTAGCCATTTTTTATAATCTCTAAACAGGATAATTGTGTTTACACATTGTGATCTGGACACAAAATATTTCACATACAGTTGGTAAATTTGCTATTTTTATACACAAACAGATCTTACCCTGTCAATTTCTGGGTGATTTAGTAGAATTTGTACTATTTCAGCATGTCCACCTCCAGCAGCAAAATGAAGAGGAGAGCTAAGCTGGCCATTCAAAAGGTTTGGATTGCATTTCCCTTTCTCCAAAAGCATTCGAGTGGCTTCAACTTTTCCATACCTGCAAACAGGTTTAAAGCAGAAGAGGCTCAGCAAACATAAAATAAAACATTTTACTTCAGAGAGTTCTAAATATGAAAGTGTATCTCCATGCTCAAGAGTTTTTAGCTTTAAAATTCCACTAAAGACAATAGATAAAGCTTGCAGAAATTATTATCAGTTCTGCACTTCTTTGGTAATCATTGGTCTGGTAACCATTTATTGGACTCGCTATAGACAAACCAAACCCTGCTTTAAACTAGGTACATTTGAGTACTTAGTAGAAATTCAGTCAGGGCAAAACAGAGTTCAGCCTTGCCTGAAAAAAAAGTAAAAAAAAAACCCCTGTAAGAATCAGAGTAAAGCTTCTGATTGTCATCCAGATGGATCCTGAGGCTTCTTAAGCCTCACACTGATAACTGGTAAATCTTGTATATACTGTTTGTAAAAACTTTCTGATGAACACTAAAAATCAAGATAAGTTGAGTTTTTTTATAACCAAGTTTGATTTTCATGTTATTCATATCATCAGACACTAGTAAAAATACAGAAGACTAACCTGCATAAAGATAAAACAAAAGCATTTTTACAAATGAGTAAAACTCTAAAGCACTTGCAGATTAAATCATCACAGTCAGACAAATTGACTTTATGTCAATTTATATCAAGATACTCCAGCTTTCCACTCAAAGCTTGGCCATCACCAGAATGTACTCAGCTCAGCTATTGCTGTGCTGTAAACAGCTTATGGCCTTTGCCCAACAAAGACTGTAAAAGTTACCACACTAAAATAGACCCGGTGTCTCCAACAGAAATTAGAACAGATGCTTCAGGACAGTTCTTTGATTTCTCATTTTTGAGTCTACATGATAAATTACATGATTAGTGTTAAAGAACTGTGATAGCAAGAATGTGCTTGACTGGCAAAACTACATCCATCCAACTCACCAGCATGCATAATGGATAGGTGCCCAGTGGTCACTGTCTAACTGATTAACTGAAAAATTTTTATCCAGAAGGTGGCTTAATAAATCAGAGTCGCCCTCGCAAGCACTGCGGTGAAGAGGGAAATCATCTACCCATTGGTGTTCCCTATGAATTGAAACGGAAAACAGGAGGCAAATACAGTTAAAAAATATTTCAATAGTTGAGATCATGGGCTTTTTAAAAATTGTCAACATAGCGCTAACAGTAGATCTACACGAAGAATAACAGTGAAGCTCATGTAGCTAACGTGTGTCAGTATCCAGACAGGTGGCATTTTATGTCATGAAGTAGCCAAGCCACAGCTGTATTCATTATGCTAAGAAACGTTTCCCGAATATTTATAATTTAAACCTTTCCTGATCTGTCCTAACATTGGTGTTTCAGCAAAGATTTCAAATAGATTTTTTTAAAAAAATATGTATTTATGCAGTAAAGACCTGAAGTAATAGGAATCTCATTCTGACCAAGTCTACCAAGTACTACTGTAATATCATAAAGCACAATTTTCTGTTAATGAAAAAGGAATGTAACAATACTTGTCCTCTGTGACACTGCTCATGCTACGTTGCCACTTTTCTCTTTTAGGAATCTGAATCTTTGAATAGTCTGGGGCTCCGAGGCCAAAGTATGGATTTATTACCACTTTGTCAACCTGTGAAGACACAATTTAAACACAACTGAAAAACATCTTATAGAGATTGGGCTAAATAATCCCTCATTCCAGGCCAGGTATTTTCTTGAAACCAAACTTACTATAGAAACATTTTACAATTAAGAAAGAATTACGTTGAAATGTGAAAAAAAAAAATATCAGTAAGTGTGCAATAAAGAGATCTGATTACATCAAACATAAGGCACACACTCAAATAAATGATTAAATGTTAAATGTTCAAATAAATGAACATCTGAGAAAATGTATGTATGTTTCACGAATACATGAAAATATAATTCTTACCCTATTGGTATACTGAAGGTCAGATCCAAACAAAGGATTATAGATACACATATCTGCTTTCTCCAATGCGAGCATTTTACTCTTTATTTCCAGGGCAGTATAACCCATATGTAACGAGCTCTCTGTCTGACCAGGTTCTATAGCATAGGCAGGATTTATTACATTTGTTTTAATTCTCTCGAGAGGAGATGGTCTGAATAAAGCTGGGATGGAGTGAGACTGGGTATGCCGCTCATCCAGCCACCTGCAGGAGAAAATGGACAGGCAATTGATTTTCAGGTAGAAAAGGACTATTCTGGTCATGCCTGTCCATTATTTTGTTTCATTAAGGACTGCACATATAATAATTTTTTAAAAAAATAATTTTAACTCTAACATGCACAGACAGTTTTATAGAATTAAAGTAATCCCCAAATGTGATTTTTTTTAAACTAAACATAATTATGCAAATGTATTTGTTCAAACACATTTCCTGTGAATGTGAACTCAAACGATGACCTAAGGTAAGAGCAACATTGGATATAGCAAAAAGACTTAACTATATTATAACTTTTAGGGCTGTAACTTATAATTTGTGTCAGATAAGAGTTTCAGCTAACTTTATTAACACAAATAAGTCCATCTATAAGTATATCCAGTACTTCTTTTTAAAGCATATATAAAAAAAGACTAAAAAACCGCTCTCATATTCAATTTTCAAACTACTATGTATCTAGCTAAACAAGTAATCAGCTTTCATAGAATCATAGAATGGTAGGGGTTTGAAGGGACCTTTAGAGATCATCTAGTCCAACTCCCCTGCCAAAGCAAGTCCACCTAGATCAGGTCACGCAAGAACTCGTTCAGGTGGGTCTTCCAAGACTTCCAAGAAAGGAGACTGCACAACCTCCCTGGACAGTCTGTGCCAGTGTGCCCTCACCCTCACAGTAAAATAGCTTATTCTTATGTTTAAATGGAACTCGTTGCGTTTCACCTTCATCCCATTACACCATCAAAAAAAAGAGTTGCCCTAACCTCCTGACACCCACTATTTATATACTTGTAAATATTAATGAGATCCCCCCCTCAGTCTCACCTTCTCAAGACTAAACAGCCCCAGTTCCTGCAGCCTTTCCTCATAAGGAAGATCCTCCAGTCTCCTGATCATCTTGGTGGTCCTGCACTGGACTCTCTCTTATTAAAGTTAATTCCCTACTGCAAATAAATCTGAATGGTTGGGGAAGACACACTCCCTTTCTAAAAGGAGGTTTAATTTAAATGCAAATCTTGTCAATTTTCTACCATTATGGTATCTTCAGTACACTCCAGAAAATACTCTTAATGATGACTATTATGTTGTCTCTAGAATGTTAGTATTTTGTATGATTTTACAAACCCTTCACTGTGAGAAAGAACTTCCAAAAAGCCACTTGATTTAGATAAGCACATTATTCTTGAGTTTGCAAAAAGATTTTTAGAAAGATTTAGAAATTTGTAGTTAAGGTTTCAGTTCCTGATAAACATGAAGAAAATAACACAGTATCACAATGATTTCCTTCTTAATCACAAGAACGCTACAAAAACTATGTGCTACTATATATGCTCCATCTACAAATTATCTTGTTCTACTTCTAATTCAACATATTTTTACTGATGGCATTTCTTACTTATCCAAGGCAATTAACATTCTTGCAGTAAGCGTAGCAAAATGGGTACTGGATTCACTGCAGACTCTCATGATGTCTTGTAAACAGTAGAACACAGGGCATCCAGGACTGTATGCATATTTTGTGTTATCTAAAAAAGAAAAAAACTCTGATGACACGTCGATGAGAAGAACCACCTTATTTTCCCTCATGCATCTTTTGTAATTATATGTTCCTAACAGACAGTACCTCTAACTTCAGAATACAGTAACTTAATTTTTTCCACATGATAATTGATAGAAATTTGATCCTTGCAGAAAACTTCACAACTCAGTACGGTAGCCTTAAAAACCTTAAAATGTTCAGTTACTATTCCATCAGTGTGATCAGCTTTATCTGAGGAATTAACACTAAATATATAACATTGCTAGAAAAGAAAGAAGAGGATTTGGGACAAGATGAGCTATTTACTGTTATTGGTAACTCTGCAACAGTATGTATTTGTCTGGTTTTAGCCTTAAGGCCTATCAGTAAGGCAAATATGAAGGAGTTTACTCCCAAGGCACACAGACATTTACTTCAGGCTTTTAGAAAAATACTGTCCTGACAAGCAATTTGCTTTGCTTTCTAAAGACTTGACTAACCATTTGTTATTCAAACAAAACTGTTTAGAGACTTCAATAAGCAATATTCTCTGAGTAAAGAACACAGAACTGAATAGGATGTCTCTCTTACACTTGCGCTCAGTAAACTCTATACAAGTTAATGCATATGTTTCAGAATATTATCAAGTAAGCAAATGTAGCTTACCTTTACAGAAACAAAGGCAATACATTAAACCCAAGCTTTTTAAGTAACTTTTTCAAGTTATAAAGTATTCAGAGAAAGGTTTCCACTTTTATGTGATTTTTGATGTCTAAATACAAAAAAAATCCATACAATATATTCATAAAAATTCTTAATAAACTCAACGGAACTTCTGCTAAAATGGGTGCAACTTCAGAAATCACGCTCAATGTTACCTTTCACAACAGTTGGAACAATGTAAAGTGATGCCTCCTGGCCTGCCTTCTCTCCATCAAGAGGAAACTTCTTCATTAATACTACACGCTTTCCTAGCATAAAATAAAAAAACCCCACAAAATAATTAATTAAAACCAAACCAATTTAGAGTTGGTTATCTGAAAGCTTATCAGAATCAATTTTTTAATTTCTAGGGAAAAAAACTCAAATCACTATTATGAGCTATAATCTAAAGCAAGCTAAGAAAATCTAAATATATATGACAAAACAAAGAACATAAACATGTGTTCACCATGACTGTATCACCTTTTTTTCATAGCAACTTTTCTATACCCCTGATTTTTCATAGCATTTACCCACCAAACCACGTAACTTTAAATCAAACAAGATTATTTTTTAAATGGGGAAGCATTGCTGCATGCCATATTCCATGTTATGGTGAATGATTTTTTTTCATGTAGTGCTATGGCAGTCTCTTCCATGTTATCACAGAATTGCTACAGTTGGAAAAGACCTTTAAGTTTATCAAGTCCAACCACTAACCTAATACTGCCAGGCCCATCGCTAAACCATATTCCTCAGCATCTCTTCTATGAGACTTTTGAATATCTCTAGTGATGGTGACTCCACCACCTCCATGGGCAGCCTGTTCTGTGGAGAAAAAATGAAGGAGCATGGACATGGAACCCGGGGTATAATGTTAGGCCTGATGGGGCAAGGCAATCTGAGTTCTAGTTAAATGAATTTAATGCACAATCAAGACCAGTCAGAGCCATGGTTAAAGCAGTTGCTGTCATGTAGTCAGCGCAGGCAGCAGGCCACTTTCTGCTCCTTCAAGGTCGGACTGTTTTCAGCTAACGAGCTAACAGCTCAAGGTGGAAAACAACTTTGGAGAAAAACAAGATGGGAAAATGTGAGGGAGCTTGCTTATCGCAGAAACCGCAAGTAGGATGAACATGAGAATGTAATCCATTAGCTGCTGTTGCTAAGCTAGCTTTGAAGCTGCTGTGTATATAAGTTAGAGCCTGCTCTCAATAAGGAAGATTTCTGCTATCACTCACATTGAGTAGGACTGATTTCTTCCCACCCAGCTGAGAATCGGACCCTGGGTTGATCGCCGCATGAAGTAGGCTTGGAGCTGGTTTTTCAGGCTTTGAGCCTGGTTTCAGGCTTCGAGCCTGGTTTGCAGACTTCGAGCCTGGTTCATTTTTCAGGCTTCGAGCCTGGTTTCAGGCTTTGAGCCTGGTTTTCGGCTTTGAGCCTGGTTTTCAGACTTCGAGCCTGGGTTTTTCAGGCCAAGAGCCGAAAACTTCGCGGCACTGTTCTAATGCTTAATAACCCTCTTGGTAAGAAAGTTCTTCCTAATGTCCAATCTAAACCTCCCCTGGTGCAACCTGAGGCCATTTCCTCATGTCCTATCATGAGAGAGATCGATCCCCATCTCACTACGACTCCCATCCAGGTAGTTGTAGAGAGTGATTGTATCTTCTGTCAGTCTTCTCTAGGCTATACAACCCCAGCTCCCTCAGGCATTCCTCATAAGACTTGTTCTCTAGACCCTTAACCAGCTTTGCTGCCCATCTCTGGACACTTCAGCACCTCAGTGACCTTCCTGAAGTGAGAGGTCCAAAACTGAACATAGTATTTGAGGTGCAGCCTCACCAGTGCCAAATACAGGGGAACAATTGGCCCTGCTGGTCACACTACTGACACAGGCCAGGATGCCATTGGCCTTCTTGGCCACCTGGGCACACTGTTGGCTCATATTCGTCTGGTTGTTGACACCCCCCTAGGTCCTTTTCTGCAGGACAGCTTTCCAGCCACTCTGCCCCAAGCCTGTAGTATTGCATGGGGTTGTTGTGGCCCAAGTGCAGGATCCAGCACTTGGCCTTGTTAAGCCTCGTGACTGGCCTCGGCCCATTGATCCAGTCTGTCCAGGTCCCTCTTCTGAAGAGTATTCCTGCCCTCAAGCAGGTCTATGCACCCACCATGCTTAGTGTCATCAGTAAACTTACTGAGGGTGCACTCAGTCTCCTCATCCAGGCCATGTTAGATGTTAAACAAAACAGACCCCAGCACAGAGCCCTGGGGAACACCACTAGTGACTGCTTGCCAACTGGATTTAACTCCATTCGCTACAACTCTCTGGGCCTGGCCATCTTGACAGTTCTCCATCCACTGCTGAGTGGGTCCATCCAAGCCATGAAAAAAACACATCCACAGCACTTCCCTCATACGTTAAGTGGATCATCTTGTCATAAAGAGAGATCAGATTGGTCAGACAGGACCTGTCTTTCATAAAGCCATGTTGGCTGGGCCTGAACCCTTGGTTATGCTGTATGTTTCTCAGGATGGTGCTCAGGATAATCTGCTCCATAATCTTCTCAGTTACTGAGGTCAGGTTGGTAGGCTTGTAGTTCCTAGGATCCTCCTTCAGGCTCTTCTTGTAGATAGAGGTCACTTTAGCTATCCTCCAGTCCTCTGTGACCTTCCCAATGAGCCAGGACTACTGGTAGATGACGCAGTGTGGCTCAGCACTCCTGTCAGCTCCATCCTCGAGTGGATCCCATCTGGCCCAATCCTCTGTTCACTCTTACAGAATTTAGCATTTTGTTGGATTTTCTGACCTAAATAAGCTAAACATGAGCTAGCAATGTGCCCTTGTGGCCAAGAAGGCCAATGGTATCCTGGGATGCATCAAGAAGAGCGTGGCCAGCAGGTCAAGGGAGGTTCTTCTCCCTCTCTACTCTGCCCTGGTGAGGCCTCATCTGGAGTACTGTGTCCAGTTCTGGGCTCCTCAGCTCAAGAGGCACAGAGAATTCTGGAGACAGTCCAGTGCAGGACCACCAAAACGATCAGGGGCATGGAACATCTTTCATACGAAGAAAGACTATGGGAATTGGGGCTGTTTAGTCTAGAGAAGAGGAGACTGAGGGGAGATCTTATTAACATTTATAAATATCTAAATGGTGAGTGTCAGGAGGTTGGGGCATCCTTTTTTTCTATTGTAGCTAGTAACAGGACAAGGGGTATTGGGATTAAGCTGCAACACCAAAAGTTCCACTTAAACATAAGAATAAACTATTTTACTGTGAGGGTGACGGAGCAGTGGAACAGGCTGCCCAGAGGGGTTGCGGTAGCTCTTTCCTTGGAGGTCTTCAAGACCCAGCTGGACATGTTCCTATGCGACCTGGTCTAGGTAAACCTGCTTCTGCAGGGGTTTGGACTAGATGATCTCTAAAGGTCCCTTCTAACCCTACCATTCTATGATTCTATGACCTCAGATGCATATTTTATCAGCAGTCACACCAAGCTGTGCATATTAACGCTTGGGCCCTCTGTGTGCGTCAATTTAAAACTCTCTAAAGTGTGTAAGAAACAGAGTTTTTGCTTTTACCAGGCATTCCTGAATGCTGTTGTTATTTCATGTTTGTTGCTCAAATAACTTTGTTAAGTCCTTCCAACTCCGGTTATTGCCATCTGCTTCATTTTACTATGGTACCAGCTATTCCTTTTCTAAATTGTTAGCACTGCATTGTCTTGTCTGCACTGACAACCTATCCAGTATAACCTTACTTACAAAGCAGAGATGAGGTACATACCAAAAAAAAGAAAAAATTGCTTTAGTCAGTGTAGTTCATGTCAATCTGGAAATGAAATATACTGCCCAAACCAATTTTTGTCAGCACAAGCGTGAGGTTCTCTGCCAGACTAGCTATGTAACAACAATGAAAAATAAAATCTACTAATAAAAATGTATCTGTAAGTGATACAGTTGTGTCAGAAATATTTTCACATATGTTCAAACTGACCAATGCTGGCTTTAGAACAGACCTTAGAAGCAATCAATTCACTACTTCAAGTGAAGTTTTAGCTGAAATTAAGGATAAAAAAGGCACTTCAATCTGATTACCAGAAGTTTAGCTATAAATCTCAACTTGAGGTAAAGTAGTACAGATGGCGAAGTTTCACTTAATAAAAAAATTTAGTAAGCATTTTATAGAGTTGGAAGGTAAATGGAAACAAAGGTAAATTAAAGGTTTTAACTGTATGGTTGGGTTGGGTTTTTTGATGAACCTCAAAACATACTTTCTTTTCTTAAACTCATTTCATGATTTTGCACAACCATTCCATGCCCATTTAATTAAGAAATATTTTTACAGAGCTATAAACAATAAATCAGATTAAGATGTTTTTACCTTTAATACCCTGATTGGCTGGTGAAATTGGTTTGGTAGTTTCTAATACATAATCCAAGATGCTCTGGGTGATCTCCGTGCCTCCCTGCAGTTTAGTTTCCAGCAAAACTTTCTTTCTTTTCTTCTTTTGGCCTTCAATGGGAACTTCAAGCAACAAAATCTTTCAAACAATAGTGAAACCAAAGGAGTTTAAGTACAACTGAAACAAGAGCAGAACTTCTTTAAAAAAAAAAAAAGTCATTGTACCACAATTTTCTGCAGTTATTAAACTGCAGAAACAAAATTCAGGAAATATTGAATGTGAAGAAGCAGGATGGTGAAGTCTGAATGACTTCCCTAAGAGTAAGGTTAAAGAGCCAAGGACAAAGTTGCATCCTTGTACTGAGCAGCCCACAGGGTAAAAGACCTTAAATGAGGTGAAATGCCTCATTACAAAACTGTAAAGCATTCAAATACCATAAGGATGGGGCAATGCACACTACGTAGATGACATATATAGACATTATTTAAACAATCTTATTGTCAGATTTTCCATTCTGTTATATTATTATATATTTACTCTTTAAAAAAAAAAAAAGTAAGTAGTTTTACCTCATAGGATTTAGCTCGATATTCCCGAGAATTCAGGCTAGCAGTATTTTTTGGACGAATCACAGCAACATACACATCTCCAATGTTTTCTGGGTTCCCCATCTCTTGATCTTATCACTAGAAACAATGAAATGTTTAATGCTAAACTTTGGGATGACGTAATTATAGCCACTGATTCTTCACATAATTCATTTATGGTTCTTTAACTGGAGAAATAACAATGACTGATACAATTTTGTTTCCCTTTCATGAAAGCGTAAAATCCAACATCACTTGATTTAATACAAATAGTCTTGACTCTCTAATTCACTTCTAAATAAAAATAATGTGTTTTTTCCACTTCTTAACTATCTTCCCCATTTTGCAAACCATCAAAAAGGCCAAAGAAATTTATGACTCTGAAAAATATAAGAAACTGAAAACAAAAACCATTCTTAAGTGACATGCACTGTAATTTATAAAATATGCTGTGAGAGTTGCACAGGGATGTCAAGAAGATCTTCGATATCCCACCCCCACTTACTCCCACAGCCTAAGTGACAAAGCTGAGAAAAATAAACTATAATATGGATAAATTTACTTATTTTTTCTTCAGCAGGGTTGCAAATTGGTGCACAACTAAATTGAACACAGACCTTCTGAAAGGAATACATCTTCAGTTTTTGGAAAAAGTGAACAAAAGGTTTTTAGATTTAAAACGTTCCTTACTCTTCTGTTTAATCCAAGTGGCAACTCCTGTGGTCACCATATTTTCCTGAAAACAATAGGGAAAACCTCCTAAGGCTGAATCACTTCACATATGAGATTTGAGGGGGCCATTAGGCCCTTCCACCTTATCACTTTCTTCACCTGCAAATTAACCCGCTTTCATTCCATATTATTAGTACACATATGCAGATTAATCCCTCCATGAAGACTTTTAACATTACTGTTTCTAGCTTCTTCACCTCTTCTAAGAGAAGCACAGGTCTTCAGATTCCCACGTCCAATATTTTTGCTGGGATTAGACTACCTGAAAACATATTAAAAAAGCCCAACAGAAATAACAGTCTGTACATTCTTACCTTCAGTTAAAGTAAATACATTAGTGTGACAATTAAATGGTGGTAATTTATCATTAATATCTATCTAGAAATAGCTATTGATTTACATTACAGTAGCATTTAGAAACATCAAATAAGTCATGTGCTGATTTATGAGAGCTCACACTTCAGACTACTGAGAGTTTTGAAAGGACCGAGAAACAACAATCCCTTATGGGCAGCTGGGAAAGGCATGCTCCTTAGGTTTTCATACACATATGGGGATTTACTGTGATTGGGTCACACACTTGTGTAGAGGAAACTTGCACAGATGGGGCTGGGACACCTGGATAGCAAGTGATGAGCAGGTGAGCAAGCAGTGGGCAAACATACTCTGCCAGTGCTCTGCACTAAATGCAGTGTGAGGTCAGGATGTCTGTGAAACAGGCAGCGCCGAGAACCACGACGTGACTCCAGAAAATAAAACCAGATGATGAAGAAGAGTTGCAAGGATGTGTCAATAAAGTTTACCAGCCTCAGAAGGCACCACCTGATCTTGACCAAATCCAGATGCCAGCAGCGCGTTCCCGTCCCAGTGGATACAGGTCTACAGAACATGCCTCAGCCGCGCTGCTCCCTGTGCCACCGACCCTCTCCGCCTCCCATACCACCGCCCTTCAGCAGCCCCAGAAGCCCGTGACCCGCCGAGACGACGCAGAGAGGAGCTCCCGGGGCCCTACGGAACACACAGCCACGCCGCCCCACGTCGGGCAGCCGCCCAGCTCGCCTCACCGAGCACAGGCCCCACAAGGAGCCACATCGGCCGCCTCGGCCTCCCCCGCACCGCTGCCTCGGATCGGTACGGCAGGTCAGCCGCCACGGGGAAAGCTGGCCGCCGACAGAGGAGCACAACGGGCAGGAAGCGACCCCGTGCCGCCACTACTGCCCCGCTCCAGCAGCAGCCACCCCGCCGCTCCGCGCCTCTCGGCCGGGAAACGCCCCTTGAACTTTCCCAGCCGCGCCCTGGAGGCATCCGGGCACCGGGCCCTCGGCGAAGCGCTCATGCCGCAAGGCCCGCGAAGCGGTTACGGCTCCTCAGGCCCGCCTCGCTGGGGCGAGGGGCGGCACCCCTGCCCCGATCACTCCCTCCCTTGCCTTCCTCGGTGGTGCCAGCCGTCGCCCCGTCGCGTCCACAGCCTAGGCCCCGAGCCCGAGCCCGAGCCGCATCCCGCTCCGCCCCGTTCCCGCCCCCTCCCTCCTCCCGGCTCGGCTGATCCGCTTCCCGTCAGAGACCCGCCGGCCTGGGCTGCCGATGAGTTTCCGGGTCGCCGGTTGTTGACCGCGGGCGAGGAAAGAGGAAGAGAGACCAAGCTGCAGGCCAGGTCGGGAGCGTAAGGTGCTGCTAGCAGGCAGGGAGGCGCTAAGGCGAAGCAGCCGCCCGGGTAGTGCTGCCGGCAGTTGTCAGCACGCATTTTCAAGGAGCCGCCGCCGAACAAAGAGGCAGCGAGACGGCGGTAGCCGCAACGCCCAGCCTGCGCGGAGGGAGCCTCGCCGCCCACCGGGCGGACCGCTTCAGCTGGCGAGTGACGGCCCCGGCTGCCCGAGGGTCGGAGTCCCGGTCGAAGGGGCACTCCTGAGGTTGCCGTGTCCGGAGCAAGGGAGAAAGAGAAAGAGGAGCGGCCGCTGAACAAATGGAGGCGGTGGGTGGCGGGCGCGGAGGCGCCGGGAAGGGCTGGGGAAAGCCCCTGTGAGGAGCCGGTGAGTGTCCCTCGGCGCTGGCGGCGATCCCGGTGCCGCTTGGGAAGGCTCGGGGCGGGGTCCGCGGGGCAGCGAGAAGGCGAGGCGAGCCGGGCCGCGCACGCAGAAGGGAGACTTTGTCCATTTGGGCGTCGGCAGCCCGTCGCATCTCGGGTGGGGCGTCTCGGCGCTTGTCAGTAGGCGAGGGGAGGGGAGCGGAGCGGAGGAGACAGGAAGAGAGGATAGCGCCAACGTGCAGCGGTAAACAAAGCGCCAGTTACCGAGGCTGGCCGATGACGATGTGGGGACGGCAACCCGGCAGCGCGGGGCCGAGGTGGGCAAGGGGCTGCGGGGAAGAGTAATGGCAGGAGGAGGTAGGTCGATGTGCTGGTGTGTAGAGGGGAGATGGAGGCCGTCTGCGGCCCAGGCTGTCCCCCGGCGTCGCGCCCCGCGGTGGCGGAAACTGACTGGAGGGAAGCTCGTTAGCAGCGGCCCCGGGACGGCGGGTCTCCCGCGGCCGGGACCGTCGGAAAGTTTGGAGCTACCTAATGGCCAGGCTTCGGCCAGCTCTCGCTGTTCAGCTCATACCTGCCTCATTCTTAGCTTGGAAGCTCTGCCTTGAAGGCAAAAGGGAAAAGTATCGGTGACCGGAGTGGGGGCATGTGTTGCTGGGTGAACTGTGGCAGCGTAACCTCGCTGCTAGGCTGCGTAACGCCGTGTTGAATGAAATTGGACGCTCACGGTCTAACGTGTTTTGGATTTCGTTTTTGTTTTTTTTTTAATTGGCCGACTTTTAGCAATTAAGAGCCACTTTGATAATTCATAACTGCCCGGTCTTCCTTTTATTTATGGTTTGAATAGTATACAGAGGCAATGTGGATTCACAAAAACATGTTCATTAAACTTCTGCAGTGTAAAACACTAATAGCACAACTTCAATTGTTCGCACAGACCTGTCCATCATTACTAAACATTGTTGATTGCATTTTCTTTTTTTGAGTGCATTTCTGTGCTTACTGGTTTAAGAAATGGAGTTTTAGTTCTAGACATAAGATCAGTACTGTAATTTACACACATTTCCTAAAGAGAGAGAACACTTTTGAGAGAATTATTAGCTGTAGAGGTTAACCCTTAGAACCAGCTGCGTCTTTCTTTCACTTACGGATGTTTTTGTCTGACTTTCATCTCTTTAATTTTCAATATGAAGCATGGTGGATTAATTTCTCTTTAATCTCTCTTGACTACAAGGGAAGAATACTCATCATCGAGGGAGTGGGGAAGCTTAGTCATGTGGAAAGCAACAGCATTTTTCAACTTCTGAGAACATGTGGCATATATAGTTGAAGTGTCTACAGAAGTGGTAGAATTTGTACCAGCTTTTTTCTTTTCCTGGATGTAGAAAGAGTAAATTGCTGTCCTTACAACTAGGAAACCAAGTTACAGAAGAGGCTTCTGCAGACATTTCAATTTCAGTACTTTGTGGTCTTATAATCAAGACATATAGCCCTTGAACAAAAGAATAAAATACATAGTAGATTTCTTGATTTTTATTCAATTAATAATACAAAAAAAAGCTAAACAATGTTGGTGGTGCCCTGTCTTCATATATATATGTATGCCTATCAGCACGATATCATGAATGAAAGTTAATTTAAAAAAAAAAACAAAAACCCAACAGTGCCACTGTTGTTAGTAGTAGTATCAGTAGCCAAAAGACAAAAAAAAAGCAAGTAAGTTTCATGCAGTCCTTCTAATTTCAACTTGTGTTGTACACAGGTAGATAGGACTAGATGTGTAAATGTGTAAGCATGTGATCAGACTTATTGAAAAAAAAGTGGACTTTCCTAGACATAGTTAGATATTAAATGTAAGTTTACATATCCCTGTTTCTTATATGTTCCTATCAGGTACCCTCACTACAAAAAAATTAAAGGGAACTAAACATATAAATTTGAAGGGGAATGGCTTGTACAACTGTCAATTTTTGTTCAATGGAACAACTATAAAAAATGGGTTTAGAAAATGTCGTCATGTCTTTGTTCACTGTGTAAGACCTTGTTAACACTCTGGCTCATTTAATCTATCCTAAGCAGTTTCTCATCCACTGCTCTGTGAGACTTTTGCTGAGACTGATCAGAACTACATTGCTTTCTGTTTCAGTAATACAACTTTGTTTATTAATTGTTAACTAGTATGCTAGCAGGGTTTGTGTGCTGTTTGGGGTTTTTTTCAGTGGGATGGGGGTTTTTTTAGGTTGTTTGATTGTTAGATTTTTTGTTGTTTTGTGTATGTGCTGAAGGTTTTTTGTTGTTTACTGTTTCATTTGGATTCTTTGTTTTAGCTTTGCTGCTTAGATGTCATGTAATTACTTGACTCATTAGTTAACTTCACCTTGGAATCTGAAAACTTGAAGTTGCTCTGGAGTTATCACTGAAGTTTTGTTGCCTTTGGTAAGGTGACTACTATGTTTGCATAATTGGTAATGATAGCAGAGAGAGATCTATTTTGCTTGAAGAACAACCTGTGGAAATTCTGAAATGTTCAAAATGACAGAGAAAGTGTTGTGTTTTCAACACCATCATCATCAGACTCTGCTTTTACTGCTTTCCCTCTCTCTTCAGAAAATATGAGCCATATGCTTTTCCATGGAGCCTTGTTGAAATCACATGTGTCAATTTTAGGGGCAAAAGGTAGTTCAGACAAGTTTATATTACCTTAAAAGTTCAAGCTGGAGAAGTCTACCTAATGCTTTAAAACTGATAGTTTTCTTCAGAACTGCTAAACGCCTTCCAGATTTAAAGTGGAATCAGTGAAAATAGATTTTATTGGACATTATGGAAGGCCAAGTGCAAGTTCAAGGTCTTCCAGTTGTGCTGGGGTAATCTCCAATGACAATACAGACTGAGGAGTGAATGGATTGAGAGCAGCTCCATGGAGAAGGACTTGAGGACAATAGTGAACAAAGAATTGGACACAAACCAGAAATGTGCTCTTGCAGCTCAGAAAGCCAACCAAAAACAGCATGGCAAGCATGTTGAGAGAGGCAATTCTCTTCATCTGCTCTGCTCTTGTGAGACCTTACCTGCAGCACCATGTCCAGCTCCAGGGCCCCCAGCATAAGAAAGTCACAGACCTGTTAAAATGAGTCCACAGGAAGTTACAAGGATGATCAGAGGGCTGGAGCATTTCTCCTGTGAAGACAGGCTGAGAGTTGATATTTTTCAGCTTGGAGAAGAGAAGGCTTTAGGGAGACCTTGTTGTAAGCTCTCTTAGAAGACTACATGAAAGACAGAATAAGAGATTTTACCAAGGCCTGTTGTGATAGTACAAGAAGCAATGGTTTTAAACTGAAAAGAGGATAGATTTGGATTGGGCATAAAGAAGACATTTTTTTTATGATGGATGTGGTGAAACACTGCAAAATGTTGTACAAAGAAGTTGTGGATGCTTCATAATTAGAAGTATTCAAGGTCAGGTTGGATGGGGCTCTTGAGCAACCTGATCAGATGTCCCAGCCCATGGCAGGAGGATTGATAGACCTTTAAAGGTTCCTTCCAACACAAACCATTCTGTGATTTTGTGGTTTTTTTTTTTTCTTTCTTCTGAGGAATATGAGGTTTTCCTTAGTGTCAGTAGAATATTTTGGCTTATATTGCAGATTGTCTTAATTTATGGTTTTTTATATGTGTGTATCTATTTATCTGTCTTATCTCAAAAAAAAAAAAAAAAGAAGCAGACTGCTATACAAATAGATGTAATAATAGTGAAATATCTTCAGTTGATTAGTCCAAAAATGACTTTGGAGAAAGGTAGATACTAGTAATTTTTTTTGTTGTCTTTTCTGAATTTTCTTTACTCTTCATGCTTTACAGGTACAGTCATGACTTTCTGTTGCTTTGTTAATTGTACTGTGAAAATAAAAATAAATAACTGTCTGTATGAATTCAGACAGGATTTTCTCTTAGTGGCTTGCAGAGGTGCTCTGAGGGAGTCCTTGTTATATGTCTGATCCTCTTCCTGTATTTTCATTTTTAGTAATTAAAAGTAATTTTCAGAAGTTGCAAACATCTCAGTATATTGATTAACATCTAGTGAAAGGTGTCCCTGCCCATGGCAGGGGAATTGGAACTAGGGTCCTTGTAAGGTCCCTTGCAACCCAAACCATTATGGGATTTCAGATTCACATTTATGTGTATCCCTCACTCTTCTGTTTTCCAAATAAGAGAATCACAGTGTTTTCAGAGAGGCTGAACACTTTGTTTTGACCTAAATCTATTTTGTAGTACTGCTAGTATCCTTGAATTTTCTTTAAGGGATTTTGTTGGAATTGATGAAGTGGTATTTTAATTTAGTGATTTTGCTTTTATTTTACATTTTAAGGCACATAAATTCTGAAGCCTGACTGTTGAAGGGTAATTGCAGTAAAAATATGGTAACAGGTCATAAATGGATTACTGCAGGGAAGTGGAAGGGCCTCTCTGCTGAATGCCAGGAATCCTTCCTGACTCAGATGACTTTACGCAGCAGCTGCATGATAATGTTGTATGTAGAGTTCCTCTTGTAATTTTTCTTGTTCAGTTCTGTATTGACAAGGAAAACAAGGAGCCAAAATTGATTATCCAAAAGTAAGTTTTCGTCTAAGAATCAAGGCTTGCACACAGCCTGCAGTATAGTAACATTGTTTGACAATAAGTTAATGTAGTTAGAATATTACAGCATAGCAACTGAGGCAATATATGATTAATTACAAAAAAAGTAATTATTATGTGCAGGCTTTTACGTTAGAGAAAATGTTATTAAATATCTTGAGAATTTTCCCTGTTTAAAGGAGTTTCCCAGTGACTTGTGCTTACCATTTTGATGTACTTGAAGAACTTACAGAACACCTATGTAGAGTTCTCTATCCTCTCTCTGCCTTGCTTGAACAAAGTGTCTTAAGGGCTAGGGGGCAATGGTGACACATTCCTGCCCGGAGCAGCACTCATGTCTTCTCTGTCACTGCCCCACCTTCCCAGGTGCCCCTGCATAATAAGTATGAGGCTCTGCAAGTGAAACTGAACAGAAACAGAGGCAATGGTTCAGATAGCTTTGGGTTGTGGCCAAGGTTAAGTTGGCCTGTGCCCTGTGTCAAAACTGTTCCCATAGTGATAAAATGCAATCATTGTCATAGGAGGCTTCCTTCTGAAGGGAACAGAAGGCCTGATGTGCAGACCAGGCCTGCTTCTTAGGGAAGTGTGCTGTCTTCCCAGGTTAAAGATGTGAAGAGAAAGCTTCATACCATGGTGTGGCCATCAGATTATTGTCCATTACCAATTTTTCAGGTAGACAGTGATGAATTTGCAACAAGAAGTCTGAGGGCAATCAAGAGAGACTTCAAGGCTTTGGGATGACTGGTTAAGGGTTCAGGAGTAGTAGTGCTCTCCTCTATCCCTCAATTGCAGAGAATGATTACAGAAGAAATGGGAAGAGCTAGCAGATCAATACCTGCATCTGAGCCTGGTGTCACCAGCAGAATTTAGTGTTTTTTGATCATGGGTTGGTGTATACAACACCAGGCTGAATGGAAACAGATCAGGTGCATCTGTCTCAAAGAGACAGAATCTTTGCACAGGAGTTAGCAGGGCTCATTGAAAGAGCTTTAAATTTGAAGGGAGAAGGGGAAAAAAATAGTCTTGCTAGAGATAAGCTTGGAAGCAGCAACATGCCAGCATTTGAGGGACAGTGTGCTAGCAAGGTCCTTCAGTTTGCCATCTCAGTGGAGTTGGGATGGAGATCCACGTGACGGCAAAGATGCAAAGGTTATTGATGGATCAAAAGCCACGGAAGCACCGGATGGTTACGGATGAACTAGGGCTTCTCTTCCTAAAAAAGTGACAGGATCAATAGCCCAACTGAAGTGCATCTACACCAGTGCACACAGGTAGGCAACAAACAGGAAGAGCTGGAAGCCACTGCACAGCATGAAAACTATAATACAGTTGCAATCACGGAAACATGGTGGGATGAGTCACACAATTGGAGTGCTGTAATGAGTGACTATAAACTCTTCAGAAGGAACAGACAAGGAAGGAGAGGAGGTGGGGTAACCCTGTATGTTAGGAAGTGTGTTGATTGTCTAGAGCTGAATAATGGTCATGAGAGGGTTGAGTGTTCATCGGTAAGAATCAGGGGGAAGACCAACAGGGTAGATACTGTGGTGGGAGCCTGTTAAAGACTGCCCAACCAGGATGAAGAGGCAGATGAAACATTCTATAAGCAGCTGTGAGGAAGTTTCACAACTGTTAGTCCTTGTTTTCATGGGGGACTTCAATTTAACAAGTGTCTGTTGGAAATTCAATACAGCAGAGAAGAAACAGTTCAGGAGGTTCCTGGAATGTGTGGAAAGTGCCCTGACAGACCTGGTGTTTGTGAACTGGGCAGGACTTGTGGGTGATATGGTGGTTGGGGGCTGTCTAGAGCATAGTGACCATGAAACAGTTGATTTGATTCCTTGGCAAAGTAAGGAGTGGGTCAGCAGAACTGCCACCTTGAGTTTCCAGAGGGTAGACTTTGGCCTGTTTAGGAGTCTGGTTGACAAAGTCCCTTGGGAGTCAGTCCTGAAGGGACAGTAAGGTTGGACTTTGTTCAGTTCTAGAAGAAAATCTTAAAGGTGCAGGCCATCACCATGTGCCAGAAGACAAGGCAGCGGGGAAGAATACCGGCCTGGCTGAACAGAAAGCTTTGTCTGGAACTCAAGAAAAAAGGAGAGCCTATGACCTGTGATGGGGCAGGCAGCTCAGGAAGGCTACAAGGATGTTGTGAGGTGATGCAGCGAGAAAATTAGAAGGACCAAAGCTCAGTTATAACTTAATCTGACTACTGCCATAAAAGACAATTAAAAGCTGTTTAAATATATTAGCAACAGAAGGGAGCCTAAGGAGAATCGCTATCCCTTATTGGATGCAAAGGGAAACATAGTGAAAAAGATGAAGAAAAGGCTGAGGTGCTTAATGCCTTCTTTGCTTCAGTCTTTAATAGTAAAACCAGTTGTTCTCTGAGTACCCAGCCCCCTGAGCTGGAAGATGGAGACCATGATGAAGCTCCCATAATCCCAAGGGAAATGGTTAGTGGCCTGCTATACCACTTAGGCACATACATAAGTCTGTTGGGGCAGATGGGATCCACCCAAGGATCTGGGGGAAGAGGGAGCTGGTGGAAGTACTCACCCAGTCACTTTCAGTCATTTGTCAGCAGTCATGGCTAACTGAGGAGGTCTTAGTTGACTGGAGGGTAGCAAATGTGTCACCCATCCACAAGAAGATCCAGTAGAAGGATGTGAGGAACTTCAGGCCTGTCTGACTGTCCTTGGTACTGGGGAAGGTTATGGAGAAGATTATCTTCAGTGCCATCACATGGTATATACAAGACAACCAAGTGATCTGGCCCAGTCAGCATGGGTCTATGAAAGGCAAGTCCTGCTTGACTAACCTGATCTTCTGTGACAAGGTGACCCACTTAGTGGATAAGAGAAAGACTGGATATGTTCTACCTGGACTCTAGTAAGACCTTTGACACCATTTTCTACAGCATTCTTTTGCAGAAACTGTCTTCCTGTGACTTGGACCAGCATACTCTTTGTTGGGTAAAAAACTGTCTGGATGGCCAGTGGTGGTGAATGGAATTAAATCCAGTTGGCAGCCAGTTACCAGTGGTGTTCCCCAGGGCTCAGTGCTGGAGCCTGTTTTGTTTAACATCGTTATCAATGTTGCCCTCTGTAAATTTGCATATAACACCAAGTTGGGCAGGAGCATTGATCTTGAGGGTAGGATGGCTCAATGAGTGGCACAAGACCAATTGCATAAGGTTCAACAAGACCAAGTGCCAGGTGCTGCACTTGGGTCACAACAATCCCATGCAATGCTACAGGCTTTGGAAGAGTGGCTGGAAAGCTGCCTGGAAGAAAAAGACTTGAGGATTTTGGTCAACAGCCATCTGAATGTGAGCCAGCAATGTGCCCAGTTGGCCAAGAAGGCCAATGACATCCTGGCCTGTATCAGAAATAGTGTGACTAGCAGGACCGGGGAAGTGATTGTCCCCCTGTACTCTGCACTGGTGAGGCCGCATCTCAAATACTGTGTTCAGTTCTGGGCCCTTTGCTACAGGGAAGACATTGAGGTGCTGAAGAGTGTCCAAAGATGGGAAACATTATCTTTCTTACGTGAAAAGGCTGCAGGAACTGGGGCTGTTTAGAGGAGACTGAAGGGGAATCTCATTAATATTTATAAATATCTAAATGGTGGCTGTCAGGAGGTTGGGACATCCCTTTTCTCTGTTGTATTGCATCTAGCAACAGGACAAGGGGTAATGGGATGAAGCTGGAACACAAAATGTTCCATTTAAACATAAGTAAAAACTATTTCACTGTGAGGGTGGTGGAGTCCTGGCACAGGCTGCCCAGGGAGGTTATGGAGTCTCCTTCCTTGGAGGTCTTCAGTACCCTCCTGGACACATTCCTGTGTGACCTGATCTAGGTGGACCTTCTTTGGCAGGGGGATTGGACTAGATTATCTCTAAAGGTCCCTTCCAACCTCTACCATTCTATGATAGGTGGCAAAGAGTCTAGAGCCCAAGCCTTATGAGGAATGGCTTAGGAAACTGGATTTGTTTAGCCTGAAGAAGAGGAGGCAGAGGGAAGGCCTTTTTGCTCTCTACCAACTACCTGAAAGGAGCTTGCAGTGAAGTGAGTGTCAGTCTCTTGTCCCAAGCAACAAGTGACAGTACAGAAGGAAACAACCTTAAATTGCAGTAGTGGAGGTTTAGATTTGATATTAGGAAAAATTTCTTCGCCAAAGGAATTAGTAAGTGTTGGCACAGGTTGCTCAGGGTAGTGGTAGAGTCACCATTCCTGGAGGTATTTAGAAGACGTATTGCTGATGTTCCGAGGACATGGTTTTGTGGTGGACTTGGCAGTGTTAAGTTAATGGTTGAACTAGATGATCTTAAAGGTCTTTTCCAACCTAAATGATTCTGTGATTCTAACTCTTGTAGTGTAGTTGGCTATGCTATATAGCATTCTGGGAAGTAGAATCTTATGTTTTTGGCTGCTACTTCTCCATATCCCTTTGTTGCATTCAGATTTTCTATCCAACAAAAATAACAGTAACAAAAACCAGTTACTTAGTTTTGACATACTTTTTTATTGAGAAAATAGCATCCTAGAAGCTTATGAGTGAATAAACCAAAAACAGTTTTGGAAATACTGCAGTCACCAAGTTCCATGGAATAAGGACTATCATGTGGTAGCCAAATGGTGTATATTCATTTTAAAGGCATGTTTTTAAACTACTATGAACTACTTAGTTCTTGCTTTATAATAAGGGCTGTGGTCAAAAACACAGTCTAGGCATTTCCAGGTCATTGTGATATTTTGAGTGAATTCTTAGGTTTGCTGGAATGATCTGAGCTATTCAGTTTGTATTTGCAGTTGACAGTATGTAAGGCATAGGCATAGCCCTCTCTCACTTTAGCATTCTGAAACAAAGGAGAGTTTAGAGTGAAAGATTAGAAAGGATTGATTTCTGGACCATCTGCAAGACTGTATACAAGTCAGTTTAGGAACTTTTACTTCTAGTGACTGCACAGTAGGCTTTGAAAACCAAAAGAACTAAAAGAGAGTTGTTGTGCTGTCAAAGAGACCAATTGTTATAGGTTATTCTCTGTATTAAGCCAGAAAGTAAATCACCGCTTGTGCACTCTGCATGTAATTTTACAAAATATTTGCAATTTTGAGCCATTTTTCTGTAATGTGGAGAAAGTTCTTACATTTAATCTGTTTGGTTTTGGTGGTTTTTTTTTTCTTCAGGAGTCATTATCAGAGATAAGAAGATAATAAATGCTTATTAAAGAAAAGGTCATTTGCTTGGTTTCAAATTCTGGATCAACTTAAGGTACTAAAATAAACTTCGTGGAGGCAGACTTTTTGTTTTTTGTGTAGTATCTTTAAATTTGATACATTTAAGTCCTTTTCCACTTATGCAAGTTAACAAAAGTCAATAAGAGTTTTGTTTATATCCTTGAACCATGATGACTACTACTATTGAGGTCGATGTTATTTCTATACAATGTCTCTGCCGTATCTTGTAGTAGCTGTTCTTAGTGTTGTGTTGGTGTTTTCTCTATTTATGTGGTGTTCTAACTTCGGAATATTTGTTCTTATTTTCCGTGCTTTTCATCTTTCTATCCTTTTCCCCATATTTTTCTGATTTTTGTTTTGTGTTTCACTGTGAAACACTCTTGAAGCAAGGATTTGTTTCTTCTTTTGACAACGTGAATGGTTTGTAGCTTTGATCTGCTCTTATAGAACACTTTTATTTGTGGAGTCAGGATTGTCTTCGGCATCATGTGCTGTGATAGTGACTGGCATGCTACATTATACTTACCTGGTACCTCTGTCTCATGAAGTTAATTGGATGGGTGACACCTTTTTAAATGTGCTATGGTGTCGGTTTTGTGAGGTTTTTTTACCACCATCAATGATTTGTCACTTCCATGCAAGTAGAAATTCTAAACAGTTCTTGGCAGATGAAATCATAAAAACAGACACATAGTTTGGCATCAGCTGTGAAGCAAAGGACCGTCAAGAAGTAAGATAAACTAGGGAAAAATTAAATCAAGTGATCAAGGTTTTTATGTGAATATCAACCTGTATTAAAATTTAACGTAGACCATGTAGCATTAAATCTTATAGAGTGGAAAACATGCTTTTGTTTTGACTTGGTTTAACCTGGAGTCTAATAGATGATGCCAGCTAGGGGTAATGTGAGAGAACATTTTTGAAAAGTAAGAAAGGGATGATTGTGGTTAATCAAATTCTTATGCAGTTTAATTATGTTGTAATTGTCTTAAATGGTTAAAACACTGACTTTGGAAAAATGTGCTGTAGGAGCTGGTGATTCTTCTCTCCGTTTTTAATGAAAGATGATTTGAGAAAGGATACTGCTTTGGAAGTTTAAAAGCTATTTGTGGGAAAATACACATAATGTGCAATTATGTGTAAACTAGTGGTGTGTATCTTGACTGTTTTAGATACTCTATTCAATTGCAGTTAAATATACACATAAGTTGGAAACTGATATTCTGTCCCAAGTATTTCACCTGATCATCACTCTTCTTGTAATTTAGCATAGAAAATAATTTTATTTTTTTAACTTATAAATATAATTCTGCTTTAAAAAAAGATTATGCTTGTTCTTATAGCAAGTACTTTAAGTGACTGTAGGAATATCATGTCCTGTTTGCCTGCTACTGATTTTGGTCCTGGTTGTAAACTATGACAAATGAAATAACTTAGTGGCGAAAATTTTATTTGTTGTATTAATTAGTTTGTCTGTGTTTACAATCCACTTAAGATCTCTCTTCAAGGAACTTTCACAGATGTTAATTGGAGTAGCAGTTCCCCCCACCTTTTATTCCAAATGGATTTGTAATAGGAATTTTGAAGGCAAAGTTAAAAATTCTGTATTTCTATTAAACTCATTGTGTGGAAACTCAAAAACTGACAATATTAAAAAGCAAGAGTGTATTTTTTTAGGAGGCACAGGTGAAGCACTGATAATTATGATAATAATAATTGAAATGTTTTCTGTTATGAAATGGCCTTTGGAGAAATAGCTGAAAATCTATAAAATGTACTTGTCTCTGTTTTTGCACTGCCATGATATTAAATATTGGTTATATTAAAATTTATCATAGAGCTGTTGTAATTTACCAATGACTTCTATATTCTAAGAATTTGATTGTTACTGTACTGGTATTGGTACGCAGTTTTGTATTTTTCTTTATATTTTCATTAGCTTCTATGTAAGATATAAGAGTAATATATGCAAGGGTGGATGCACATCAGGACTAATCAGTATCTTGTAAATGCTGTTGCAATTTTTTAGCATTTTTTTAAAAATTCAGATGGCTCTACTATGTTCTAGATCTTTAAGCAGCTGCGGAACAAACAGATGTATTAATCTCCAGTTAACTCTCTTATTACGTTGAAAGACTGTGGATCAACACTTTGAAATGTAACGGAGTAGAACCTAGAAAATGTATTGTTAGCCTATCAAAATGGTGAATTTCATCAGTATCTTGAAGAAACTGCAAAAGCCTGTAGCTACCTAACTATGAAGACTGAAGTTCTAGCTCTGCTAATGTTGCGGGTTGTATGTTTTAACATTTGCAGAAACTTAATATCTGGTACACTTTCATCTACATTCACTAAATAGTTGAAATTATCTCTGTACCCATACAGTAGGAAAAATTTTGATGGTTTAAAGCTCAGGTCTTGAGACACATCTATATAGCAGATTTCATGATGGCAGAACATGTGGTTCTTCAGCAATGATCTGATACATTTATTCTGTAGAAATAGTTCTACTACAAAATTATGACATCAAACAATCTGGGCCTATGCAGCATTGTAAGTTATATACAATTCTAAGGTAAAGCCTTTATTCTTTCTGAAAGAGCTCCAGTTACTTGTGTTCTCTGAAAGCTTGTATATGGAGGTGCATAGCCTAAAGTAGAATCATAGAATGGTAGGGGTTGAAAGAGTGCTTTGAATTATCACATCTATCTGTAATGACATTGAATAATCCTGAATGAGATGTCCTTTTTCCGGAGTTTTGTATTTTTAAATGATGACAGGGATTTTTTTCTGTAATATGTTAAAAAAATAGTGCTACGACAAAGTAGCCTGTTTCCTTATACATTTATTTCATTGTCCAAAAGGATGCACAACTTTAATTGGAGTATAGGCTTGTTCTGGTTTTATTTCTTTGTTAAAGTTGTTTATTTGTTTTTGGGTTTTGGGGTTTTTTTTCAAATTCAGAAACCCAGACTTTCTCATAAGCAAGCTGCCTGAGGTTTATTCTTATTTGCTTAATAAAGGAACAGAAAGTGAAACTCATCTAGAATGGGAATTAGGCAGTATGTTCTATTCATTGTAATGTTTAATAACAAAACTTATAACTTGGAGGTTTTAGTCTGTGTTACCCTGGATGGTTTTACAATGTAAAATAAGCAATCCTGAATAAAACAGTTACATAATTTTACTGTAAAGGTGATGTAAAGTGCCTTTTGATGTGATCTTTGTTTCATAGAAATACCTTTTAAGTTCAATTTCTCTGAGCCCAATTCAGAATTTCCTGTTCATTTTTTCCTGCATGTATTCCTATTCTGTATACAATGAGTGTGGAATCAATATGGATACCTGGAGTTTTAAAATCAATCTTTAAAAAAGTGATTGGTTATTTTTTTTCTTTTTTTCCCTCTCATGTTTCTGTTTTAGCTATTTGTATGGTTTTCTAAGAGAAGTAGTCAGGTTTCTCCTAAATTAGTCACATGTCTTAGAAGTATACTAAAGTAACTTCAGTTTTGTGGACCGTAGTATCAGAGTAGCCATGAGGAATTAGCAATAACTATGTTTTTCATTATTTTACAGATATACAAAGATTCTTAATTTTAGTGTCTACTCATTAGTACAAGAGAAGAAGTTCTAAACCCTACAACCATATGTTTCCTGGGAATAACTTCTATATTAATAATACAATTTCTAGCAAAACCAGAGAGTATTTTCTGGGTGTTTCAGCAGCTTTTTTAACTCCTTCAAAGTTATAATGATATGCAGATCAAAGCAGACTGCATAGTGATAATTTGAGTTGTTAAAAAAACTTGTTGTTTAAGAAACTTAAAACTTCAGTATGCACTTTGAACAAAAAAATATTCCTGAACCAGTCTATCCATTGCTTACTATGAAAGATCCTTTCACATTCCTAAAGCCAGGCAGTCTAGCCTAGTCATGCCTTGCTTTAGCTATTGTATGCTTTATTTTTCCTCAGTAGTGCCTGGGTCCATTTACTGTACTTCTGTTTGATGATTCCTGTTGTCCTTTCCAAACTGCACACCCAGCTGCTGTATCTAAACAGCTGTAACCAAGGGCACACAAGAAACATTCTTACGCAGTAATTGTATCTAATTGTGTCTTGTGGCCTTCTTGTATCTTATGTGCCTTCTGATAAAGAATCATTTCTTTTTCTATTTAAACGTGTTACATTCTTAAAAGTGGAAGTGACTTCAAAATTTGTCCATGTAGAATTGAAGACCTGAGAGCAGTATTCTGTTTTTAAAATGGATTATAGGGGATGAGTCTGTAAAATGCAAAGTTTGGGGTTTTTTTAAAATAGAGTTTGCTGTTCTAATCGATTAAGGAAATAAAATTTCCATGTTATGCAGGCACTTGACTACATCGTGAAAATGAGCAAGCTATTGAATAGATTGATTATTTGCCTTTTGGAGTAGGTGGTTCCAGCATCCCCGCTTCCTGGAATATTCCAGCCTCACGCCCTTCTGCTGCCATATGATGTTTTCCTACAAACCATTATTTGAAAGGAGGAAAAGAGAGTCTTTTGTATTTATTTCATTTATTGCTATTGTATGTTTTTAGCCATGGCTGTTCTTTAAGCTCTTAGCTGCATGCCTCAGAGATGATTCTTACTTTCACTGTAATAGAAATACTATTCCATTTCTCTCACTTCTTGTCTGTTGCATTTTTTCCACTTCTGAGTCTTCTAGGGAATAGATTAATGTAATTAGAGCTGGTTCTTGATATGCAGGATGTTATACAAGTACAGAGGATGACACTAGGTTAGATTTTTAAAGCTGTTTGTGCCTGTTGAAATTTACAGAAGACAATCCTCTAGTGAATACATCAGTTCTGTTGATAAAATATTGTTGTTTCTATGTATACACTAGCAATTACAAATCTGATCCATGGATTGTTCCTCAGCAAGTTTTAAGTCTAGTACGAAATATGGAGGATATGCAATATAGGAGGGAAGGAAAGGAGGATTTGTTTAACGTCACACTTTCCAAAAGTGCATGTGGATAGGGACTATATTAGACATATTTCTCACTTTCCCCTGCCCCTTCAAGTCTGTGTTCAAAAAGCTTTGTGCTGAGGTTAGTAGAGTTTATTTTCACCAGAGGCCTGCTGGGCCTCTTGCAGCTAAACCAAACACCTTTCAACTCTACCTCTAACTTCAACTTCTCTAACTTCTTCTTCAACTCTACCTCTAACTCTTATCAGCCCAGCTCCTGATTTTTGCTGCCAGGATAGAAGACCTTGAATGTGTTTTAGCTCTGGTAAATGCATGTTCACCTGTATGCTTTCACTGTCTATTGGATTGTGATTTTAGTTGTCTTTCCATCTAGATCTTGCTTGCATCAGGCACTGGAGTAGCATCTGCTGCCACTATTAATGATAATCTGGGTATGGGGTTTTTTTTTGCATAATGAAATTAAAACTGGACCCAGGTACCAGTTCTGCTGACGTTTTTGAAAAGGGCTAGGATGAAGTTGCTCTATCAGTTACTCGCTTGGAGTTTGCATCCTGATAGTTGAATGTTCCTTTGTACACAGCTTGGTGTTGGTACTTGCAAGCTTGGGTGCAGTTTACAGCAGCCTGTGCTGCCTTTGTTGTTGTGTTGCCCACTCAATAGCTGCAGTCTCCTACTCTATCCAGCTATATCCATTGGTCCATGAAACATCCACCATCCACTTCTGTATGCACTGCCCCTGCCAGAGTCATAGCTGATAAAACAATGCTGGGCTACAAGAGAAATTTCCTGAAAACTGTTTTGACTTTCAGTAACATAGTGGTGCTGGTGTACTCTTGCCTTACCTCCAGCACACAAACAACTGTGGGCTTTGCACAGTTGGCCCACTGCTGGTGTTTCTGCTTCTGTCTGCATTTTGGTTTGAACAAACGCTGTTTTGAAAGTATTTCCACTCTTTATCCTGCCTTCCTAGCACTGCTGCCTTGCTCTGACCATTTGAAACATCAATATCCAGGAAGAAAACCCAAAAGAGGAGGCTGATATGAGTTAATAGGTATTCTGCTTCTCCGGGCAGTCACAAGGGCACGTGCCCATAAGGGACAAACTTGACAACAACTTCCTGTTGCAGGTGATCAAGGAACCAATGAGGAGGAATGTGCTGCTGGACCTAGTACTGACAAATAAGAAGGGTCTGGTTGGGGATGTGAAGGTTGGAGGCAACCTCGGCTGCAGCGACCATGAGATAATAGAGTTCAAGATCCTGTGTGGAAGAGGCAGGACACAAAGCAGGACCATGACCCTGCTTTTCAGACGAGCCAGCTTTGGCCTCTTCAAAGATCTACTTGGACAGATCTCATGGGCTATGATCCTAGAAGACAGAAGCGCCCATGAGAGTTGGTCAATCTTCAAGCACCACTTCCTCCAAGCCCAGGCTCAGTGTGTCCCCACATGTAGGAAAGCAGGAAAAGGAGGCAGGATGAGCATGGATCTGCTGGGACAACCCAGCCAGAAAGCAACCATCTATGAGAGGCGGAAACAGGGCCTGACTTCTTGGGAACAGTATAGGAACCTTGTCAGAGCATGTAAAGGTACAACTAGGAAGGCTAAAGCCTTTCTATGATTCTAGAATTAAATCTAGCCAGGAAAGTTGAGGAAAACGAGAAGGGATTTTTCAGGTACACTGTCAGTAAAAGGAAGATATGGGGCAATGTGGGCCTGCTGCTGAACACACATGGTGCCCTGGTGACAGAGGATGCAGAGAAGGCCAAAGTACTGCATGCCTTCTTTGCTTCAGTATTTATGGCCAAGGCTGGCCCTCAGGAAGCCCAGTCCAGCAAAGACAATAGGATGGCCAGGACAGCAGAGGACTTGCCCTGGGTGGAAGAGGAAGAGGTTAAAGACTTGTTGGCCAAGCTTAAGGCTCATAAGTCAATGCATTGTGGCTTGGATGAGTGGACAGTGAGGTGGATTGAGACTTGGCTGAATGACAGAGCCCAGAGGGTGGTGATCAATAGCACAGAATGGAGTTGGAGGCCTGTGGCCAGTGGAGTTCCACAGGGATCGGTTCTGGGGCCAGTCTTGTTCGACATCTTCATCAACAACCTGGATGAGTGGACAGAGTGTACCCTCAGCAAGTTCACTTATGACACCAAACTTGGAGGACTGGCTGATTCCCCAGAAGACTGTGCTACCATTCAACAGGATCTTGAGTGGCTTGAGAGTTGGGCAGAGAGGAACCTCGTGAGGTTCAACTAGAACAAGTGTCCTGCATCTGTGAAGGAACAACCACATGCACCAGTACAGGCTGGCAGTTTACCTACTGGGGAGCAGCTCTGTAGAGAGTTGAGAGTCCTGGTTGATAATAAACTAAACATGAGCCAGCAATGTGCCCTCGTGGCCAAGAAGGCCAATGGCATCCTGGAATGCATCAAGAAGAGTGTGGCCATCAGGTCAAGGGAGCTTCTTCTCCCCCTCTCTACTCTGCCCTGGTGAGACCTCATCTGGAGTCCTGTGTCCAGTTCTGGGCTCCTCAGCTCAAGAGGGACAGAGAACTTCTGGAGAGAGTCCTGCACAGGGCCACTAAGATGATCAGGGGACTGGAACATCTTTCATACAAGGAAAGGCTGCAGGAACTGGGTCTGTCTAGTCTAGAAAAGGGAAGACTCAGGGGAGATCTTATTAATATTTACAAATATCTAAATAGTGAATGTCAGGAGGTTGGGGCATCCCATTTTCCTTTGTATTTAGCAGCAGGATAAGGGATAATGGGATGAAGCTGGAACACAAAAAGTTCAATTTAAATATAAGAAAAAACTATTTCACTGTTCAGGTGAGGGAGCCCTGGCACAGGCTGCCCAGAGGGGTTGTCGAGTCTCCTTCCTTGGAGGTCTTCACGACCCACCTGGACATGTTCCTGTGTGACCTTATCTAGGTGGACCTGCTTTTGCAGGATATTTGGACTAGATGATCTCTAAAGGTCCCTTCCAACCCTGCCATTCTATGATTCTGTGAATTGAGTGAGTATGGATGAGAAGAAGGGGTGAGGCTGAAACAGAAAGGGTCTGCTCTGGTGTCAATTAAAACTACTTTAGAAACTACAGTCTAAGCTTCTCAAACAACGTTTGTGTCATAAAAAGATAAGGGAGACAGATTTCCTGCTTTTCAAGTGCATGTTCATAATAACTATAGAAATGAATTTTATAATTTCTAAAGCTTTCAAGGAAGTTTGGTAGATGTTAGAGAGCACACACTGATCTGGGCAACGATAGCAGGGAACTGGACCTTGGAGAAAAGAATAATCCAAGACAAGAACAAGAAGTGTACGGGTAAAAAGAAATGCATTTGGGTTGGTTGGTTTTTTTGGTGAGGGAAGGATGTTCTCTTGTGATGCCTTTTATTTTACAAGCAGGAAGAACTAGAACTAAGTAAGTGCCTGTGTTACATTGACACTGAAGCAACTGTTTCATAAAGTGGTCAGCAAGGGATTCCCGAGCATCACAAGTCTTCAAGATGCTGAAACTAATACAGCTGGTTCCCTGAGCTTATATCTCATGTACCACAGATGTGTGCAATGAAGTTGGCAATAAAAAACTTCTAATAAACTTACTGGACAGTGACAAAGGCAGACAAAGACAAGTTTACCAGTACCTAGAAAATACTGGACTGGTAATTAAACTTTTCCTAGTATTGGATCAAGCTGCTTAAGAGAACATGAATGGGTTTGTCAAGCTGAAGGAGAAACATGTTTACTTGACCAACGGTGACAAAACTGTTCTTTTATGTAAGCAGGCTGGATTGCTTAGTCTCAGATGGCCACGTGCTCTCTTTACCTGGATGTCTGCTGTTACCGCTTTGCAGACAGGTTTAGTAGTCATTGAAGTTAAAGTCTTCTCTGATGTGAGGAGACATACCTAGATAGGGAGATAGCAGGAAGGGAATGCATGTCCTTGTCACGGCAGTACCACCACAGCAGGGAAAGCCCATGTGCAGATGTCCTCTCTGACTTTGAGAGCAGGACTCAGAAATAGCCCTGGCTAAGAGCCTCCTGTGCCATGTCACTGACACCTCCCAAGTCAGGAGGACGACCTGGATCTTTCTGTTCTGCAGGACCTCTCTATCTAATGTAGCACCAAGTGACACAGAGGTCCTAAAAGCCACCTTACCTAACCAGAAATACAAGATCCACTGGTGAGCTAGTTATGTTTGCAGCACAGTCTGTCATTCCTTTTTTATGACCCTGGGAGCTGTATGGAACAGACATGGAAGGAGCAGTGTCAGAGCCCAGACTGTGTTAACTCCACGTTATATATTTTGATACTAGATGGGCTTGTGAGCAAGCAGTGCTAGAAACAAAGGGTATGTAAATCTACTAAATGCTGCTTTTAAGAACACATGCTTGTTGGCACAATAACTGGCTGTAAAAAGAGGCGGGGTAGCAACTTTCCATCAAAAAACCAAAGAGATCCTGGAAAAACCTGGGCAATACACAAAGATGTGAGAAGTGAACAAGCCATGAGTTGATCTTGGCTACTGGATAGCAAGCCAAAGGCTTTCGCTAGGGGTGGGTGGAAGAGAAACATTATTGTATGGCTGTTAACAATCTGATATTAAGCAGACTTAAATGTAGCACCTCAGATGATCCGGTCCTACAGTGGTCCAGCATAACTGTCAAACTATAATCTAAATCTTTTTATAACAGTTCCCTTTTTTAAACTACAGTGTTATGATTTAAAGCATAAAAAGTAAAGTATTTCCTGACTGCTGTATTAGACTCTATAATTAGTGATGAATGCTTAAATCTGTTGCTGGACAAAGGAATTTTCTCCATATTGGGAAGTCCAGTGAAATTTTTCAGGTATGCTTTGGGTGTTTTTCTATGAGGAGGTGCCTCCTTCTTCCTCAGCAAGTATGAAGGGAAAAAGAAAAGACTTGGAAGCTTTACAGACTACGGGAGAGTATGAGAACAGGGAAATTGGGAGAGGGTAAATTTTTTTCTGTAAACTTCCTTTTACTTTTTGTTACTGTGAAGTAAAGAGAAGTAAGGGAAAGCAAGATCTGCGTATGTGATGCCATGAGCCTTACAAGAAAGGAGAAAAAACAAGTAAGACTGCTTATGTTTTCCTCTCTCTTTTGTAGCATCTGGCTGCAAGCTTTCCTTGGTAATTCAGCATCTCAGTGACAGAGGTCTTTCATGAGAAAATGGGAAGGGAAGTCTAAAATAATTCAGTGTTCTTTTAAGACAGAATATCACTTCTCCAACTTAATGTAAAAAAAATCTAGATATACTTTACAGATTTCCTGCATTCTGGCTGAATCAAGCAAGGTAAAAGGAGATTAGCATAGACACCATCACTCTGTCAAGTGTCATTGGCCAAAGTGAGATGTATTTCCTTGGTGATGAGAGCCAGGGTCTAATTTTGTAGGTATGATGCCAGAACTGTCAATCTGGACTGAATCTTGTAGAAAGGCTGTGTCAGGTTATTTTTCTCAGTGCAAATACAGTTTTCAATGGTATACTTTTTAGTAATTAAAACTGAAAAAAACCCCAACAAACTGTGTTTTGTCATGTTTAACCCCTCTCCTAAGAATTAACTTGATGCCAGATTACTGGAGGTGAGTTAACATGATGCAGTTTTTAAAAAAATTAAAGACAGGCTTGTGGAACAGTAGTTAGTATCACAGAATCGTTTCAGCTGAAGGAGACCTTTAAGATCGAGTCCAGCCTTTGTCCTAGCCCTCTCAACCACTAGACAGGTTGTGTAAGACTAATGCCTGTTTTTAGAATATTAGTAGAAAATATGTAATTATGGACTAAATTCGCAGATGTGGATAATGTGATGTGCTGAGGAACAGTCAACATAGCATCATAAAGGAAAGTCTTGTCTCCCAAACTTATAGAAATTCTTTGAAGAAGTTAGCAGGGGAAATGCATTTGATACTTTCTGCTTGAATTTTCAAAGGGCATTTCACATGATCCCTTGCTTAGAAGTATGAAAAAGTCCAAATAATTTTGGGTTTTCCCAAATTGTATTATTTGGGAGTGGTTTGTTGCATGCAGAGGTTGCTGGTTAAAAGACAAGAAATGGGTAGGACTAGAGAGTTGTTGAAGGTTACTGATAGAGCCCCAGATAGATCAGTGCTTCTGATCAGTTCTTCTGTTTAATGTTAGGATAAGTGATCCAGAAAAGATGGTAAGTAGTGGAATGATAGTCTCTAGACAGTACTACAAACATGATGTCAACTGCAAAAGAATTTTGATACACAGTGGTAAATAGCCTATGAGACTCAATCTGGCTAAAGTGAAAGATCCACATAGGGGAAAAAGAAGGTCCTAAATTTATACAGAATGTTATTCTTTTAATTATTACCACTAAGGAACAAGTTCTTGAGCTTATAATAAAAAACTCTGGAAAAAAAAAAATCAGTGTAATTCTTAGTAGCAATTCAAAAGTAAATTAAATGTTGAAGGAGACTGTGCTACTGCTATGTAAATCACAGAATCTTAAGGATTGGAAGGGACTTCGAAAGATCATCTAGGCTAAGCCAAGTATTTTCCAGGCATTTTGCATGTTGTACGCAGCTGCTTGTCTCTTAACTCATAAAGGTGTAAGTGACATTGGAAATAGATCATGAAAAGCAGAAAGGATGCTACAAGTTGCAAAGAATCTGTAAAAGAGCGAAGGATTAGTATGACAGAAGGGCAATCACCTGTAAAAGGTGATATGATAAAAATCTCTAAAATCAGAGGTGGAATTGAGAGAGTAAGTTGTTGTAGTAGTGCAGGCAATATTCACTCGAAGACGTAGAGAGTCTAAGCAATGCACATGCAGAGACATATAGAGGCAGTGTCGTACAACCACCAGAGTTGACTCGAAGCCACCCTTCCTTTGCTTGCTACCTCCTTATATGCTGCTTCTGCTCATGAGATCACCCAGGGCCCAATTGATTAACTTGCAGCACCTGTTTCTGAAGTAGCTTGCCAGCTGCATTAACTTATCCCTACCATCTTTATTCAAGCTGACTGGTCCAAGCTACTTTTGTACCTACAATTCTCCCCTTTTTCTTTTTTGGACCAGCCAGCCTTTAGCAACACATCTCAAAATTAAAGGTACATGAAGAAAACAAACTTTTTTACCCATGGCCATGAGTTTACAACAAAAGGTCAATAACAGCTACATTGCTGAACAATACAATACAGAAATCCATAAACTCAAAATAAACATAATCTGATATGTGTTGCTAGGAGGGACACACACTAGCAGGAAGGGATGAGTTCTTGGTAGCTCCACTGATATTTCTTTTTCCTGATGTAGTTCTGGACTTTTCTTCAGATCCTTTAGCATGCTGATCTGTGAGCATTATCTGTAAGATGGAAGTATCTCTTCATCCATAGAAAATACACCATTTTTGCTTTCAGGTTCCCATTGATCATCTTGTTAAGTTCTTCCATTCTTTTAATGCAATACAGATAGCTGGAGGAATTTACAGCAGCGTACGTGGTGCCACAGTTGCGAGGGTTTACATTTTAATACAGTGATGGATTGAGGGTGGATCACTTGGTTCTTGCCTCAAGATTGTTTTTTCCATTGGTCTTACAGTTAAGTCCTTTCTGTTGATGTGGCTTGATCCATTTTGCCAGAATCCATTGGGGACCTTGATCTGTAATGACACAAGCATAGCCTCTTCCCCACGTTAACAGATCTGCAGGTCCTTGCCACTCTCCAGTAGTGGGATTCTTATACCAAACTTTAGGTTTGTCAGTAAAATCCAAATCCCGACTCATTTGGGCAAAGTGTGTTAATGCTGGTGGTTCATTCCGGTTTGCCACAATTCTGAGATGATTCATTGTATAAAGGGCTTTCATTAGTCTATCTTGAGGGCTTACCCCCTCTTCCCCCTTTTTTTGTTTTTCTAGCAGGCCTTTTAAGGTTTGATGTGTACGTTCAATAATGGCTTGACCAGTGGAATTTCCTGGGATTCCAATAGTATGTTTAACACCCTATAAGTTTAGAAACTTACGTGTTTTACTGGCTATGTATCCCGAGCCATTATCAGTTTCTATCTCTCTTGGAACACCAGGGACTGCAAAGCAACTCCTCCAGTGTCTTATGATGTCTCAAGAACTGTCACTGGTTAAGGCTGTGGCCCACACTGTGGCTGAATAAGTATCAATAGTGACATGTATACGTTTAAATCGGAAAGAAAAATGGATGTAATGGTAACAGCAAACTTAAAAAAGAACTAGCTGTATATCATCTGTTTGATTTCATATTTGTGAAGTCTAAAACCAATGGTAATTTTGCTGCAAACCAGATATAGTGATGTTTCTTGAAAGCACACAATAAAGTGTATTAATCAATAAAATATATGCATATAAGCAGTATAAGGGGAAAATGAGGTTGCTAGCATTGAAGAAGCAATCTAGTTATCATTAATAATGTTTAAGTATATGTGATGAAAATCAGCTTACTTTAAGCCGATTTCTTGAAATAGAATGCTGTTAGGTATAGAATTCTTTCAAGGTACAAATAAATTAGTTTTTCTCCTCTTTAGATTTTTGAATGTTTATTCCTAAGCAAAGTTTGCCTTTATTTTTGAGTTTTGACACTTTCTTCCTTTCTGAAATGACATGTGAAACAGCAAAGGACTCTTACTAGTCTTTGTCAGACCTATAGTCATTTTTAGTTTATACTGTAACACTTTTAAATCTACAAAGCTGAAAATACTCTGTGTGTTTGCTTTTATATTTTCTTAAAGTCTTGTCTAATATTTTTGTAATTCCTCTTTTTTAAGCTTAATAATGTAGCTAAAAAAAAGCTCAATAAAGTTTTTACTTTCTTAGATGGCTGTAAAAGCCAGGTAATTTTTCAAGATTCCAAATTGAATATCAACAGAACCTAATATCTTAAGAACACATTGGCTTCAAGACTCTGCTACAATTTTTGGAGTGTTGAACTCTGAATGCAACCAATAAGAATGCTCATGAGTAAATATGAATGATGAATTCTGATTTCAGGACAAGGTCAATCACTTGGTTGCTGTCAATCACTTTGTTGCTGGATGAAATATGTTTTTTCCCTTAGCAGATTATTCATTGTATAATAAGTTTTTATGGCTCTTTCTGTAATATATAGGACTGACTGCTATCAGGAGAGATAGTGGATTGTTTTGATCTCTGAGCTTTCAATCCAGGAAAATAGTTTCTCTGTAGCATGCAGAGAGTAAATAAAACTGAGAAATGCAACTGCTACAGGTCTTAATGTCTTTTAAACTCATTCTGGTGTTACAGACACAGATTTGCCCTGGAGAAGACATCCTACATTTTACTGTAAGTTCAGCACCATCTTGATCCTTTCTGATTATTTAAATCTCTATCTTGGCAACACAGGGACAAGAGCCATGAAGGGTCCTTTATTTCTCAGAACCTAACAGCTCGCTCTCTTTCTTCTTTGAAAAATCGTGGATTCTTTCATGAATTGGGGCAGTAGTTTTCATCCAGAAACTATTGCACTTCATTTTTATCTTTTTCTGTATCAGGTAGCCGTATACGTAGGTCAAACATTTATTTGATATAATAGATTCTGATTGGCAGGTTTGTCTGAGATTGTGTCTTGCCCCAGATACCATTGAACAGCCTTCTTGTCTGCCTTTTCTTAGCTTTTAACATAACTGTAGGATGATGTAGAAATAGATGTCGTGGTGTTGTTTAATCGAAACTCATGGAAGTTGCTTTTAAATTACTGTGTTGGGGATAAAGAACATTTTAAAAATACTTTGTCTGAAGGAAGCATAATTTGATTATGTAGTCTGGTTAGTAAAGTGTCATATGATGTAGCCTGTGTGCTAAACCAATAAAACAAAACCATTCCTGATTTTCTGCAAAAGTATTGCAATAATTTAAAATGAAAAACTTCTGCAGACTGGTTAGCCTTAATCAAATGCCTTTGGATTTGTTGGAGCACAGATGCGCATTTATTGTTAAGCCACATTTCTGCATAGACATAGAGTTTTTTGTTTTCAGGCGTAGTAAGAAATTGAAACGGGATGCAATAGTGAAATGTTCCAGGAGACATAAGATGGAAGAGTCTGATCACCTGAATGTTGTGGTTAAGAATATAAAGAATGGGTTTTGTATCAAAGTTCTACTGTTTAAGAAAGACTGTAAACAGACAAACCTGAAAGGCCTTTTAAAGGAATGATTGGGAAAAAAAAAACCAAACCCAAATCTGTGTTCACTAGTATTCTCTGAGCATGTGAATTGAAGTATATGCCAGTCAGGACTGAGCAGAAAACTCCCTGCACAGTGACAAGCAGGATGCTCTCAAACTTCTCAGCAATATTAGCTATGGAAAAGAACTCAGAAAAAGTGAAATTTAAAAGTTGTTTAATTTCTATCATAGAACATCTGCTTTCTTTAATTATGGCTCAGATTTTTAATATAAACCCTAATTTTAAAGCATGTTGTAACATATGTTTTTCTTAAGCTTGGATGTCAGGAAAGGTAGTAAGGACAAATCATTAAAAGAGACTTACACAGTGTTACTGATTTCTTAAAAATAAAAAATGCCAGAATAATGAATGTTTGTTCAGGACAACAATTCACCTATTTGTACAGGCTTTTTATTAAATATCCTTTAGCTTATTTGAACCCTTTACTAGTTTTGCCTTATTTAGCTTGCATGATAATAACTCATGAATGATGAAGGTTTTGTAGTGTCCTTTCTCCTTTCTGTTTTCAATTTCCACCCACTGACTACTGCAAACTGTTTTCCCTTGTTTCCTGCAGATTTCTTACTCCTGGCAGTCCAGATGGACTTGTTACTCCTGCTACTTTTTTTCCACCACATCTAGTTGCCAGCAGGAATAGTGGGAGCACAGGAGAAATGGCATAACTGCTGTTACTGTCTTCTCTGTCTTGCTTCAGCATGACCCCTGGATGTGATCACAGAGAAAGTTCCACAAACCATCAAGCACTGCAAGCTATTTTATGGTCCCAGTGTCTTTGCAATCACTTCTAGTGGAAGCTTCAAGTAAACAGCTGAAGATCTTCTCATTTAACTTATAAAGATTTTATTACTTGGGTTAAATAGAACACTTTTTTTAGACCGGTTTTTAAAAATCTTTGTAGCATTAAGCCTGTATACTCCATTCTGTTTCATAAAATTTTGCAAAATAAGGGACTCTGGTAACTTGTGTCTCTCTTTTCTCTGTTCTTTGTCTTAAGATCTTTTCCAACCAAAACAATTCTGTGATTCTTTGAGGGACATGGTTTAGTGATAGACTTGTCAAAGTTAGGTTCGTGGTTTGACTCGATCTTAAAGGTCTTTTCTAACCAAACTGATTCTATGATAGGAAGGGTCAGTAATAGTGTTCTACAAAGAACGTCAGTCATTCCTATTGTATTCATGTGAGTCACTAGCCATGTTGATTATGTTATTAGGAGAACTGATAGCAGAACACAGGAGAAATGTTTGGCCAGCAGGATGAAGGAATTCAGGAATCTCCTCTGCTCTTCTCCTCTCTGGTGGGACCTCACTTGCAGTATGCATTTAGTTATGGGGCCCTGTCATGGTTTAGGCCCATCAGGGAACAAAGACCATGATTAGCCTCGAGTACCGAAGAGGCTGAGAATTGCCCAAGGGCAGGGAGAGCTTAATTGCCGCTTAAGGTTCAGGACAAAACAGACCAGACTACTCGGCTTGGGGAAGAAAACAGAAAAAAATAATTTAATGCAACATCAACTAAAACATACCCCCAAAACCCAAAACATAACCAAAATGAAACGACACAGAGTAATACATCAATGCAGAGTCCAACCAGCCTTTTTAAGAACACCTTCTTGCCACACCTCCCCTCTTCCCGGCTCAGAGCCCTGACCCCGGTGGTTTTACCCTGTCCCCCCCTGAACAGTTCGGGGGACAGGCAGTGGGGGTTTCAGTTAGTCTGTTCCCAATAGCTTCTGCCGTTTGTCCCTCCTCAGGACGGGTGAACTCCACACCAGTCCTCCCTGCAAGTCCATGGAGTAACTCACATGCATGGCAGACCTGCACTTATTCCAAAGGCTGCATCCTCTCTGCCTCTCGTGTGGGGCTGCTCTGCAACATAACGTGCAGGCTCTCCAACACGGCCTGGGCCATGGTCGTCTCCCCACACAGTCCCTCGCCCGTCCGGGCTCACTCACACGGAGCTGCTGGTAACTCTCAGTCCTGCCATGGATCTCCATAGGGTTGCAGGGGCACAGCTTGCATTCTCGCCACGGCTTGCAGAGGAGTCTCTGGTCTACTGCTTCTCCTTCCTTCCTCCTTCTCTGGCTGAAGGGTCCACGTGGTCGCCTCCATCTTGTATCACTCTTACACCTCCTGCCTCGCATTCCGAATTCCCGTCCCCTAAATAGTGATCGCAGAGGCGCCAGATTGGCCCAGCCGAGCCGGAGGTGGGTCTGAACCCAGGAGCCGGGGGAGAGTCCGCAAACTCTTTACCGGGTCTTCACTGCAACCTGCTCCCCCTGTTACTAAGCCAAAAGCTGCTCCTTGCTAAACCAGAACAGGCCCTCAGCATAAGAAAGACTTAGACTTGTTTGAATCAGTCCATGAAAATGGTCAGAAGGCTCCAACACCTCTCCTGTGATGACAGACCAAGGGTTGTCGCTTCTGAAGTAGAGAAGGCTCAGGGGAGACCTTGCTGCAGTGTTTCAATAGTTAAAGGGAGGTTTACAAGAAAGACATGGGCTTTTTACCAGAGACAAGAGCCAACAGTTTTAAACTGAAGGAGGCTAGATTTGGACTAAACATAAGGAAGAATTTTTCATGATGAGAGTGATGAAACTAGAACAAGTTGCCCAGAGAAGCTGTGGATACTCCATTGAAGGTGTTCAAGGTCAGGTTGGAAGAGGCTTTGAGCAACTTGATCAACTGAAAGATGTCCCTGCCATTGGTAGAAGGACTGGACATGATGGATTTTTAAAGATCCCTTCTGACCCAAACCATTCTATGATTTAAGCTCAGATTGTTTTTATTTTTTAAAATAAGCTTTATTCTCTCCCGTTTTCTTTGGCTTGATATTTATCTTGAAACCAAAAATTATTACCGTACAACAAGATTGTGTTTCATTGTATTTACACTAGAGTAAAAAATAATCTTTATAAATATAAATTGTAAGTGGCATACTATAATTAAATTGTGTTATTCACAGCCTTTATTTAAATGATTAAACAGATTGTAAGCAGTGGGAAAAATGAAACAATATTTCAGCAAGATGTTCTGGCAAACATTTACGTGTTTGTGTAAATTAATATTATGTTAGATTCAATATATCTTTTACCATTTCCTTGCCAGAGTCAGAATTTTACCAGTGAGTATTTTAAATATTTTATAATTGCAGCAGATGCAGTTCTGCTAATTTTCTGGCATACATAAGGTGCAAGTGAAGATCCTTGTCACTGCATTGCCTGAATGACTCAGTCCTAGCAAGGATAACTTGAGATTCTGGAAACTTAGCACAGTGACAAGCAGGATGTGTACCTCTTGGACTAGAAATCCTAACTTTTTTTTTCTCAAAAATGTTGTGCAACACTTATGAAATATTTTGTAGGAAAAATATTGTACTGTGGGAATTAATCTCATTTTAGACACACAATGATATTCCATAGTCTATGTTTAGACCTTAAATAAATGAATTGCTTTGAAGGAGTGCTGACCAGTTAAATTACCTCTTTGTTAAAAGGAAATTGATTTGCTCATTCATCTGAAAAAAAACAAGATCCCTTTGAAAGATCAGTGGGGTCACGTTGTCTTTTTGCTTTACAGAGAACAATACCAGCATGTAAGAATGCTTCCAGGAAACAATAAAAGTATGTGTGTTTTTCTTTGTGAACTTTTTTTTTCATCTTTCTTCAACAATTGAATATGCATTCCTCACCTCCCACTTGAATAGCAGATACTTCTTTAATGTAAGCAGAGTATATTTTACAAAGTTTCATCCCATGGATATTTGAGAAATACAATGCACCAATTAGAGGTGTATTCTCTCACTCTTCAAAGCATAGTTAAGTAGAGAATTCTGCACGTATTGCATATTTCTTGAAATGGTGTGTAATATTCTTTTCACTGCTTTCAGTTCTTTGGATAAAAATAGAGAAATTACAGTAAGCGTTGCTTAGTTTTTTCAAAATTTGCAACCTGTGGACTATGAGCAGTCTACAGGTAGAGCACTGGTCCTCTCAATAGTGTAATTATGAGTTGTGAGTCAGGGGTAGGACACTGTAGCTTTTGCTTTCCTCTAATGATTTGAAATACAGCGTATTTTGGAAGATATTACATTGAAAAAATCTAGATTTACTTGTTTGCTTATCTTTGTATTTTTACTTTGTTGAAAATACATTACTGTTTATAAAACCAATAGTTTTTTGATTTAAATGCACAGATTTCAGTTATTCATATTTTCTAAATGCAACTGTATGCTTTTAGAAAGGGGTAGAATGTGCTTGCTCTGTACACTCTGCAGTTGTCTGATGTTGTATACTAGTTATCCTTACTTTTTAACATTTATATTAACATATCTAACTTTTTAACTGTGTAGGCCTCTTGCACATTTAAACCATCCAATGACACGACTCTACCAACTGATGCTCTTTCCTAGGTAAAAGCTTCCTCAAACTGAGAGACTTCTGCCTCAGGAACATGCTACATTTTCTAAATGTATATGGGATTTTTGGATTTTATCATGAAGGAATGTGCTTGCCAGCAGCTCTGTATTGTCATCCTCTTTGTCATAGTTTTCTGTGGATATGACATGACAGACAAAAAGTTTTGGTTTCTATTGCATCAGTTTAATGGCACTGAAAGTTAAGTTAACCTTAAAGCTTTTGGCTGGCCAGAGTCTACCAGAGGCTGTCAAGAAGGTCGATTTTTAGGCTCCAGTGCAGTTTCAGACCTGTTTACTTGAATGTTAATGTGTTTTTTAAATTGTGTTAAGCTGAGCAAACATAATTAAAAACATACATGCTGGACTGAGTGAAGGCCAGGGCCAAGGCATATTGCACCCTATTTAAATTGGTCAGTCAAGCTCCCCAGAGTTGTTTTATGTAGCTGTTTGTGTTGCTGCCTTCATTCCTGCTTCATGTCCTAGCAGTGCTCTCCAGTACTGGTTGTTTTAACTCTAGTTTTTTCTTAAGCAAATCAATCTGACTAACACACAAATTCCTGCACATTTTTTGCTCAATACGGTGTCAGTCTGTTTATCCCATCTGTCCATGATTCTGTAAAATATTGCCTTGTAACTCTTGGAGGTGATTTTGCTGTGTACTTTTTGTTTATCGAAACCGATTTTGGAGGGGACACACATTTGTCTTTAACTGAACTGAGATGAATTGTTGCTTATCTTAACAAGAAAACAAAATGTGTTTGAGTCTTTTTTGCAAAGAAGATCGCATCCTAGCTGATACGTGAGGTGTCACGTGTATGTGAGTGTAAGGAGAAACCCATCAGAGAAGCATTACGCTACCTGAACAGGGTTCTTGTGCTGGCAACGTGAGGGCCTTAGCACTGTTTAAAAGCATTATTTGTCTCTGGTTCATTTTCTTTAGCTTATGACCAGTCATCAGATGCTGATACTTTTTTTATATAGGGACTGTGATATTTTTTCACTTTTGCTTGATGAAAAAGTGGTGCTGCAGCATTAACCAGTGGTTGAGAACTCACTTTTAGACATTTATTGAACTAATAGTATTTTATTCACTGTACCAAAAACGTATTGAGTTACTGTAGTCAATGGAACAGTCTATAGTGAGCTTTTAATGCTAAAACAAACTGTACTGAGATTAAAATACCAGAACTATCAAGTATGTCTTGTCTGTAGCTTGACTTAATCTAATAAAACGTAAAACATTTATTTTCATGCTGCTTCACCTTCTGATCTAGATAGAGGAGGTCTTAAGAGTAGCAGTGTCAGTATTACCCTCAGTACTGATGTTTTATGTCATTTTACATTTCGTTAGTCTACATAACCTGAGGAATGAAGAGCTAAACCCAAGAGTTCTGTAGTATTTTACAACTGGAGTCTGAGAAGATCATTTAGAAGAATCTCTCTTATATCAGTAACTAAGCTACAGCAAATTAAATCAGCTTATTAAGGCCTTGGGCGGATGTATTGGGAACAACTCCAAAGTGTTATCTGGACTTCAGAGAACTTTGAGGGTTTTGTTGCTATTTTAAAAATAATTTTCGTGCCTGGAGTAAATATGAAATTACCTGCAATTTTGGGTAAGACTATTGGATCATAGAATCATAGAACGATACGGTTGGAAGGGACCTTTAGAGATCATCTAGTCCAACCCCCTGTGCATAATTATAAAATAACTTACTATATTGTTGCTCTCTAAGAATTAAAAAAAAAGGATGCACCAAAACAGATGCTTCTTTTGGCTTGTGCTACTGGATGGGGTTTTTTTCCCTATCTGCAGGGATGTTGTCTTCATCTAACCACCACAGTAGATCTTTGAGTTGTATGTCCAGTATCTTGTCTTTCTTGCCATGTGGGTATGTATCTGCCCCACACTTGATTTACCACATTACATTTATATGATGAATCCAGGTATTGTTGACAATATCAGCCGTTACTTCAGCTGCATCTGTGCAGAATTTTTTCCTTAAAGTAATAACTGCTTCCAGTTTCTGCTGCCGCTGCCCCTGTTGCATCCCTGTAAGTGTGTCAATGCAAAGAAAATTAAAGGTACACATAAAATCCTTTTTTCTCCATAAATTTGAGTTGTGAAAGTGTGTCTGAAAAAAAATACTCCACCTGGATGAAAGTCTTTTGTCTGAGTCAGTAAGCAAAAGTCTTAAATTTCTGAGATGAGTGATAACTTTAAGCCTTCTACTTGTGGGTACATACCCAGCATAAAAAGACTGTAACATTGAATTTGATAATGTTGAGCCCCATTTACCGAGGTTTAAAGTGGCAAAGGTGTTTTCATCATTTCCTGTTAATAATGTCATAACTCTGGGCACAGAATATTTCTTATAATATTTCAGTGTTTAAAAAGCCAAAAAAAACCCACCCAAAAAACAAAACAAACATCAAAGCCAAACAAGCTCCTCCACCTCTACTTTTCCATAACTTGATTCTCCAGCTTTGCTAATACATTTGTTGCTTAAAGCTTTACAGAAATGTTCCTTCAGATGCAGGTATCCATCAAGAGCAATTTTTGCCCATTAATTAAAATTTGGCAAATCTGAAGTCTTTACTGCAAACATGTAAAAATTAGCTTTAGCCTAACTTTTTCTGCTCCAACTTAATTATACACATCTCTGCCAGCCATATATAAAGTAGGTGTACATATTTGAATATTTAATTTTTACTTTTGTTCTCATGGTAAAGTGAGGGGATTTTGGGCACTGCAATGCTCTTTACTTTGTGGAGGATAAAGTGGGCAAGGGAAGAAGAGAAGCAGTAACCAGGGCTTTTTCTGCTGTATTTGGGAGAGAGCTTGATATCCTAAGAGTTCTTGAACATAACTTTTGACATGCTTCATTTCTGTTAGTCTGTCCCAGTAACGGGGATTAAAATGACTTAACATCATGATATGACACTCCTAAGTATACCAGATTACTAGGCTTTCTCCTAGACCATGAAGTTATTCGTGCTTCCCTTCTGCAGTAAATTATGATTTATAATCCAGAACAGACTCTACAGTAAATATTTTAGAAACTCGGCATTTAGAGACCAGCTGTTTAACTGAGAAGATCATTTAGAAGAATCTCTCTTGTATCAGTAACTAAGCTGCAGCAAATTAAATCATTTGGAATTTTAAGGTGGAACTTTTATTTGGCAATAGTAATGTAGTAAATACAATTTCTAATTTTGAATAAGATTGCTGATGTTTGGAATTATGAAATAATATGAGGTATAATTAGCAAACATTGTATTTAGATTTTCCTGTATTCTTCAGTGTAATGATGTTTGAGGTTATGAGAAGTGTTACAAGGTTATGAAAAAGGCTATAGCCCTCTGTTATCACTGAACTTGAAAATTCACATATTATTAAGATAACATACTTGAAAGTTAACATTTTCATATTGTCATTTTTATTCCACTGTGATCTTTTTTTCATGTGGCACTTTAAAAAATAGCCTAAGGATTTTGAATGCTGGATTTATACAAACAGCAAAGCAAAGCTGGTGACATTGACACTGTACACTAGCTATGCAAGCCTGGGAGCAACTGAAACTGCTTTGACAGCCCCTGTATTCAGCTCACCGGAGCTCTGCAGATTTCTGTGAACTGTAGAAAATAAATTACATTCCCTTCACCTTCAAAATTATGAAACAGTAGTTTGAAAGAGCAAACCAACCTTTCTTTCTCTAAATCTCTGCCTGGTTGCAGCATTGGCCATGTTAGGTTACAGTCTTCAGAGAACATGTAACAGGTTGGAAGCTCTTAATGGAAAAAAACCATAAGATGTCAGACTGTGCACCTTTCATCCATTTTCAGATCCAGCATTTGGTTACATCAGCTTGTGTTTTGTCCTTTTTCTCCTTCAGTTGAAGTAGAGGCTTCCTTGGTGGCAGATGTAGTTGGTCTGTTAGCTTAAAGATGAACTGAAGATTGCAAACGGACAGATCTTGTATATTTTACAGAAGAGTGCTCATGAGCCACAGCAGCTTAAGAGAGGCAGCGACTGTCATCTTCCTTTCTTCTGGACTTCAAGCATGCTGGGAGCCAACTGTTATAGCCAGTGTACAGAGGCAGCTTCTGCCTTGTTTTTTCTGTATCTGCTGGCATGTTTAATGGCTAATTCAGAAAAGAAGTTTACAGTGAGTGGCCCACTGAATTTCCAAAGCATAAAATCTAATGCATGTTGTAGTATTAAAGATGAACGAGTTTGTGGATACTGTATGAAGATGAAAGGCTTTAATAGAGTTTATCATATCATATATTTTAGGTTGGCAATGGTCTGTTTGGGTTAATTTTAACCCTGTCCCTTCTCTCATTGCAATTCTTCCAGAGACTGGATTCTTGTTAACCACATCAAATGTAGGCTGTTTGCCTTCACCTGAAGGACTTTTATGGACTATCCCCATTCTATCATCTTTCTGAAGTTTGTTCAATGTGCAATAGAAGTAATGAAATCTGCATTTTTTTCTTTTTCTGCACTACAATAGCTTGAGCTTTTTAGTTATGTAGAGCCCACTCTACACAGACCCTTGGTTCTTCAATGCATTTCCAGATCCCTGGCTAAATCCATTCAGATTCTCGTCTTCAACATCTCAACAGTACTACCCTCCCGGTTTCCTCTCATAGTGCCTGAGAGCACCATCTTATCTCCTTATACTCAGAACACCCTCTTTGATCCCCTTCCTAGATTTGTTTAATCTTCCCATTTGGGGCAAGAGGCAGAATAATCTGCAGCTGATGTAAGCTATCAGTGTGCTAATTTCCAGAAATAAGTGTATGTCAGTTAGTGTTGCTGCCTTCTAATTTCAAATGATGGAAGAATGTTTTGTGCTTTTCTTCATGTTATGAGCATGAGGTAGATCTTCGTTATCGATTTTCATGAAGATTCTAGAAGCTTGACACTTGTTCTTTTCTAATGTAGTTTACAGTCTTAAGAACTGGTTGTGGTGCAAAAGGATTGACAGATAATATGATACCATAAACTAACTTCGCTAACAAACTTTACTGAAGATCATTCTTTCAAGTTATTTTTGAGATCCCAGCTGTTGAATGTGATATTTGCTGCTGGTTGGTTTGTAGAGTATAATTTTTCTTGGTTTTGTACAGTCTTTCATCAAACATGAAACTATCCAATATTTAGAATAATGCAGCTGTTTATACATTTGTAAATATATTAGTCTACAGCAGTAGAGCTGCCACATGGTAATGTGAATGTGCAGTGGCTTTCTTGAATATAAACATTGTATCTGCTCAGTATGTAGAGATGACAGAAAGACAGAAAATACTGCAGAATCTTTAGAGTGATTGAAGAATCTGGGCTTTAATTTGTGTATATAACTAAATATATGAAAGGTGTGCTTTTTTTTCAAGATGAGTACTTATTTCATTATTATTATGAGACACTTTGCTGCCTCAGTTGCTTGTTAGGTAACCGGTCACAAACGAGAACAAGGACAACAGATTTTGTATGTCAAGTCAGCTGATTTGGCAGTGTCATTGTTATCTCACACAATAACTTGAAAAAGTAGGACATAACAACTCCAAAATGGAGAGTATTGCCTCACCAAGGTGGTGCAGAAAAAGAGGATGAAAATGGAGGCCACCAAGGCTACTGCTCACCTTCTCACACAGCCATGACAACACTGGTGAAGTTAGAAAGAAAGTGGTCATTTCCCTACCACTCTGAGGAACTGCAGAGATAAGACTGTGCAAGACTTCTGCTGATAGGGTCTTGTGCAGGATGGAATCTGAGCAAAGCTACAATAAAACTGGAATGCAAAGTGACATAAAACTTCACAATACTAGCTGAAAGCAAGGGAAACAAAAATATCTCATTGCAGCTCTTCCCCCGATTCCCTGATATCTTCAGAATCACTAAGGATTTTAAAACCTTGGGGGAGCAAGTGAAAGGTAAGGGGACTAAGGTTATTTTCTCTTCCATCCTGTTTACTGTATGCTGTTATCTGTTAGTTTTCCATTACTAAGATTTATGAAGGTTTCCAAAAGGACCTTTGTAGAAGGCACTAAAGCTGAGTCAGTACAAGTGCTCTCCCATAGCTTGAGGTAGACTTTTCACCTTATCCTTCACAGTTACCGATGAGATGGTCTTTGTCTAGGCTGAAGCTCTGTGCATAAAAGTAGAATTTGAAGTCTGTCAAATCCCTTTTTAAAGTCAAAATTTATTTCTAAAGGGTTAAACAATAAACACTAGCTTTAGCAGTATCTAATTATTACTATAAACTTTTTCCAATATAAAATCAAGCTCTTGGGGACAAAACCCCTCAAACTCTTGTTTCAAGAAGTTATATATACCCTAACCAGAGAAATGCTTATGTCCTGCCTGCTTGCAGACTCTTTGTTCTTAAACAGAGAGAAAGGCAATTTCCTGAGTTAACTAAATGACAAAAAGCTCTAGAATAGGTTCAAACTTTTAAAAATGTCATTGCATCATTTTATTATTGCTTCATAGCATAAAGAAAATCCCTACTCAAATAAGTCTACCAGCAAGGTAGATTTTCAACCCCTGCAGCAAGAAATAGCAGCAGATATTTTTTCCAAGAGAGAAATCCAAAAATTTGCCCTGGAAAGCCTAATCTCAACATTTGCCCTTCTGTCAAACTTTTCTGCTGAAAAAATTTATTTTCTGCTTCAGTGCAGGTGGAGTGCAGGGGGTGTTTAGGCACATCCGCTGCTGAGGCAACCATGTGTCACAGGTGCCCTCAATTTCACGACCTGCAGCGTCAGATGAAAGAGCTGCAGAAACCATTAGGAGACTGTGTAGTATTAGAGGGGCAGAGGTGGAGATGGACAGAGGCTTTCACAATCAGGTACTCCACCAGCAACAGGTAATGGGCACCATGGAAAGAAGCAACCAGTGCTTGTTGTGGGGTGTCTCATTGCTGAGAGACACTGAGACATCCACCTGTGGATCAGATAAGGTTTCACAAGAGGTGTGCTGCCTGCCAGGAGCCCAGGTCTGTGATGTAGCTGAGAGAGTGTCATGGCTAACTACTCCTCTTCCATGTGGGTATGAATGTTGTAATGAGACACAGTATCTCCAGAAAAAAAAAGAATTTTAAGACCTTGGGGGAGCAAGTGAAGGGTAGGGGGGCACAGCTTATTTTCTCTTCCATTCTATCCACCAGAAGTAAAGGGGAAGTCACCAATGCAAAAATCAGTCAAGTTAACTCCTGGTTAAGAGATTGGTGCCGGTGGGAAGGTTTTGGTTTTTACGACAACGGATCCTTCTTTGGGGACTATAACTTGATAGGACAGGATGGGATTCATCTCTCTCATAAGGGCACTGGAATATTTGGGAATAGACTAGTCAACTGATCAAGAGGGCTTTAAACTAAACGACTTGGGGGATGAGGGGGAGAAGTAACATAGAACAAGTCATCCTCTTTAGCAGGGAAAGAGGGCAGGACAGGGAATGCCATGATAAATGCCCCTCATCCTCACACCGTGTTGAGATACAGAAGACTGATCGCCCTGAGGGAGAGCCAAACCAGGGATGATCCTTCTGCATCCATCCAGGGAAACCTATGTGTTTGAGTAAGCCCCTGCGCTGCCTCTACACCAATGCACGCAGCCTGGGGAATAAGCAGGAGGAACTGGAGATGTGGGTGCGGATGCAGGGCTACGACCTCATTGCGGTCACAGAGACGTGGTGGGACAGCTCCCATGACTGGAGCACAGCCATGGAGGGCTATGGATTGTTCAGAAAGGACAGGCCAACAAGGCGTGGAGGTGGAGTTGCTCCCCAAGTGAGAGAGCAATTAATGTGCATTGATTGAGCTCTGCCTGGGTGGGGATGAGGACCAGGTAAAGTGCTTATAGGTGAAAATTAAGGGGCGGGGTAAGGTAGGTGATACTGTTGTAGGAGTTTGCTACAGGCCACCTGATCAGGAAGAGGAAGTGGATGAGGCCTTCTACAGTTGAGAGCTGCCTCACAGTCACAATCCCTGGTCCTCATGGGGAACTTCAGCCTCCCTGATATTTGCTGGCAAAGCCACACAGCCAAGCACATGCAGTCCAGGAGGTTCCTAATGACAACAACTTCCGGTCACAGATGATTGAGGAACTAACGAGGAGGGGTGTGCTGCTGGAGCTGGTGCTGACAAATAGGGGGCGTCTGGTTGGGGATGTGAAAGTTGGAGGCAACCTCGGCTGCAGTGACCATGAGATGAATGAGTTCAAGATCCTGTGTGGAAGAGGCAGGACACAAAGCAGGACCATGACCCTGGATCTCGGGTGAGTTGACTTTGGCCTCTGCCAAGACCTGCTTGGACAGATCTCACGTGGTAAGATCCTAGATGGTAGAAGTGCCCAAGAGAGCTGGTCAGTCTTCAAGCACCACTTCCTCCAAGCCCATGATCAGTGTGTAGGAAAGCAGGAAAAGAAGGCAGGAGGCCTCCATGGATGAGCAAGGATCTCCTGGGACAACTCAGGAAGAAAGCAGCCATCTATGAGAGGCAGAAACAGGGCCTGACTTCCTGGGAAGAGTGATGACAGAGGATGCAGAGAACGCTGAACTACTGAATGCTTTCTTTGCTTCAGTCTTTATAGCTAAGGCCAACCCTCAGGAAGCCCAGTCCAGCAAGGATAGTAGGATAGTCCTACAACAGGGGACCTGCCCTGGGTGGAAGAGGAAGAGGTAAAAAGATTTGTTGGCCAAGTTTAAGGCTCATAAGTCAATGGATCCTGATGGTATGCATCTGAGAGTGCTGAGTGAACTGGCTGATGTGATTGCTAAGTCGCTCTCCATCATTTTCGAACATTCATGGAGGACAGGTGAGATGCCTGATTCCTGATGGGAAATCCTGTTTGACCAACCTGATAGCCTTCTATGAGTGCATAACCAGCTGGCTAGATGAGGGGAGAGCAGCAGATGTCATCTACCTTCAGCAAGGCTTTTGACACTGTCTCCCATAACATCCTCATCAGAAAGCTCAGGCAGTGTGGCTTGGATGAGTGGACAGTGAGGTGGATTGAGAACTGGCTGAATGACAGAACCCAGAGGGTGGTGATCAATGGCACAGAATTGAGTTGTGGCCAGTGGAGTTCCACAGGGATTGGTTCTGGGGCCTGTCTTGTTCAATATCTTCATCAACAACCTGGATGAGGGGACAGATTGTACCCTTAGCAAGTTCCCTAATGACACCAAACTGGGAGAACTGGCTGATTCCCCAGAAGGCTGTGCATTCATTCTTTGGGATCTCAGCTGGCTTGAGAGGTGGGCAGAGAGGAACCTCATGAGGTTCAACAAGTACAAGTGTCCTGCATCTGTGAAGGAACAACCACATGCACCAGTACAGGCTGGGGATTTACCTACTGGGGAGCAACTCTGTAGAGAGAGACCTGGGAGTCCTGATTGATAATAAACTAAACATGAGCCAGCAATGTGCCCTCATGGCCAAGAAGGCAAATGGCATCCTGGAATGCATCAAGAAGAGTTTGGCCATCAGGTTGAGGGAGGTTCTTCTCCCCCTCTACTCTGCCCTGGTGAGGCCTCATCTGGAATTGTATGTCCAGTTCTGGGCTCCTCAGCTCAAGAGGGACAGAGAACTTCTGCAGAGAGTCCTGCACAGGGCCAACAAGACGATCAGGGAATTGGAACATCTTCCTTATGAGGAAAGTCTGCGGAAACTGGAGCTGTTCAGTCTAGAGAAGAGGGGACTGAGGGGAGATCTTATTAATATTTCTAAGTATCTAAATGGTGGATGTCAGGAGGCTGGGGCATCCCTTTTTTTCTATTGTAGCTAGTAACAGGACAAGGGGTAATGGGATGAAGCTGGAACAGAAAAAGTTCCGTTTAAACATAAGAAAAAAACTATTTTACTGTTCAGGTGAGGGAGCAGTGGAACAGGCTGCCCAGAGGGAGGGTGTGGAGTCTCCTTCCTTGGAGGTCTTCAAAACCTGCCTGGACACATTCCTATACGACCTGATCTAAGTGGACTTGCTTCTGCAGGGGAGTTGGACTAGATGATCTCTAAAGGGCCCTTCCAATTCCTAACATTCTAAGAAAAAAAAACCCCACCATTCATTTTCACATGAATTGTATCCATATCTTGATTCCCTTGGAAATTCTGCACCTCTAAACCCCTTGGATTCTTCTATTTCCTCTGTCTATAAGGCTGTCTGGGCACTAGTAACTGCACTGGGAAGCCAATGTAGCAATAGAAGTTCTGAGATAGTCCCACATCATATGTTTGTGTGGAGCCGCTTTTTTGCTTGGTAACAGGAAGGGAACTGCAGTGCTGCGCACATAAGGAGTTCTCAGAATATCTCCCGGCTCTGAGGTGGTCCACCTTACACCTCTGCCATCACTATTTAAGACGGGAAATCTGCAGCGAAAGAGGAGGTGTAGGAGTGGTACATGATGGAGGTGACCATGTGGACCCCACAGTCTGAGAAGAAGGAAGGATGGAGGAACACCAGATTAGAGACTTCCCTGCAACCTATGGAGGGCAATGACAGGACTGAGAGCCACCAGCAGCTCTGGGTTTGTGTGCCTGGACAGGCAGGAGACTGTGTGAGGAGGCGGCCACGGCACAGGCTATGCTGGAGAGCCTGCAGGGACCACACAGGAGGCGGATAGGAGCTGCAACCCTCGGGATGATCGTACGTCAGAGTGACCTGTGCAGGACAGCCCAGCCTGTGAGGAGTCTGCCGAGAGAGGAGACAAGTGGCAGGAGTCATCAGGACAGGACTGACTCAAATCCTCATTTCCTGCCTCCCTGAGTTGTTCAGGGAGGAAGGAGGTACAAAGGAGGCAGACATCGGAATTGGGATCTTGAGCCCAGGAAGAGGGGAGCAGTGGAGGACAGGTGGTCTTAAAGGCCTAGTTGTGCTCTTCATCATCATGCCACTCTCTTGTTTTCTGGTTTTGGTTGGTGGTGGATTAAATTAATTTTTGTTTTCTTCCCCAGTTTGAATAGTCTTGTTTGCTTTGTCTGGGAGCATAAGTGGCAAGTGAGCCCTCCCAGTCCTTAGGGGATTCCAAAGGCCCTCAGTACTTTTCTACTCTTCTTCCCCTTGGGAGGGGGAGGAGTGAACAAGTAGTTGATTGTGGTCCTCTGTTCATGGGACCCAACAAGTCCCAAGAAGGTACTGGGCATGAAGGAGTGCTTGCCCTTCCTGAATATATGTGCCCAACATACAGTCTCAGTTTCCCAACCCGTTGTGCCTGGCATATTTGTATACCAGTGTATGCTTTGTGAGATGAAAGGTCTGGCGTGGAGCCATCTGGATGGGATGACACATGCACAGAAGAGACCTCCTAGAAGGTTCACTGTGCTACCAGCTGCAGCCTCGTGCTGAGTCCCCTGTCTGTCCTGGTGACATAAACCAACATGTGCTCTTCCCAGCTGCATGACCTGATAAGCTTCTCGTGTCTGATCTCACAAGTGGAGATGCTTGCTCATGCAACTCGTTCTGGTTCCCTCCATCAGATAAAGGTGAGAGGCTGGGGAGCATAGCAGCTAGAAAGTGCTTTTAAGTACATGTAAGGTAGAGTTGGTTTGTGCCACTATAATACCTGGTATTGTATGGAACTATTCATTGTTGATCTCTTAAGTGTCATTTTAAAAATGGGTGTTTAAAAGAGTCTGCTTAGTAGAACTGTTAAGATGTGGCCATGGTAATTCCATTGTTCATGTGCATTTGTCTTGCTAGGACAGACAGGTGCTGTTTACACCCACCTACACAAGCACAAGTGCTTCAAGAATATTTTTACATTATCTTCTTTAAGTAGAAGTTAAACTGATGTCTGCTTTCTGGAGTGCTTTTGAAGAATTTTGCCTCCTTGGTTAAGAATTTTAGTTTGATTCTATTGTGTTTTGAAATCACTTCTAATTTCTAATTCATGGAAATTAATGTTCATCCCTGTATGCTAAGACAGGTGGATATTGGCCATTTTTTTTCTTTTCTGTATGATCAAAGAGTAATGAAGATATTTGCACAAGGAGATGACACAATTTATCAGGTAAATAATCTGTAAAGAATTGGGAATTTCTGTGTATTTACCTAGAAGGATGTCAGCAATTCATGAATAAGAGTTTACAGGCCCTATGTACTTCTTCACATGCGTGCTTATGATGCTGTAGCTCTGAGTTAATTCATCTAGGAAAAAGAATTTTATAGAGTAACTGAAATATTGTTTGTTCTTTGTAGGCTGTGAAGCATGTTACAGAATCATACAAGTGGATGAAGGGGAAAGGAAAAAGTGCCATTGATAGCTAGGATAGCAACATGGGAAATACAACCACCAAATTCCGCAAAGCTCTTATAAACGGAGATGAAAACTTGGCCTGCCAAATCTATGAGAGCAACCCTCAACTAAAAGAAACTCTTGATCCAAATACGTCTTACGGAGAAACGTACCAGCACAATACTCCACTTCATTATGCTGCTAGGCATGGAATGAACCGTATACTGGGGTAGGTATGATTTAAAGTTTTGCTGGGGTTTGAAATACTGACCTGAGAAATGCAGGAGTGTCAGCCAGGTTATAAATATCGTATGTGTGTGTGTGCTGCAGACACAGGATTTGTAACATGAGCAAGTAGTGATAGAAAACATGCAAAGTAGTCTGTAATCACAGACTGGTATAATGGGGCTTAATTCTGTTTTTAGTATCTTTGTTTCTTCCTTGTAAAATTAGTCTTGGACAGTTTTAGTTTGCTTACTGAATACTCCTAGACCATGTTTCTGAAAATAGTGACAGGTTCCACCATTGATGAATTTTGCCAGTTTAAAATAATTTGTCAAGCTGTACCTAATGGATACCATATTGATTGTATCTACACCCAGATGACACAATGTAGGTTTATTCTTGTGATATTCAAGCAGCTTTTATTTTACATTTTGGATAATAACAGTGAACATTAGTGTCTCCATAATGAGTAAGCTTATTATTGCCACAGTCAATATGTATGGCAATCCTTAATGTTACCTACTTCCATTCTTCTGTATTTTTGTCAGTGCTCTCAAATCAATTCAAGAGTAACATCTTTAATTGCAGGTACAAGCTGTTTCTGGTCTAGTATTTCATGAAGCTAGTACTGAACAGACATTGCCAAACCCCTTCTTCAGTAGGTAGTAAGTTAAGAGAGAATTTTATAAATGTCCTCTTCCTTATGTCAGGAAACAGAATGGGAATATATACTGAACTATGTTCTTGTTAATATTCTCCTAATCTCTGTGTGTGTATCTACTGATGAGCCTGTGATATTCACAGGGTTTGTTTTCTCCCTCATATGGTGTAGCTTTACTAGCTGTCTGCCTCCCACCATAAATTCTTCCTCAGTGTTTTAGATTTATATCACAGTTTTTTATACTTTGTAACTTCTCATCTTGATTTTTGCTAAATATTTTTCTCTTCTCTCCCATGTATTCTATGTTCTGTTCTTAACTAATATTTTCATTTCATCGCTGAATCTTTTTTTTGTTTTTTAACATTCCCCAACTTCTCCCCATTTCTGATTCTAGAATCATAGGGGAAAAAACCCTAAACTTAATTTAAAATAGCATCCAGCGTGTATTTACATTTTATGTGTATTTTTTTCTCTGAAATTTTCAAGTTATTTCTCTCAAGAAAATTTCTTCTAAGAAAATGTAGCCTCATTGGAATAATGACACATTAAATTCTTTGCACATGTGAAAGGAAATGGAGTTGTAATTACTGACTTCTGAGCAATCCATTAATCAATTCATATTGTACCATTATGTTGAGATCTCAAGTAATTACTTTGTTTTTTAAAAAAGATAATTTAGAAATGACATTTTGCTACTGACAAAATGCATCTATGTCTCATAGGACAACTGAGATTTATTTTGCACATATTGCAAACAAATAATTCTTTTTTCTGAGTCCAAGGTTTGCGGTATATTTTTTGCCAGTATGCATAGTGAAGCTGCTACAGTCTTTCTGAAAACCCGGACTGTTAGAATAGTTGCTGTTGCTAGGAGTAATTTGCTGAGGTTGTTTTACTGTTTACTTTTTTTTGCCGGCTTTTTAAGAGATTTGTTCAGAACTCTTCTTTAAGACATGCTGCACAAAAGTGCATCCTTTTTATCTGAACATATTGGTAAGAGTGAATAAAAACTAGACTTACAACGTGTCTTTTTGCAAAGTTGACAGTAGAAATGGCACAAGTTACTTCCAGTTAAGCCTCTTCCTTTTGATAAAGAAAGTCTGCATATGGCCGATATTCAATAAGTTTACTATTAAAGTAGACGTGTCAATTTATTGATGAGGTGCAGTAGCTAAAAATAAATACATTTTAATCTGGTTTTGAGATAAATTAGCAATTATGAGATGTCCATAATACTGTAGTGTTTTATATTTATCTCTTCATTAAACATTTCAGATATTTGGGAATCTGTAAGTTGTAACTCAAACTCTAGATGTTACTTGTGTATATGCTATATGTATACTATACCTTTGAATTTTTCTTTATAGGCTGATATTTATATTATTGTAGGTGGGTATGTACTGACATATGTATTACAGTTTATTATGTGAAATTTTCTCAAAATAAGAGTCGCGCAGTGCAGTTGTCAGTACACTTTTTGCATTACAGAATACATTGAGAGGAAGGATATTATGGGATGTTTAGGATTACCAAATACTGAGGCAAAGGAGCAAACTCCCTGTTACCGGATGTGTGGCTGGTGGTGACTGTCCAAAGACATGGTGAAAGCACAGGCACCAAGTTTGCAATGAGAGGGGGTTGGGGACATCCTGGTACAATGATCTCAGAAGTGAAGAAAACAAAAATCTTGATAAGAATTGAAAGGGTCATGAAGCAAAACTCCTGACCTAGACAAACTGAATAATCCAGCATGAAGTCTACTGGCAGATACTTAGGCCTATGAAACTTTATCAATTATTTTGTACTGCACACTTGTTTTACAGCAGTTATCTGAGAGTCATCCCTCTGTTGCACCTTTCATCCAGCATTTACAGCCCAGAAACTGGGTTTTTGTTTATAACCAAGCTGTGAAAATTTAAAAATTTGCTGTTAATTTCTTTTTTCTTCAGAAGATTCAGCAAGAATGTGTTAAAATTCTAGGATTATTTCTATGATAATTTTTCATGGTTATCATAGAAATCTTTGGTATATTAGAAATATTGAAATAAAAAATGGAAAATAGACATTTCATTAATAAATAACTTTGGTTTGGTCTGCAGCCCTAAACAGTGTTTACCTAACAGATCAGTCAGAGCATTTAATAAAACCAAAAATTGCTAGTCACAGCCAATTAGCACAAACAAAAATTTTCCAAGCACTGCTTGAAGTTGCCAGAAGTTATTACATAGTGCTCAGCTGTTTTCTGTTCTCAAACCACAATGTTTCTCTGGCCATATCCAATCACCACAATCTTCTCTTAAACTATCTTCTCTTAAACTGTATTTCTAATTATTTTCCCCAGTGACAAGACTCCGCTCTGTGTGTGTTTGTGTATGGAGGTCTAAGTACCAGCAACTGAAGTAGGGATGACACAAAGGGTCGCAGTGCCAACAGCTAGAGAGAGCAGAGTGCATGCATGTCAATACATATATCAGTATGTAATGGTTAGTGACTGTCAAGCTGCAATAGCCAGTAAGTAGGATAGAAGTGGCCTGGGAGTCATGTTTTGAATAAACCTTAAGTAAGGTCAGCAAGAAGGTCTGTTTGAGGCAACTAGGGTTGAGAGGATCAAGGGGCCAGGTACTAGTAGTGTCTAAAGCTAGTTACTGGGGACCTTCAGTACATGTATGTGCAATGTAATGGGAAGGTCACCCAGGCATAAAAGGCATCCAAGGCCAGTTACTGAATAAATCAACTTTTTTTATATGCATATTTTTCCTACTAGCAGACCTTCATCCTTCTTGTCTAGAGAGGGGAACAGAGCGAGGCCAGCGGTGGTTTGTGGTCATGCAAGTGATAAGTGTTTCTGTTCATATGTACCTGTGTGGACCACCATGTATATATGTATTGCATATGTATGCCTATGTGTGCATCTATTGGGAATGCAGCCCAGTCCTTCTGCTGGCTGGCCCTGGGGACATCGAGCCACAGCAGCCCTGCCTTCCATGGACTACCATCTTTGCCAACCCGTAACAGTCTGAGGCCTTTTATTAAAAACAGAAAAGTACAAAGAGAAAATATATACCTTGAAATCCATTTTGGAAGTAAAGAAATAAGTACCATGTCCAGTTCTGGGCTCCCCAGTTCAAGAGTAATAGAGAACTTCTGGAGAGAGTCCAGTGGAGGGCTACCAAGATGATGGAGGGACTGGAACATCTCTCTTATGAGGAAAGTTTGCGAGACCTGAGGCTGTTTAGCCTTGAGAAGACTGAAAGAGGACCTTACCAACACTTAGAGCTGCTTACGGGGCAAGTGTTGTCGAGAGAATGGGGTGAGTCTTTTTATCTGGAGTGCCACTGACAGGACATGGGGTAATAGGCGAAGCTGGAACACAGGATGTTCCACTTGAACATAAAGTTTGTGAACATAAGTTTTGTCTTCTTCACTTTTACTTTACATTATCTTTGGATCTGTCCTCCAGAGTTCAATTGTATCCCTTTGCCAATCCTCCATATTGTCCCTTTTGTTTTTTTGTTTTGTACTGAGCCAAACATTACTGTCTTATCTACAGAAGGTCATACTTAATCATAGCTGATACAAAACCAGAGAAACTTTTCAACTTTTTTTGCATCTTTTTACTAGAGAGAATAGCAAGTTTTTTTATTGATGCATATTTGTGTCAGACCTTTCTTAGATGTCTTTAGGTGATGGGCTACTACATTAATGAGAGTCTGTCCAGAACTGGAACTCAGACCCAGGTGCTGACATATCTTTAAACACTTTCATAGCCATCTGGAAACAAGTCATTTGAGGAAAACATGTATGAAATGGCAGCAATACAGTGAAAAAGATTGTAAGGCTTTTTAGAGCCAGTTTAGGAGAGAATGAAGACAGTGCTTGCATTGTAGGCAGTATTTTTGTACTGAACATTACATTAAGTCCATAAGTGAAATAAGCTCAGAAAAGCATAGGTTGGCAGAGTCAAAGATTTCTATTTGACCCTTAGGTTGCTCCAAGTAAAAGACATGATTCATATGTGCCATAGTCAAGAACTGATTCTCAAATTGTTGTTTTTCTCTGAAAAACAGCAGAAATTGTTTGAGTATGTAGGAAATTAATTTAACCCATTTTGCCAGATGTACTATACTTGGTAGGAGTCATATGAATGGGAATAAATGAGGGGCATCTCTGTTGAGGAAAAAATGTGGAATTGGAGGCCAGAGTGGAGTACTTGACGTAAGAGATCTTGAAATGTCTGTGAAAACCAAATTTTGGAAGGAAAAATTGGCTCCTCACAGACTTCTATCAGCAGTGGAGACGGTGTCATTGACAGCCTTTCAGATGCTTCCTTTGCTGTCAGTCCAAATCACTACTGGTATAACCTTGCTCTTTAATATAGCAGGTTATTACAAGTGTTAGTGGGAATTCTGGTAGTGCTAGTAACAGTTCTTAGGCAAGGGGTTAATTTAATTTAAGGCTTACAAAAAGTCAGGATGTGATAGTTTGTGTTTTTTCTTTGATAAATGGTTAATAATCTGTTAGCAGATTCTTTATCTTGGAAAAGAGTTAGTCACCGTTTCCTGCTTAGATTTCTACTGCATGCAGGAGATTCCTGGGCTTTAAGAGAAGCTCAGGAATCTTAATGGAACAGAGAAGAAACTGTGAGTACTAATAAAGACTTTTCTAGCATTATATAATGAATAAAAATATCAATAATTACTTCACTAGATGTGGCTTTCAACATCAGGTAAATAATAATACTCTTCACAACATTATTTAAACCAGCTCAGACTTCTATACAGCTGTACACTGCAGCTGTTTTCTTGTAATACATTCAAGAGAAAAAAATGAGTTAATGAAAACTTTGAGTTAATGCAATGATCATGATTATTCACGGTTTAATGCATCAGTATTTACCTAGTGTGTTGAAAGTGGAATGATTCAATAATTGTATGTATCAATTCATTGTATGTGAGGTTTAAATTACTGGGTAACAGGGCTTGCCTCTTCATATATTGCTGTAGCTCATGGCTTACCCAGTACTTCTCTTAATGCTCAGAAAGCTAAGAGCTTTAGGTTTATGTCTGCACTGGATTTGGCAGTATAACTTTTTTGTAATAGAAAGGTAGTCTTACACAGACTTGCTACCTAACCAAAGGACCAGAAGGAATGTTGTGAAAGGGACCAACCCAGTGCAGGTTAGTTTACCTTGTTGCTGCAACTCACCTTTTTCTAGGACCTTACTTGTCTTGCTTGAAGCCATAGTGCAATTTGCTGTGTAATTTATATATTTTACGTAAGTGCTTTACATACAAAAATCTGAAAGTTTCACTGTCTTTGAGCAAATTCAGATTTTCTTAAATCTCCATCAGTCAGAACTACATTTATAATTTTATTTTATACTAGTTTTTATATCGGTTTTATTTTTCTATACGTAAGTACATGTGTATGCATATATATATATATATCTGTAGCATTTGTTTAAAGAGGGAAAGAGACTGTAAATATGGTGACTTCCAAGTTCCAGACATGAAAGATTTTATTAAAACCTGAAGAAATGTTTGTGTTAGTGTTAATCTGTTAATGGAGCGAGAGAATGTGACAGTAGTTTATTATTCAAGTTCACAGCCTTGTCAGTCTCTAGCTGCTTTTCTGCAAATACAGATAGTAGTAGGTGTGTTACAGCCCTTTCTTTTTGTTAGTCTTCTCAGCACTTTTTTTAATGCTTTTGTCACCTCAAATTTGAATTCTGCAAAGAGCTTGAAGCAAAATCTGGAAACTGTAACTAGATTAAAGTCTAGCTGCCTTGTGGTTAAGTGCTATTCATAGAATCATAGAATGGTAGGGTTGGAAGGGACCTTTAGAGATCATCTAGTCCATCCCCCCTTGCAGAAGCAGGTTCACCTAGATCAGGTCACACAGGAACATGTCCAGGCAGGTCTTGAAGACCTCCAATGAAGAAGACTCCAGAACCCCTCTGGGGAGCCTGTTCCACTGCTCCATCACCCTCACAGTAAAATAGTTTTTTCTTCTATTTAAGTGTATATTTTCACTCTATCAGTACATTTCTGGGCAAAATTTAACATTTTTACCTCTGAAGTTGTGAGGCAAATTGCAGGGGTCTATAGCACTGCTCTGTGAAAGTCTTACTTTTTTTTACCAAAAACAGTAAAAATGGATACATGTTGAATAATGAATTTATAGATGTGAAATAGACTAATTTACCCTTTTTTTGGATACCGTTAATCTTCTCTGAACTTGAAGTCATGGGTTGAGCTGGCAATCTTTAAACACTTTAATAGCCATCTGGAAACAAGTCATTTGGGGAAAACATGTATGAAATGGCAGCAATAGAGTGAAAAAGATTGTAAGGCTTTTTAGAGCCAGTTTAGGAGAGAATGAAGACAGTGTTGACGTCCCCTTACACACAAGAGCTCATTCTTTGACTTTTGGAAGAGATTAAGGTGAGAAAAAATACTGTGGCACTTGGAAGACCATTTATGTGTCCAGAGTGAGGTACTGGTTGCCTTTCACAGCTCCCATTTTGTCACATACCCATTTATTAGACACAAAGGTTGAGTGACAGGCAAGGAGAACAAGTAATCAAACCAAATTTTCCCCCAAACCCAACAGCATTTTTTAGAAATGCTACAAAATTGTCCTTGAAAATTTGCATATGGTTCTTACAGAAGTGTTTAACATATTTAGAGACATTTAGACAATTTTAATAGAATCATAGAATCACAGAATATTAGGGGTTGGAAAGGACATTTGGAGATAACCTAGTCCAACCCGCCTGGGCTTGGAGGAAGTGGTGCTTGAAGATTGACCAGCTCTCTTGGGCACTTCTGCCATCTAGGATCTTACCACGTGAGATCTGTCCAAGCAGGTCTTGGAAGAGGCCAAAGTCAGCTCACCTGAGATCCAGGGTCATGGTCCTGCTTTGTGTCCTGCCTCTTCCACACAGGATCTTGAACTCTACTATCTCACGGTCACTGCAGCCGAGGTTGCCTCCAACTTTCACATCCCCAACCAGACCCCCCCTATTTGTCAGCACCAGCTCCAGCAGCACACCCCTCCTCGTTAGTTCCTCAATCATCTGTGACCGGAAGTTGTTGTCAACAATCATTAGGAACCTCCTGGACTGCATGTGCTTGGCTGAATGGCTTCAACAGCAAATATCAGGGAGGCTGAAGTTCCCCATGAGGACCAGGGATTGTGACTGTGAGGCAGCTCTCAACTGTTTGTAGAAGGCCTCATCCACTTCCTCTTCCTGATCAGGTGGCCTGTAGCAAACTCCTACAACAGTATCACCTACCTTACCCCGCCCCTTAATTTTCACCTATAAGCACTTTACCTGGTCCTCATCCCCACCCAGGCAGAGCTCAATCAATGCACATTAATTGCTCTCTCACTTGGGGAGCAACTCCACCTCCACGCCTTGTTGGCCTGTCCTTTCTGAACAATCCATAGCCCTCCATGGCTGTGCTCCAGTCATGGGAGCTGTCCCACCACATCTCTGTGACCGCAATGAGGTCGTAGCCCTGCATCCGCACGCACATATCCAGTTCCTCCTGCTTATTCCCCAGGCTGCGTGCATTGGTGTAGAGGCAGCGCAGGGGCTTACTCTAACACATAGGTTTCCCTGGATGGATGCAGAAGGATCATCCCTGGTTTGGCTCTCCCTCAGGGCGATCAGTCTTCTGTATCTCAACACGGTGTGAGGATGAGGGGCATTTATTATGGCATTCCCTGTCCTGCCCTCTTTCCCTGCTAAAGAGGATGGCTTATTCTATGTTACTTCTCCCCCTCATCCCCCAAGTCGTTTAGTTTAAAGCCCTCTTGATCAGTTGACTAGTCTATTCCCAAATATTCCAGTGCCCTTATGAGAGAGATGAATCCCATCCTGTCCTATCAAGTTATAGTCCCCAAAGAAGGATCCGTTGTCGTAAAAACCAAAACCTTCCCACCGGCACCAATCTCTTAACCAGAGTTAACTTGACTGATTTTTGCATTGGTGACTTCCCCTTTACTTCTGGTGGATAGAATGGAAGAGAAAATAAGCTGTGCCCCCCTACCCTTCACTTGCTCCCCCAAGGTCTTAAAATTCTTTTTTTTTCTGGAGATACTGTGTCTCATTACAACATTCATACCCACATGGAAGAGGAGTAGTTAGCCATGACACTCTCTCAGCTACATCACAGACCTGGGCTCCTGGCAGGCAGCATACCTCTTGTGAGACCTTATCTGATCTACAGGTGGATGTCTCAGTGTCTCTCAGCAATGAGAACACCCCACAACAAGCACTGGTTGCTTCTTTCCATGGTGCCCATTACCTGTTGCTGGTGGAGTACCTGATTGTGAAAGCCTCTGTCCATCTCCACCTCTGCCCCTCTAATACTACACAGTCTCCTAATGGTTTCTGCAGCTCTTTCATCTGACGCTGCAGGTCGTGAAATTGAGGGCACCTGTGACACATGGTTGCCTCAGCAGCGGATGTGCCTAAACACCCCCTGCACTCCACCTGCACTGAAGCAGAAAATAAATTTTTTCAGCAGAAAAGTTTGACAGAAGGGCAAATGTTGAGATTAGGCTTTCCAGGGCAAATTTTTGGATTTCTCTCTTGGAAAAAATATCTGCTGCTATTTCTTGCTGCAGGGGTTGAAAATCTACCTTGCTGGTAGACTTATTTGAGTAGGGATTTTCTTTATGCTATGAAGCAATAATAAAATGATGCAATGACATTTTTAAAAGTTTGAACCTATTCTAGAGCTTTTTGTCATTTAGTTAACTCAGGAAATTGCCTTTCTCTCTGTTTAAGAACAAAGAGTCTGCAAGCAGGCAGGACACAAGCATTTCTCTGGTTAGGGTATATATAACTTCTTGAAACAAGAGTTTGAGGGGTTTTGTCCCCAAGAGCTTGATTTTATATTGGAAAAAGTTTATAGTAATAATTAGATACTGCTAAAGCTAGTGTTTATTGTTTAACCCTTTAGAAATAAATTTTGACTTTAAAAAGGGATTTGACAGACTTCAAATTCTACTTTTATGCACAGAGCTTCAGCCTAGACAAAGACCATCTCATCGGTAACTGTGAAGGATAAGGTGAAAAGTCTACCTCAAGCTATGGGAGAGCACTTGTACTGACTCAGCTTTAGTGCCTTCTACAAAGGTCCTTTTGGAAACCTTCATAAATCTTAGTAATGGAAAACTAATAGATAACAGCAGTCATATAGGGATGAAATCCTCATAGATTGGGGTTATTAAAGAGAATTTTGGCAGAGTTATTGGGAAAAATAATATTAAAGTTTTTTTAAAAAGGGATGGAGTTAAATAGAGGCAGGATAGTGTGTTTAATTAATACCGTTCAGGTAACCTTGCAGAGGGTAGGAATATTTTTTTTTGCATGTAATATACTGTTTTTTAAGAAAAGATGTCTAATATATGGCTTTCACAGATCACCACAAAAACATTGTGCTATTCTGAGGTCAGATGCACTGTAACCTGATGCAGGAGTGAATCACATGCTTTGAAATACCACAGCTTGGAATTCCACACAATAAAGAGCTAAATATTGAAAATAAAAATGTACATAATAACATTATCAAGCCTAGAAGATAGTGATAAAATAGCTGACGTTGCTAGAGAAACTTCATCTGGTTTGGAAGGAGACAAAGAAGGTCCTCTTGGAATTGAAAAACTCAAAGTCCTGGGTCAATGTCATATAGAAACCAGATAGTTCTTCACTGAATTTTAAAGTAATGTTTCGCTTTGAATTAGAAAAATAGCAGGAATCAGTATGTTGACTATAAAGCAACTCCAAGTGGAAAGAAAGAATGTGATTAACAAAGGACTGTTCTGACATTCAAAATACGCAGGTCTAATCAGTACAGGTATCCCACATGTTATGCAGTGTAAGTGCAAACTTTGAAACAGAGTTGTGGAAGACAAAGTCCACCTTCTTTGCAATACTGAATTGTTCATTAGCTCTCTACAGTGAGCTTGGTGCTATGTCTTTGTGCCATTTGGAGCCTTTAGCACTTCCTCAGTTGTGTGTCCTTCTGGACCGCAGCCCACTGTGGTGATTGCAGAAGAGATCTGTCTCCTTTATCATTCTTTCTTCTCATTCCACAGCAAAGTCAAGGGTAACAGATGTTTGCTACTTTTACCAACTTTGTGTTATATCAGATAAAAATAACCAGACCTACTGATGAGCATCAGTCTTACCTATTTTTAAAAACTATGGAAAAAAGGAGCTACACATTAAGTCTTTTACAGCCACTGTTTTTTTCTTCCCAGTGCTGTGATCTCTGGGGTTTTTTTCTTATGGAAGATGTGAAAGTTTTGGAATGGAAAATTTGGAGGCATATGGAAAGTGAATGCCATGGGAAAGAGGAGGAATGAATAATAAGATTTTTAAAAACGACTTTATTTATGTTTGACTTAAGGACTCTGAATTTAAAAATCAACAACTTCACATTTTTCTATTCATACTACAGTTTGCAAATACATTGAAGGCTAAGCTGGGAGTGCTCTTAACTTGAAGTAAATGTGTAATAAATGAAATTGTGAAAGGGAATTAACAGAATAAAAGGTACTGGTATACTATAAACCAGATTTTATTGCAAGAGCAGAGAAACTCAGATTTTAGTGAGCCTCCAAAGTCATATCTCACAGAGACCAAGAAAACTCAGACTTAGCCTGGTATTTTTTATATCCAGATTTTGCAGAGGTTACCTGCAAAACCTCATATCTAATTGCCTCTGTAGAATTCATTTCCCCCTCCCTGCCTGCTTGTCTCTCTTCTTTGCTGACCTCCTTCCCCTCTTTTCTTTGTCTCTCATTTTATACTATGTAAAGCTAGTTCAAACAAACAAATTCATTTTGTATACTGTTTGATACTGGCTAGTATTATTTCATGTAATTGGTTGTGAAGCATTTTACCTGTGTTGTTAAATCCCTTTCCTCTGAAAACTAAAAAAAACCAGGCAAATAGAATATGCTATCACTTTTTTGACAACATTTTTAAAGTATGGATTATTCATATTTCCTAAAAAATGCATCTATCATGTCAGCTGTCATAGAATGAAAGAGAGATGTCTCCAAGAACATATATGCTGCCAAAATAAGGCACCACAGCAGAGACTATTTTGTTTCTGTCTTTTCCTCTGTTAACATTTATTTGAAAGAACAATATTTTAGTAAAAAGTCTCATTTTTAACTCAGAGGGAAGAAATTGAATTTCAGAGTGAAGAAAGGACAGAAATCTGGCTGACCAAACGGCTGTCATCAAGACATCCTTCTATCGCGGGAGCAGATCAGCTCTACCTAGTTTTTTTTTTTACTGAAATACTTGTCCAACTTGTTTTCAATAATTTCTGAAAAGGAAATTCCACACTCACTGTGTATAGTATCTTCCTTTTTATTAATGAAATAGCTTCGGGATTATTATTTATCCTGAACCAGATATGGGAGAACTCTTGAGAGAAAGGTATACTATGTAGTGCCTGGTGGACATTCAGGGACAACAGAAAGGGGAGGTGGCATTTAGACTTGTAACCATAACATGAGGCAGTAACTGAAGTAAATAACATTTTCATTTGTTAATCTGGTTGCCAAGTTCTTTTGCTTTCTGCTCTTTACCAGGAGCAATATTCTGTGATTTTGTATTTAGCCAGTGCCTGCCTTCAGGTGGCTGAGCTGCCTGTTTTAAGCTGGAAGTGGCAGAAACTGTTTTTAATTAGTCTTAGAGGTGACGACAAGGGGGGTGGAAGTTGGTCCCCTATATTGACTCAATAGGAATTCCAGGATAAGTTTTTTCATACTTCCAAACTGTTTGGAGTCAGGGAACAGCCCGGAGAGGAGATAAACGATGACTCCTGCTAACCTTACATATGAGAGGGCTTGTGGGAACAGTGCAAGTGTTTCTGCAGTGACTTCCTGAACATATGCACCAAGCTTCTGCGCATGGTATTATCTCTCTGGGAGCTGTCCTTCCTACCTTTGCATGGAGTTCTTTCACTGTTACTGTCTCTTTGACCCAAGTCCAACCAAGAGATGGTCTTTCTTTGCCATTTCCTACCATTCACTCTCCCTTAAGAAAAAAAGATTTTATTTTAGTATACCTCAAAAGGCTAAAGCAAGTTTGGATTCACAAGGCTTGTATGATATGTCTCAGTTCTTCAATTTCCGCAATGGATTAATACTTCTATAATTCCTTGCTGGCAAGAAGCAGCAGAGAGCTGCATTGTCTCAGGAGTTGTCAGGAATCAGTGTTGTGATTCCAGGGATCAATCTGTTGTTTCCCTTTCATTTCTAAACTGATCTTTTTGGCCAGTATACCTTATTGTCCACTGTGATCTGCCTCTAAAGCATTCAAGAGAAGGCACGTTCTTGTCAGCTTCTGTAATCTGCATAGGTGACGATTTATATTATTTTGCACTTCTGTATATTCTAGAATGAGAAAGCAAATATAATCTTTCCTCAATGTATGCAGTGCTGGCAGGAAAAGTATATAATATATTTTCAAAAAGTATGAAGTACTGCATTGACATCTGACTAAAGATACAGGAAAGGAGAAGGATCAGTCTTATGACTTAAAAACATTTATTGCAATACAAAACAGAACTGTAGAATAAACTCTGCCAACTAAAATTTGTCACATCCTGACAAAGTAATTATAAACAGTACTTACTAATATTTCAGCAATTCATCCAAATCTTGGCTCTTAACTCCCAAGAGAAATGGAAGAGAGCTGTCGAATGTTTATCACTAACATGGCCTATCATAATCTTGGCAAGAAGAGAACTGTCATAATAGACCCTTACCACTTCAATGAAATGAGTGGAAATATGTGCTAATTATTTTTTTCTTCTCTTTCCTCATCCTTCTGCAGAACTTTCCTTTTTGTTAGAGATGGTAACCCAAATAAACGAAACGTGCACAATGAGACATCTATGCACTTACTGTGTATGGGACCTCAGATCATGATATCAGAAGGAGCTCTTCATCCTCGCCTGACACGACCCTCAGAAGACGACTGCAGAAGAGCAGATTGTCTGCAAATGATCCTGAAGTGGAAAGGAGCAAAGCTGGATGAAGGACAATATGAACGAGCAGCCATTGATGCTGTTGATAACAAAAAGAATACACCTTTGCACTATGCTGCTGCCTCAGGGATGAAAACCTGTGTCGAGGTAAAGGCTTGTATATAATAACAAATCTATATACTGCTATTAATAAATGCCATGCACAGTGTTTCCCAAAGCTGTTTCAAGGAAAAAAAATCTTATTTAGTATATTGAACTAAATTTATAATACTATTTTTCATTAATTGGAAAAAATACTAAGATTAGTAGCCCACAGTGTACACCATCTGTAGAGAACAATATAAAAACTGGATTACATATACATTAACTTAATGACATAAACTCCTCAGCACAAAGAAGACTCTTATAGACTTATAAATATTGGAAATCATTACAAGACTGTAACACTGGAGAAAAAGCTTTAAAAGTAGGCATAGGCATACCAATATGTGTAAAGAGAAGTGAAATAACTGCCTGAGAGAAAGTTAGAGCTTGCTTTATTCTGCTGTGTAGCTGAGACTGGGAAAGACTGTCCATGTTTCAAGAACAGATTTGATGTCTTTAATTTACAGTGCTCAGCTTTTTTGAAGAATGCCATACATCTGTGCTAACATACTTAAATATAACTAACTTTTTACAAATTGAAAATTACTTTGATGTTTGTTGAAGCAGTGAGTAGTAATGAGTCATAATGTCTTTGAAGATGTCCCATCAAATTTATTTTTAAACTATACCAAGTAATGAGGGCTAGCATTTAATTGGTCTGGTAATTTAATTTAAAGAACACAAGAACAGACATCCAACATAAGTCTGTCTATTATAACGTCAAGATTTATTTGAATGGCAACAATTAATTCAGAGTTCAACATTTATATGTAAAGTTTAGGTTATATTTCTTCTGTATGTCTTCACGTTTATTAAGACTACCCATCACTTATTAACTTAGTATCACCAACAAAGCTTATGGTATTCACTTGCTTTCTGCATATCTTTAACGATCAAGTCACAGCATCTGTGGGACTTCAGTGATGACCTCTCTCTGCAGTAAAAGCTGATACTTTCCCTGTACTTTCCTGATTTTCTCTGGAGCTATTTTTAGCATTGGTGTTAATTTTACCAGCTTCTAATCTTGTACTGTGACAGATTTAAGCAGTGAATTGCATGTTCTAATAAATAGTTCAGATGTTTCATATTTGAGTTCCATTAGGACTCATGAGTAAGTACCATTTGGTGCTGGGCATTTATTTTAGTATTTGGTTTATCGGTTGTTCAAGAACCTCTTGTGCTGAGACTTCAATTTGAAAGAGACTGACTGTCTTTTGTCTCCTTCATAAAGCATATGTGGTATAGCCACAGAAAAACTGGACTTCAACAATTTGTATAATTTCTGCTTTATATTTTTTGAGATTGTTTTGCACTTTGTCCAGCAACTGACTTTACAAACACATTGACAGATTTACAGTGTGATGGTTTAAAATTATTTATTCAAAGTTCTTGCATGCTTGGCATACTTCTCAAAAAAATATTCAGAGCCACCTTTATTGTGATTTTCCATTTACCCTTTCCAGACTTTATTCTTTACATATTTGTTATCTGAAGACAACTTCAGTTTCTTATTTCGTGTACAATTCAGTCCTGTTGTTCTACCATCACAGATTCATCTGCTGTTTCTAGGATTTTTCCCCAAACTTTTATTTAGTACCACTTTTTGGAAATAAGCAGTGATTTCTTTGTCTTTTTTCTGCTTCTGCATGAATGGTGGATCTAAGTGCATTTTGGGTATTGTTATATTGAGTAGTTCTTCAATAGCAAGATTTTGAACTAGGTCTTGTAGACTACTGTGGAAAAATTCAGGAATTGCTACTTTGCCTATTTTTCAGTCTCTTATGTAGTCTGAAGTTTAAGCGTCATGTATTAACATAGCATTTTTTTAATATGCTTGGAAAACAAAATGACTGAAGTTCCTTTTATTTTTGTTGTTTCTGCCCCTGCAGCATTTTTGTTCTTGGTCAGCATGTCACTTCTAATTTTGTAGTTTTGTTCAGGTAGTCACCACAGTTTTTTTTGTTTAAGTCCAGAATTGTATTCCACTGGGCTTCTCTGGTATTTGTTGATAGAGTTAGTTTATTTATTGTGAGTTTGGAGGTTTATTTTTTAAAAAAAGGTAAACAACGTCACCCTCCCAATAGTGAAAACTCTATGATTCTTACATAATATGTTCTGTGTTATTACTTTATTACATTGATTGTATTCTAGATATTGTCTTAAAATTATCATTTTAAATTTGTTATTTCACTTTCCGAGCCTTAGCTTTGCACTGTTGTGAACTGATTCATCTTCTTTATTTCCAATAGCCAAAGCTTCTTTTATTCTGTTAGTATCAAGGTCATCTTTCCTAGTTTTCTGAACTTCTGATGAATGGAAACACTGCTTCCTTATGCCATTTTCTGTGCTATAACTTAAACCTCTGTCTCTCTGGTCTCCTACTTAGTACTGAGAGGAGTTAAGAGGCTGCTAGAGTTAAGATGCTTCAGTACCACAGCTTGAATCTTACCCTTGTACCTGCTCTCTTGTCTGCCCTGTGTTGTTACAGCTCTGCAAGCTCCATGCTAGATGTTTGTCTTCAGCATGTCCCTAGAAATTATTTACACACTTAATGATTTTTACCAGGCAGTCTTTGCTAGCAGAATTATGCTCAGATCCAGCTAGTTACATAGATGGAAACTGCATGACATGCAGGTATTGCCTTGCTCTTCCTGTCAACTAGAACGAATAATTCTTTATTTGTGTGCTTACACAATTGATTTAGTGAAAGGTAAAGGAAATAAAATCTGCTGAAGAGAAAAGTAGGAAGTGACTGACCATAATCTAAAAGGTATATGTGGAGAACAGATAATTTTTGGGCAATCGTTTCATTTTGGGGTTTTGTTTGAAGTATAAAAATTAGAAACTGAGTGTTGAAATATCCTGGTTAAAAATACAGGATAGTGTTGTTACAGCCATCATAGTTATATTATGAGGATGTCATAATAAATCAGCAAGATGGTTCACCCTGGGCCTTGAAAATCTGTGGCATTATGGCCCTTATTTATATCAGATCAGTTTATAGCTGAAGACAAGGTTGGCAAAGTAAGAAGAGCAGCACAATTAGTGTTTATTAGCTAGAGATTGCATTTCTAGGTGGTTAGTGACAAGAGACAAGGTTGGTGAAGTGGCACAATACTAGACCGTACTAGAATTAGTTCCTTTCACTTTTGTAATGTCCTCAAAAATAAAATAGAGCTACTGGTAGTAGTATGTGCTCCCTGTGAATTGATATCCCACCTTCCCTCCTACCCATTTCCCTTTTTCTGTCACCACCAGTGTTCTGATGCTGGGAAAAGTAGTGAAATTATACCAATGTAAGAAAAACTATTTCAAAGTGTTTCTAGCTTCATCTTGCCAGGTGTTTGGGAACCTCAGAGCCTTCATTTTCTATGGAGCTCTGACCATATCAGTAGAGCGGAACTGTAGTGTTTAAAACCTAACAGAGACATATCGTACAGAATTGCCTTGTAACGTATTTGTGAGATTTTGTGATTTCATGGAATTGTGGTGGGTACAATTCTGTATGAAATTAAGTGGTATTTATTTAAAAACAATAAGGAATCTTTGTTTCCCAAAGACCATTGCTGTTATACTTCATTCCATTTTCCATGTTGATTTTGTTGCTGTTCTCTTCTTAACTGACACTTCTTTTCTTCAGAGTTGGCAATTAATAACTTTTTACTTTTCCATTTCACTTTCCAGCTTCTGGTAAAACATGGTGGAGATTTGTTTGCAGAAAATGAAAATAAAGATACCCCATGTGACTGTGCAGAGAAACAGCACCACAAAGAGCTGGCTCTAAACCTGGAATCTCGAATGGTATTTTCACATGATCCTGAAGCTGAAAGCATTGAAGCTGAATATGCTGCTTTAGACAAAAAAGAGGTCAGAGGATACTTTAAATTTGAGATATTTTACACTTTTCTATTTGTAATAGTTACATTGTGAAACAATTCTGCAAAGTATTTCAGTAGGTTCTGTACTTTGTATTGTGTGTTTGCAAACCATTTAACACAACTCTTTGTAGCTTTCAAGTTAAGCTGAAAGAACATAACAAATATACTGTGGAAACTAAAGGAAAGTTTTATTTGTAAATTTGATTACATGGACTGTCTTGACAGTGTTACAGGCTGTGTGGCTGAAGGAAATACGATGAGGCCAGTAAGCTAGGAAATTATTTCTCTACATGTAACATTTTTTTACATATTTTTATTTCTTAAGTTGCCTTTCAGACTAAAAATAAGGGCAAGAGAAAGTCTGAAAAGGAGAAAATCTATGGGATGGAATAAGAAAAATGTCCTGGTAGATCTTCCTAAACTGAGACTGGGTTGAGTATCACCAAAGAATAGCTGAATAGTGCAGGATTGCAAAGCAGTACACTTACTTTCTTGTTTTATAACATGACGCCTGAAGCTACTGCATACCAGAACTTGTATGAAAAACAGGTAATAAGAGGTGGTCATTTTAGTACTTTTAGCATTTTTTTATATTTTATAATTTATTTTAAATTGGCTTGAAAAAGACAATTCACTGACACAAATTTGCTTGAATTCTGGTATGCCTTAGAGAAGACTGGAATTTGATAAAGATAATTTGACCAAAAGGATTCTGAGCAGATTACATGATCACATTTTAATTAGCTGGCATACTAAATAAGAATACATAGATAAATGATATGATTCAGTAAATATTTTGAAATAATTCTGTGTAAATTAAAGGACAATAGATTTTCATATGGTTACTCATTTAAAAAGTAGCATGGCCTTGCTTTTACTAGCTTAGCCCACTTATGACCTAATGACACTTAAAATTAATTCAAATTTAGGTATGAGTAGGCTTAGATCACATGAATTGTTTCCCTGAAAAATTCGTGGTCACTTTTATTGGAAAGTAAGTAACAATCTTTGTACTGTTTAGTTAATTTCTCACTAATTTTCTCGAATAAATTTAAATATAAACAAGCTCACTTCTATTTCTTTTACTAAGATAAGATATTTCAAGATGAGGTTTGATATACTTGAATTGTACATTGAGATAGCAAATGTAATTAACTCATTTTACTTTCTCTCAATATTCCCATATAGAGACACTCAAATTGTTGTAAGAATGTAGTTTGAAATTATGTTTTCTC